>NC_132876.1:33048067-33357566 GCF_048164855.1 Canis lupus baileyi
CTTGAGAAACTGATGTTGAACTTCTGGGCTCCAGAACTCTGAGAGTATAAATTTCTCTTGGCTTAAACCACTGAGCTTGTGGTGATTTGTTATGGCAGCCACAGGAAGCCAATATAGACTCCGTCTTTTCCTGAGTCCACAGCTTTGTAGATTTTTCAATGGGCCTGTGGTCCAGCAGTGGTTAAAAACCACTCCCTTCCAGTCTTTCTTCATTAATATCTTTCTCTTTCATTTTGTACTTGAGGAAGAAGTGTGAGGAATAGCACACAAGTGGACTGCACCCCCGAACCACAGCCCTCTGCAGGTGATATGCTTCTTCCATTTCCCAATTTGAGGACAAGGGTCTAGGTTGCCCTTCTGTGAGCTCTTGCACGGACCTCTCCTTTGCTTGATTTGGCATCACCAGCTTCAAAGAAGGAGTGACTCCATGAAAACAGCATGCAGGGCTGTCTGGAGTGAATGGGTCAGAAGCCAGTGGCTCCTCATATTAGTCTGCTAGGGCTGCCGTAACAAAGTACCACAGTAGCTAGAACAACAGGCATCTATTTTCTCACAGTTCTGGGGGCCAGAAATCCAAATTAAGGTGCCCACAGAATTGGTTTCTCCCGAGGTCTCTCTCCTTGGCTTGCACATAGTTGCTCTCTTGCAGCCTCTTCACAGGGTTGACACTGTGTGCCTGCTCTGATGTTCAGATTTCCTCTTCTTTTTTTATTTTTTAAGAATTTATGTATTTATCTATCTATCCGAGAGAGGGAGAGAGACTCTCAAGCAGACTCCACGCTGAGTACAGAGCCTGACGCAGGGCTCGATTTCACCACTGTGAGCTCATGATCTGAGCCGAAACCAAGAGGCTGATGCTCAACCGACTGAGCCACTAGGTGCCCTTCAAATTTCATCTTCTTATAATGACCCCAGTTGGATTAGACTGGGACCCACTCTAACAGCTTCATTTTGACTTAATCGCTTCTTTTCAGAGCCCATCTCCAAATATAGCTACATTTTGAGGTACTGGAGGCCAGGGCTTCCACACATGTACTGTGGAGGGACACAGTTCAGCCCATAGCACCCTCTTTTCCCTTCCTCCTGGTTCTAGGGAAGCATGTCTCCTTTCCTTAATGTACTATGTAGCTAGGAGATCCCTGTGGGACTTTGGGGGTTCAGAGTGGTGGTGGCATGCACTGCACAAGTGCAGAATTGTTGCTGTTGCTTGCTTGACTGGTGATGACACCTGGAAGTACATGAGCAACTGGATGCCCTTCCACTCCTGCTGGGTTCTTCTTTAGCCTGGCAAGATACTTCACCTGCTCTTTTCTGCTTTCATATTTCTAACCCTAGTACTTAGAATTCCTTGGCATACACCATCCAAATTTGGAGGTGAACCACCTTCCAAGCTCACGTTTGTGGCCTGTCTCTTGTGGATGGAACTGTGCAGGGTAAGGGGTGGTAGAGGCAGGGAGAAGACAGGCTGGTCCCCTTGCAGAGTCGAGGTAATGCCGGCAGTAGATTATGGGTTAACATCAGACTGTTCCTTCATTTCCCCAGCACTACAATTTCTGACCCTGGCCTCTAAGCAGTTTCTTTTTCTCAATTTGAATGGTTTCACCACCAAGTCAAGTGATCTGCCGCTGGACCTGGTGGCATCCAGAAAAACAAAGACTAGACCCCGGAGCTCTCCAACAAAAATGTTGAAAGGAAATGAATGGAGTATCAGGTGTCTGGGTTGGGTCATTAGAACAAAGAGAGGGTCTTTCCATGCAGGGCTGGGAGGAGCATCTGCTAAGCTGGCTCCAGCCGATTAATGAGCCTCCCTTATCTCTGGCTTCATGCTTTTGGGGGTGTCAGCGGACACTTCCAATTGCAACGATCCAAGGCTCTCTGGTAGCTCTAAGGAGGCCACATTTTATTTTCCAATTGCAAAACCTAAACTTTAAAAAACTGACAGGAGCTAAAACTTTCAGCTGAACCAGTAATAGCTACGTACCTTTGGTTGCCTTGCTTCTCTTTTTCAGGAAGTTTCCATCCATTATGTCACTTAAGCATCTCCAGCAGTCCTGTTGAGACAGACATTTTGCTTCCGAAGTAGCCAAGGGTCTGCAGACACTTCGCACCAGAGCTCTGGCTCATTGGAATTTAAAGCCCGAATGGGGATGTTTATGAAAGGCCCTTCCCAGACTAAGCTGGGACCCCGAGGGCGGTATCATTAATGAAAATATTCAACGAGACGGTGATAAAAAAAGATATTTTTAGACAAACAAAAACTAAGAGAGTTTGTCACCGGCAGATTGCACTAATGGAAATTCTAAAGGAGGCACTTCAGGAAGAAAATGATCTTAGAAGAACAAAATGCGGGACGGAATGAAGAGCAAGGAAAGTAATGGTACGTGGGCAATACAAGTGAACATTGATGGAGGAAGGAATCATAAAACGTCCGTTCTGTTTTTTAAAAAAATAAAGTACTTTACAATATGAAAATACGTCAGAAGCAGGGTAAATGGAGCTCAAGTTTCCTGAGAACCTCATTTCATATTGGAAACAAGTTAGGTATTTACTAAACCTAGACTTTCATCAAAGGTAATTATGTATGTAGGAAGTAGTGGGATGTAGTTATTTAAACAACAGCAACAGAATGTAAATCTTCAAACTAGGAGAGGGAAAATAATTGAAAAAGAAAAAAATTCTCAATTCTTTTAAATCAAGAAAGAAGAGGCAAGAGAGACACAGGTGGAACCAATACAAGTGCAAAATAACATGGTAGCTTGAAAAAAAATGGTAGCTTAAAACCCCAATATATCAATAATTTATTAAATGCTTATGAGCTAAATGCTCAAGTATTGTCAGCTAGGATTATTAAATACATCCATATGCTGTTTAAGAGAGACAAATCCAGTGCACCTGGGTGGCTCAGTCGGTTAAGCCTCCAGCTCTTGGTTTCAGCTCAGATCATGATCTCAGGGTCGTGAGATGGAGCTGGCATCCTGCTCTGTGCTCTGCACAGAGTCTGCTTCAGTTTTTCTCTCCCTCTGTCCCTCCGCTCCCCTATGGTCTCTCAAATAAAAATAAATAAGTCTTTTCAAAAGAGAGAGAGAGAAAGAGAAATCCAAACTATAAGGATACAGGTAGGTTGACAAAAAGATGGAGAGAGATAAATCATACAAATAATTATGTAAGTGATAGAAAACTCGTATAGCGATATTCATATCAGACAAAATATACTTAAAAAGCAAAAAACAGGGATCCCTGGGTGGCTCAGCCATTTAGCGCCTGCCTTTGGCCCGGGGCGTGATCCTGGAGTCCCAGGATCGATTCCCGCATCAGGCTCCCTGCCTTGAGACTGCTTCTTCTCCCTCTGCCTGTGCCTCTGCCTCTCTTTGTGTGTGTCTCTCATGAATGAATAAATAAAATCTTTAAAAAAAGCAAAAAACATTATTAGAGATATAAAAGGTCATTTCATAACAATAAGAGATTCAATTTACCAAGAATGATCATGCATTTATAACCAAACCTCAAAAATATATAAAGGAAAAGTTAACTTAGTTGTAGGAGAAATAGACAAATATACAATCAGAGGGGGAGGTCTTTCCCTATCTCTCTCAATAGTTCATCAAAGAGACAAAAAAACATGTCTCTAAGGATATATAATTTTTGAAAAACATAATTAGTAACTTGAGCTTATAACCAATGTATAGAACACTGCAACCAGGGGCACTTAGGTGGCCCAGTGGTTGAGCATCTGCCTTTGGCTCAGGTCATGATCCCGGGGTCCTGGGATTGAGTCCCACATCGTGTTCCCTGCAGGGAGTCTGCTTCTCCTTCTGCCTGTGTGCCTCTCTCTCTGTGTCTCTCATGAATAAATAAATAAAATATTTAAAAAAGAAAAGAACACGGCAACCAACAACTACAGAATATATATACAGAACATCCATAAAATTTGACTTGCCAGAAAGCAAGCCTCAACACATTTCAAAAATTTGGAATCTGATCATAACACAGATGAGTTACAAATTGATAACTATAAAAGACAACTGGAAGATCTCTGTATGTCTGGAAATTAAAATAATACACATTCTGAAATAGCTGGTGGGTCAAAGAAGAATGATAGTGGAGCTACAAAACATCTGTAGTTGGACAATAATACAAGTACATCAAAACTTGTGGGATGCAGCTAAAGCAATGCTTAAAAGGAAAGAGTATCTGTTAGCAATGATGGAAGGCCAAAAGCTGATGAGTTAAGTATCCGTTGCAAGGTTTAGAAAAGCAAACAAGATAATCCCAACAAGATTAAGAAAACATGAAATTATAAAGAACAGAACTTAATGAAATAGCAAAAAGCTCCCCAAAACCTACAATTCAATATCTTCTCTTATCACTTCTATTCAACAATGTACTGGGGTACGACATAATGATTTATGAGAAATATATATTTTGTCATTCAAGTGACCAAAATATATTTCTCAAATATATTGAGTCTTCATTCACCATTCCTGCAAATGCTTCAGAGCCATAAAGGGGACGTGAGTGTCTTGTCATAATGCAGGTTACTTTTGGACCCCACACAAGGGCAGTAGCTGGTTGCTGGGAGGGCCAACCAAGTGATTAAAGTGTTGGAACTTTTAGTGCCACCCTTTCTGGAGAAGGGAGAGGGGCTGAAGGTTGAATCAGCCAATGGCCAATGGCTTAGTCAATCAAGACTATGTAATAAAGCTTCCATAAAAACCCCAAAGGACAGCTTTTTGGAGAGCTTCCATGCTTGGGAAACCAGAATGCTTTGGCATGCCAACAAGGCAGGCCCCGAGCTCCATGAGGACAGAAACTCCTTTGTTTGGGACCTCACCCTCTGTATCTCTTCATCTGGCTATTTTTTTAAAGATTTTATTTTTATTTATTTATTCATGAGAGACACACACACAGAGAGAGAGGTATAGAGACACAGGCAGAGAGAAAAGCAAACTCCATGCAGGGAGCCTGACGTGGGACTGGATCCCAGGTCTCCAGGATCACGCCCTGGGCCAAAGGCGGCGCTAAACCGCTGAGCCACCTGGGCTGCCCATCATCTGGCTATTAATTCATATCTTTTATCATATCCTTTAATAAACTGGTGGACATAAGCATTTCATAAGCTCTTATGAGCCACTCTAGCAAACTAATCAAACCTAAGGAGGTCGTTGGAACCTCCAACCCATAGCCAGACAGAAACATAAAGAACAGCCTGAACTTGAGACTGGAATCTGAGGTGGGGGTAGGGGGCCCTCTGCTAGGACTGAGCCGTTAACCCGTGGAATCTGATGCTACCTCTGTGTAGACAGTGTCAGAATCAAGTTGAATTCTGACACCCTGGTGGTGTTTGAGAATTGCTTGGTGTTGGCTGGGGAATCACCTCCCCATGTTGGAATAGGGTCTAGAAACCCAGAAGATGAGGGTTCTAGCCAGGGAAATTAGGCCAGAAAAAGAAATACACAACATCCAGATTGAAAAGAAGCAAAATGATCTCTATTTGTAGATGGTATGACTTTGTACATAGAAAAGCCTAAGGAAACCACTGAAAAACCACTAGAACAAATAGATTGGTTCAGCATGATTGTAAGATACAAGATTGATACCCAAAACTCGATTGTATTTCTAATACCAGCAATGAACAAACCAAAAATGAAATTAAGAAAGTAATTCAATTTACAGATACATCAAAAATAAAATATTTATGAATAAATTTTAAAAGTGTGAGACTCCGACCCTAAGAACTACAAATCATTGCTGAAAATAAAGATCTAGGGGCACCTGGCTAGCTCAGATAGTAGACCACATGACTCTTGATCTCAGAGTTGCGAGTTCGAGCCCTACATTGGGCATGGAGCCTACTTAAAATTTAAAAAAATAAAGATCAGAATAAATGGAAAGATGTGCCATCTTCATGATTTAGAAGACTTAATATTGCTAAGATGGTGATCTACAGATTGATCTACAAATTCACTGTGATCCCTATCATAATTCCAGTTGGCTTCTTGGTAGAAATTGACAAGCTGATGGTAAAATTCATGTGGAAATGCAGGGGATCCACAATAGCCAAAACAATCTTGAAAAGGAAGAGCAAAGCTTAAAGATTCACACTCCACAGTTTCAAAACTTATAAAAAGCTACAGAATCAAGATTCTATGGTACCTACATGAGAATAGATATATAGATCAGAACAGACTAGAACTGAGCATCCAAAATTAAATCCATACATTTATGGTCAATTGATTTTCGACAAGAGTGCCAGATCATTCAGTGGGGGAAAAATAGTCTGTGCAACAAATGACACAGTGACAGGTATATATATCCACATACAAAATAATGAGGTTGAACCCCCACCTCACACCATGTACACAACTTAAAATAAAATAGATATAAGATATCTTATATCTTATATAGATATAAGAGCTAAAATTATAAAACTCTTAGAAGAAATCACAGTAGAGGTATATGTTTGTGAGCTTGAATTAGGCAGAACCTTCTATGACATCAAAGCACAGGCAGCAAAAGAAAATGTGGATATATAGACTTCATCAAAGTGTAAAATTTTGTGCATCAAAAGACACTATCAGGAAAGGGAAAAGACAATCTACAGAATGATAGAAAATATGTGAAAATCATATATCTGATAAGGGACTTGTATCTAGACTATATAAAACTACTTTTACAACTCAATAATAAAAAGACAAATAATCCAGGTGCCTGGGTGGCTCGGTCGATTAAGCGTCTGCCTTGGCTCAGGTCATGATCTCAGGGTCCTAGGGTTGAGCCCTGCATCGGGCTCCCTGCTCGGTGGGGAGTCTGTTTCTCCCTCTCCCTCTGTCCCTCTCCCCCTCATGTTTTCTCTCTCTCAAATAAATAAATAAATCTTTTTTAAAAAATACAAATAATCTAATTAAAAATGGGCAAAGGATCTGAATAAACGCTTCTCCAGGGAAGATACAGAAATGGCCAAAAAGCACATGAAAAGATACTAAACATCATTAGTTATCAGCGAAATGCAAATGAAAACCTTAATGAGAGACCACTTTATACCTACCAAGGTGTCTATAATTAAGAAGACAGACAGTAACAAGTGCTGGCAAGGATATGGAGAAATTGGAATCCTCAGAGTTTGCTGGCAGGAATGTAGAATGATTCAGCCACTTCGGAAAAACAGTCTGGAATTTCTCCAAAAGGTTAAATACAGAATTACCATACCATGCAACAATTCCACACCTAGGTGAATACCCAAGGGAAGTGAAAACATATATCCATAACAAAACTTATACACAAATATTCATAGCAGCATTATAAATAATAGCCAAAAGATGGAAACAACTCGAATGTCCATCAACTGATGGATGCATAAAAGAAATGAAGTACTGATCCATGCTACCACACCAATGAACCTTGGAGACAAGATGCTAAGTGAATGAAGTCAGTCGCCAAAGGCCATAGATTGTATAGTTCCATTTATATGAAATGTTCAAAACAGCCAAATCCAAAGAGACAGAAAGTAGACTAATGGTTGCCAGGGGGTGTGGGAAGGAGAGAAAAGGGGGAGACTGCTAATGGGTACAGGGTTTCATTTCAAGGTGGTGGAAATGTAAAAATCGCTTGTCGTCATGACTGTACAGCTCTGAATATATTTTAAAAACCATTGAATTGTATATCTTCAAAGGATGAATTGGATGAGTGTACACTGTATGATGATAAAGCTGGCTTTTTCATTTTTTCATCTTTATTTATTTCCTTTTTTTTCAACTAGGCTCTACACCCAGTGTGGGGGCTCGAACCCATGACCTTGAGATCAGGAGCCGACTGCACTAGCGATTGAGCCAGCCGGGCGCCCCTACATTTTTATTTCTTCTTTTCAGATTGCTTTAACATTTGTGTTTTCAAAATGTTTAAGCGGCTTACATTTTCTTTTATTATTGAGGTATAGTTGGCATGCAGTGTTATATTGGTTTCAGGTGTACAACACAGTGAGTTGACAGTTCCACGCATTACTCAGTGCTCACCGCGAGAGCGGCCTCCATCTGTCACCATACGGAGGTTATTACAATATTGTCAACTAAATTCCCTGTGCTGCACTTTTCATCTCCATGACTTCTTTATTTTACAACTGGACGCTTGTATGACTTAATTCCCTTCATCAATTTCCCTCCCTCCACCTCCCCTCTGGCAGCCACCAGTTTGTTTCCCGTGTTTTAGAGTCTGTTTGGGTTTTTGTTTCTTTGGTTCTGTTTAGATTCCACACAGAAGTGACATCCTATGGTGTGTGTCTTTCCCACGGAGCAGATCTAGAGCAAGAGAGGAAGGAGGGTGGCGTGCAGAGGCGGAAGGCAGGCCGGAAAGGCCTGGGTGCCCCCCCTGGCAGAGGGGGGCTGGCAGGTGAGCAACAGATCAGGCTGGTGGCCATTCCAAGAGTGTGTGATGAAAAAAGTGCTGAACTATGGCCTGGGGGCCTGGCTTCAAACACCATTGGGCCCACCCTTGGAACAATTCATCGGTCTCTGTGTGTGTCCCTTTCCTCTTCTTTAAGATGGACACAATAATGAAAGTATCTCTTTTATTAGATTGCCACGAGGATCGAATAAAATCATGCTATAGAAGTACTGTGGTATACAGAAAGATGAGGTGATGTGCTCGCTTGATTTCTTTACCTGTGCATCCCTGGCACCTGGGACAGAGTCTGGCACGCAGCAAGTTCTCAAACATCTGTTGAATGAATGAAGCAAACATGTACTAGATCATGAGTACTGACTATTGAGAAGACGAGGTGCTCGTGAGAAGCAAAACTAAGAGACGGGCAGAAGTTTCTGCTCCCTTCCCCTTGGAGCCCTGTCCTCTGTCCCTTTGACAGGAAGATGCCCTGGAGTTATAAATATCCAGTGTCCTCATGCTACCAGCCTTCCCTCACCCAGCCCACTTAGTACCCATCATGAAAAGAGCAATAGCTGCCATTCATCAAGAGCTTATTATGTTCTCGGCACTAGGCTTTGCATGCACATCCTCAGCTTCATCTTCCAATCTAGCCCCACGTTTAATGACTTTTTTTCCCTTGAGGGGAAAAATACATATTAATGGCTCTAAAGCTTGAGTTTTCTCATCTAAGCTGTTAAGACAAATCCTACTACAGAAACCGGCTGGGTTCCCGTCGGAGTTTCTGTTCTCAGGGCTCTTCCAGGCACAACCCAACCCCAAGCTCGATTGTATGTGACAAGGGGCCCAGCTGCCATAGCTGCGCCATCAGCTGTGATTGCCGGGGGCAGGGGCTAGGGCAGGGGGCGAGCCGCTGGATTCCTGGTTCCTGGTGGTCCCCGTGTTGTAATGAGCCGGCTAAAGACCCCCTACTGTTGATTGGTTGCAACCTGAGCTAAGGCACCAAGGCTATTCTATTTCTTTCACAGTTACATCGCTGGGACACAGCAGCTGTCACTCAAATCCAGGTCATCTCTTTTCAATGCTCTGTGACATTTAAGGGAGCAGATGGGACAACTTGTCAAATGCTTGTCCAAAGCTGCTCACCTGGACCCAGAAATCCTTCCCCTCAGCCAACAGATTTTTCATAAAGGAGCGCTAATCTCTCTGGCTTCCTGCCCTCTGCATCTCTACAACCCTAGATGCTGGGGCCATTTGCTAGGTTCAGAACCTTCTTGTAGGCACCCTCATACCACCACCTCCATTCTTCCTTTGTAATTCTTTCACAAGTAGAAAGAATAGAACTGCTTGTTGATTACCTTGGGGCTTCCTTGTGTCCCTACGCTCCATGACAGTAGATGGAATGGACTATCTTCTCTGCTCTACCTACAGTGCCCAGCACTGGGCCTGGCCCAAAGCAGATGCTTCGTCAGTGTTTGTCCAAGAATGAATGAACAAACCAACCAACAAGTGAGTGAGAGAGCAAAGTAGAATCAAATAAATGTGGTAATTGTTCTCAAACCTTTGAAGAGCTATCATATGGAAGAGGGAGGATATTTTATTAACTTTATCTTTTGAAATAATTTCAAAGTGACAGAACAGTTGCAAGAATACTACAAAGAGGGGCGCCTCGGTGGCTCAGTCGGTTAAGCATCCAGCTCTTAATTTCCGCTCAGGTCATGATGTCAGGGCCTTGGGGTGGAGCCCCGAGGTGGCCTCTGTGCTCAAGGCAGAGTCTGCTAGAGATTATCTCTCTCTCCCTCTGTCCCTCCCCCTGCTCACCCTCTCTCTAATCTCTAAATGAATGAATGAATGAATAGATAAATAAATAAATAAATAAATAAATAAATAAATACATAAATAAATACAATCTTTAAAAAAAAAAGACTACTACAAGGATCTTCCTAGACCATCTATCCTGGTCCCACCAATTTTGAATGTTTTGGGACTCTCACTACTTACATATTAATGTTCTTCTCTCTGCACCATTTGCAGAACCATTGTATATATCACTCCACTTTTCTCCTTCATATTTCAGTGGGCAATTTCCAAGGACAAGGACAGTGTCATAGATAACCACAGCACAGTTATCAAATTCAGGACTTTCAACAATGATACACAAGAGCAATCTGCAGTCCTTTTTCCAATTTTGCCAGTTGTGCAGGAAACTTTTTTGTCCTATTTGGTTCCCCAGGGTAGAAAGACGAACAGGTAGATAGATATACGAGGAAGATGAGTTTTGATTATAGAATGTGAAGAATGGTCTCTCTCCAACAGCAGAGAACTCCCTGTTGCTGGAGGTATTTAGGTGGAGACTAGATCACCTGTCAGAAATGAGGGAAGAGAGGAGCCCTTATGACCATGAGCTACAAAGGAAGCTCTCTGTGTGCATCTCTGCAAACGAGGTGATTTACATGCAACATTCTCAGCTTCTTTTTTTCCACTGAGCGTTTCTAGTGTCAGGGTTGGCCCTTTGTGCAGCTAGAGTAGCCAGTGTTTTCCATGGCGTGGTGTCAAAGCAACCTCGATGTTCTATCAGCCTGATAGTCTTTCCTCTGACATGTTCTACAAACAGGTCAGTGCCGAAAAAATAATACTAACACGTAGTATGTGTTTACGATTGGCCAGGCACTGGTTTAAAGTGCTTCATCAAGTGTTAAATCATTATGTCTCTAAAGAACCCCAGGATGCAGCTCCTATTATTATCCCTAATTTACTGATGAGGAATCTGAAGTTCAAGTGGATTTTTGATATCTTGCATTGGTTCAGATCCAATGCGCTAGAATATTTAAGGCAATATGTTCCAGTTCAAATGAGTATATGTAAAGATTTTTTAAATTAGATAAATTCTTAGAAAAGAAAAAAAAGTGAAAGAAAATGAAACATAATACTTCAAGACTTTGAGAATATTAGTATTCCTTTATCTACTTGATATGTATTCTTTTCTAAAATAGGGCAAGCTAATTCAGAGTTTGGGGGGTTAATTTTGTTGTTGTTCTATATTTCTTTCTTTTTTTAATTTTTATTTATTTATGATAGTCACAGAGAGAGAGAGGAGAGAGAGAGAGAGAGAGAGGCAGAGACACAGGCAGAGGGAGAAGCAAGCTCCATGCACCAGGAGCCCGATGTGGGATTCGATCCCGGGTCTCCAGGATCGCGCCCTGGGCCAACGGCAGGCGCCAAACCGCTGCGCCACCCAGGGATCCCCTATATTTCTTTCTTTAAAGATTTTATTTATTTATTTGAAAGAGAGAGATCGTGCACCGGAGAGGGCCAGAGGGAGAGGGAGAAAGAGTCTTAAGCAGACTGCACAGAGAAGAGAGCCCAATGAGGGGCTCAATCTCACAACCCTGAGATCACAACCTAAGCCAAAACCAAGAGTCAGACGCTTAACTAACCACACCACCCAGGCACCCTTGGTTCTATATTACTGTTTCCTGATTTTCTGATTGTTATTGTTGTAATTATTATTTTTATTTTAGACACAAACTTTTCACTGTAATTGACATGCTGATTCCAGATTCCAGATTCTCCTAGAGACCGTCTGTATAAAGCTGTTGAAGCTCCCGATTGCACTACCATCCCAGAAGGCAAAGGAACCAGGACAATGGCTCCTTTCCCAAGCCTGGTGGATTTCATATTTTTCAGCATAGTTACCTCCTGGCTAATTCCTATTAACTCTTCAAATTTCAACTTAATTCCCACATCCTCAGAAAAGTTTTTGCTACCCTTCAAGATATGGTCGGATTCCCGTTAACTGCTCTCACTGCATCATTACAATCTTTCACTCAGAGGAACAGTCACATTCCATATGATTGTTTCCGGTCTTTACAGTTAGACTGTCATACAACGTTTTGAGGGGCTGCATCTCTTTTTTTCCCCAGTGTAGCTTCAGCTTAGCACAGTAGCCACTCAATAAATGTCGAATGAATGAACAAAAAAGATGAAGACCCAGTTCCACTCCTGAAACGGAGGCTGGCAAAAGAAAACATCAGTGAGTAAGTGGTGCCCCTGGAGGCACAAAGGAGGATGTTCTAGTATCAAAAGTCAAAGCCAACCAGTGACTCGATCAAAACAAGGGATTCGGTGGGTCCAGCAGAGAGCTGTGGTCCCAGTCAGAACTTCGGTCAGTAGGTACATGCAGCAGCAGCAGCAGGAAAGATCTCAATTCGGCGCTAGTATGCCACAGCTGACCGGAAGTAGTCTGCTCTCAAGGGTTAAACCCTTCTGGAAAGAAAGGATACTACAGAACACGTGCCCCATAGTGTTCTTCACTGGGGACAGAGAAATTGAGCCAGCCTAAAAAGACTTCAGGGAAGAACTCTAAAAAGCGTTTGAGAGGAGGGGTCTCGGTGGCTCCAAAATCATGTCCCCTGTCACCAAGGGGCAATCACAGAGCTGCCATTACCATTTCTCCACACAGCCCCCAGATGGCAGCAGCGTGTTACTCTTGAGCGGTGAGTTGCTGGCAAGTGCTCTGCCTTGCCTTCTTGCTGCCATCGCGTGACTGCCCTGTGGCAGGCTCAGATTTGGAGTCTCTTCACCTGTGCCAAGAGGCTTGCAATGTGTCTTCTGGGAGTGACCCCATTGGTCTTTCCTTGGGTGCAGGCTCCTGCAGCCCTGACCCTTGAAGTTGCTTTCCTCTCATTGCCACCCGAGTGCCCTCCGACCTGGTGGAAATCATGACCCAATGGTTTTCTCCAACAAGCCATAGTCCACATGTCCAACACAGGATTCACATTTCCCATCCACCGCGTCCCTTGCCCCTGCTCAAGCCTTTGCTATAGGCTATAGCCTATAGCATGTTGGATCTCTCCCGTCCATTTGTCAAGTCCTGGTGAGTCCACCGCTAAAATATTTCACATCTGAGCTGTCTTCTCGAATTTTCCTTGGCACAGGAGAGCCTCACCACCTTTCAACTAAGCTCCTAGCTCATCTGTTTATTTCTGTCATCTTCCTCCCATAATCCATCCTTGCCACCACCATCAGTGACTTTGCTCACACTGCTCCCAGGACAAGAATGCCCCCTTTTGCTAATCTGTTCAGATTGTACTCACCCCCCAAGGTGCATATCATTCTTTCCCCTGCTTATCTACAGCATTTCTTTTGGGCGTCCGTTTACAGCTCTGATTTTTCACACTCTGCCTTGAAGATTATGCATTATATGATAGATGATAGACAGATAGATAGATAGATAGATAGATAGATAGATAGATGATAGATCGATCTCCCTCCATTCCTTAGCCCAGGATGCAACCATGTGGCACAAATTCTTCAAGTCATTCCCCCATCAGTACTCTAATGAGAGGCATCACTAGTAGATTTCAGCGGTCTTTCTACTGAGCCCAAACTCAATCTCAAAATCGTCCTTAAAACAGTGTCTCCAGGCAGAACTGGTTCGCCAGATGAAATAAATATCCATCCCTACCGTAAACTCTAAGAAACAATGAGACAGAAAGCACAGGCACATGGTGGGTGCTCAATACGTAGCTGCTGAGTTCGGTATCGTTACATACTAATCTGACTCTACCAAGAGATTACAGCTGGTGTCAGACCTGACTGGTTGGTGCCCATGTCATATAGTTTTAATATCACTCTCAGTCAAAGGAAAACGATCACATCAACAGAGAAGGCAATGGGCACCTGGGTGGCTCAATCGATTAGGCATCTGCCTTTGGCTCAGGTCGTGATCCCAAGGTCCTGGGATGGAGCCCCACTTCGGGCTCCCTGCTCAGCGGGGAGTCTGCTTCTCCCTTTTCCTCTGCCCTTCCCCCCAACTTCTGTGCTCTCTCTCTCTCTCTATCTCTCTGAAATAAATAAATAAAATATTTTTTTAAAAAATAAATAAGCAAGCTTAGACTGTTCCTGGCTTATGGTGCCTTCTTCCTCTATAATTCTAGTTCAGGTCTCCAAGGGCCCCTATGTATAGGCAAGGCAGCTCTTGGGTGTGAAGCTCACAGCAAACCCAGGCCTCCCCTTGGGGCTGAGGCTTGTCAATTGTCTGCTAGCTTCCTCAGTGGCCCTAGGTTCTGACCAGCCTTATTTTGGGCTGTGTGTCAGGGTACACATTAATCCTCAAATATTAGAGGTTTACCCTGAACTCTCATCTTGAGAAAATAGTGTGGGCTCCAAACAACCTATTGTACTGCCAGGAACAGCTATCTAGCATTTTTCCCCCAGTTTTCATCTACTCCAGGGGATGGAAGGAGGGACGGAAAGGGAGGGATGGAGGGAGACAAGGAGAGAGAGAGAGGAAGAAAGAAAGAAGGAAAGACAGAAAAATTACTTATGACCTGGGGCACATGGATGGCTCAGTCGGTTAGGCAACCAATGCTTGGTTTTGGCTCAGGTCATAATCTTGGGGTTGTGAGATCGAGTCCCATGTCGGGCTCAGTGTTCAGTGGGGAGTCTGCTTGAGGATTCTCTCCCTGTGCCTCTCCCCTCCCCCTCCCTTTCTCTCTCTCTCTCTCAGATAAATCTTTTAAAAACTACTTTTGGGGATCCCTGAGTGGCACAGCGGTTTGGCGCCTGCTTTTGGCCCAGGGCGCGATCCTGGAGACCCGGGATCGAATCCCACATCGGGCTCCTGGTGCATGGAGCCTGCTTCTCCCTCTGCCTGTCTCTGCCTCTCTCTCTCTCTCTGTGTGTGTGACTATCATAAAAAATAAAATTCAGATTATTTTTTAAAAAACTAATAATAATAAAAACTGCTTTTGACTTTAAGTGTTTTTAGAAGCATAAAAAAGTTAAGATTCTAATATCCTGAGATTCAAACGTCAAAGTCTTTTTCTAACAACAGTGCAATTAGAAAATGACATGTCACTATCAGTTCAGTACAATGAAGGTAAATAGCATAACACAGTATTGTAGAAGCAAGATACATCACTGGCACCAGGATTATTATTTTCATATAAGGGTACAGGAGGGGCGCCTGGCTGGCTCAGTTGGTAGAGCCTGCAAGTAAGTTTGAGCCTCACATTGGATATAGGGATTACTTAAAATATATTTTTTAAGATTTTATTTATTTATTCATGAGAAACACAGAGAGAGAGAGAGGCAGAGACATAGGCAGAGGAAGAAGCAGGCTCCATGCAGGGAGCCTGATGCAGGACTCAATCCCAGGACCCTAGGACCATGCCCCGAGCCAAAGGCAGAGTCTCAACCCCCTGAGCCACCCAGGAGTCCTGAGATTACTTAAAATCTTTTTTTAAAAATGGAGAAGGAATTAGTGCCAAAATAATGGTATGTGTTTCATAAGCTACTGTTTATTAAAGTTCCCTTTCTATGGTTTATTTCAAAACCTCACAGTAAAGTTTGAAATAGGTTCTCTTAACAGCCTATTGCAGATTAAAAAACAAAAAACAAAAAACAAAAAAGCGAGGCTCTTTCCCAAAAGTTGAACTCAAAGATAATTAATTGGAATAGGAGAGACAGATCTGGAAATTAAAGAATTCATCCAGGACACCCAATATCCAAATAATAGTTGTAGAAATAAAAAAATAGAATCATGATCATGTGAGAAATAATCCAAGGTGAAGTCTCAAACATGAAGGACGAGTTTTTAGATTGAAAGGGCTCATAAGGGCCCAGCCCCAGTAAATGGAAGGAGCTACTCAAGAAGGCATGCCATTGTTAAATTTTAAAAAACTAGAGACCCAAAGAAAACTTTTAAGGCTTACAGGTAAAGAAGAGTTAAACCTAGAAAACTGGAAATTAATAAAGGAATCAGACTTTTCAAAAGCAACACTAGAAGCAAGAATATAGTGGAATACAGTCTTCAAAATTCTGAAGGGAAATTGTTTCTAATTAGGAGTTCTTCACCGAGGGCTAGTTTTAATTATATGTGAAGCTATATTCAGACACAGAAGAGTCTTATTCAAAATTACATCCCTCACAATCATTCTAAGGAAGTTATCACAGGGTGTAATCCAGCAACGCCAGGGTGTCAAGCAAGAAAGAGGACCACCTGAAATGTGGGGAGCAGAGTCCATCAAAGAAGAGAAGCAAAGGGAGCTCCCTGGATGACAGGTGGGGGTGGGCCTTGAAGGCAAACATACAGAATGGATCAGGAAGCAAGCAAACTGCACGAGGGCTGTCTCCAAGAAAAAGAAATGGAACTCGTCAATTATGCATATGATATGTGACCATGCTGAATGGGGTTTTGTGGTTTTGTTAGTGAGTTTGGGGCTGAACTCATGACAGGTACATAGAAAAACAAACTGAATAAAAAAAAAGAGACAAAAAAAGAGACAATAAAGGGAAGACAAGATAAAGGAAATACAACTTAATGATACTCTACATGGATCAACTGTGTGCAACGATTATACAGTATAATGCAAATATTGAATATTTTGTTTCGTTTTTAAAGATTTTATTTATTTATTCATCAGAGAGACACACAGAGAGAGAGAGAGAGAGGCAGAGACACAGGCAGCAGGCAGAGGGAGAAGCGGGCTCCATGCAGGGAGCCTGATGTGGGACTTGATCCCAGGGCCCTGGGATAATGATCTGAGCCAAAGGCAGATACTCAACCGCTGAGCCACCCAGGTGCCCCAATATTGAATATTTTAACCCCAATTTTTTGTATTTGCAGAAGTGTGAGTGCATGTGGGGTAGGTGTGTGTGCGCGCACGTGTGTGTATGTGTGTGTTGGGGACACATAAGAAAGCTAGATCCTCATCTTTCATAGCAGAAATTCAGAAATAGGTAGTTTCTAAACCTAAATAAAAATAGGAAATATAAAAAAAAGGGAAATATCATTGTTAGGGTATTAGTCAGAAGAGTTATATACCAAAAGAACCAGCGAAAAATGTTAAAGCAGTTTAAAACAACACACATTTATTAGCTCACACTTCTGTAGGTCAGAAGTCCAACAAAGTATGATTGAATTTTCTGCTTGGAGGTCTCATAAGGCTGAAGTCATGTAGTTGGTCAGCCTGGGCTCCTATCCGGAGACGCTAGGGGAGAGAATCTACTGCCAGGCTCATTTATGTTGTTGTCAGGATCCAGTTCCTTGTAACAGTTTCTAATGACCTGTTCCATCCTCAAGTTGGCAACAGAACTTTGAGTCCTTTCGGTACTTCAAATCTGTCCTCCTCTTCCATTTTCAGCCAGAGAAATTTCTCTGCTTTTAAGGACTCAAGTGATTAGATTGGGCGACCTGGATAATCCAGGATAATCTCCCCATTTTAAGATCTATAATCTTAATCACATCTGCAAAGTCCCTTTTGCCACGTAACAACGTTTTTACAGGTCCCAGGGATAGGGTGAGGGCATCTTTTCTGGGAGCAGGAATCAGGGGTCAGGAGTGGTGGGGCAGGGGACTGCTGTTTTGTATAAGCCCTGTGGTGTTTTTCAACTTTATACATTATGTACATGTTTTATTTTTGAGCAAATTAAAACAAAAGGTTAAATTCAATGACCAAATGTGCAAGTATTGAATTCGAAAGGACTCTATTTTAGGTAATATATCAAATATCATTATACAAGCAACCTATATTATACAAAATCCATTTTTGTGTGTGTTTCTAGGCAAAATGACCTAAGATCTGCAAGGCAGGGTAAGGAATAGTTGTTAGGCATAATCATGGCTGGGCCCTTGTGAAAAATCTGATTTGGATGGACCACAGGGCTCATCCAATGTATCAATTCCTCTGTTCTTACCATTCTATTAAAGGAACCACTCTGCTTATTTTTGGCAGTTACTGCTCATAGCTAGCTACTTCCTGTAGCAACAGTAGGTGACTGTAAATGCATTTTCTTGATATGCAAAACAAGTCATTATCTTAGTTTTTGTTGGAAGTCAGAATAGAGCTAATCTAGTCCAATCTCCCCATTTTACAGATGACAACACTGATGCCCATAGAAAGGAAGGTACCTGCCCATGGTATTTCTAGTGTTTGTAGCAAAGATCCTCACTTCTGAATGAGTTCTACAACTTATGGCCAGTGTTATGAACTTTGCACGGAATGAAAAATTGCTAAGTCTAACATTTTCATCTTATAGATAGGGAAGCAGATGCAAACAGGAAGAAATGCCTGCCCAAGGTCATTTGGAACTCCTGAATTCTAATCTAGGTTACTTTGCCCTGTGTAAAGCACACTGATGAATGAATGCACAAATAAATCTGAAAAGCTGTAAAAAGCTCACCTAAATGGTTGAAATTCTCAAATAGCTTCTGTTTGATAAGCAATTTGACAACAATTTGAAATAAAATGTTTTTTCTTTAGGTAGCTTTCTTCCTATGACAAGTAAACATATCACTGGCCTTCTAATATAGGCTCTAATGTCAGGCTGACTTGGTTTCCAATTCTGTCTCCTTTACTAGCTGTGTGATCTTGCATATACAACCCATTTTATTTTTTTAAGATGTTATTTATTTGGGAAAGAGAGAGTGAGAGGGAGAGAGCATGAGCAGGGGGAGGGGCAGAGGGAGAGGGAGAAACAGACTCCTCGCTGAGCAGGGAGCCCAACATGGTGCTCCTTTTCAGGACCCTGAGACTATGACCCAAGCCAAAGGCAGACACTTAACCAGCTGAGCCACCCGGACACCCCCAACTCAATCATTTTATATCTCAGTTTCTTCATATGTAAAATGAATATAATAATGCCACCTATCTTCATGGGACTCACATGGGAATTTAGTGAAATAATCCATAGAACTTGGCACCTGGTAGCCACTTAATCACTATTTTCTCTGTTTATGTAATGTTTATACCTAATAAATGTTGAAAGCTAGCAATGAAATATTTTCCTGTTGCTAATAGTAAACTAATAGTGTGACCGTTAGGAAAGACAGTTAAAGGCCAATGAACCTTAAGGAAGAAATAATCTTGGAGACTGATATAAAAAATATCTAGCACATCCAAGTGACAATAAAACTCCTCCCTTGCTTAAAGCAAAAGCATGCCAAGATTTAGCCAGAGTATTCACACACACACAAAATACTTGTTTTTGATCTAATCATCATGGTTTAAAAGAAGAGTCTCTGAAATAAATGTTTCCTTTCTTTCTTCTAAAACTACTAATAACTCTAACAGCATAATGTGTTACTCAGTGAGCACAAAGTCGTGCTTATAAAAGAGCAGGACTTCATGGAAATGACAAAGTGGTAAATTATTCTGGAAGTCAAATATACTTCATTCTGGCTCCTCTCTCCGAGACAAGGTGAACATGTTTATGACTACAAAAATTTAGGGATCCCTGGGTGGCGCAGCGGTTTGGCGCCTACCTTTGGCCCAGGGCGCGATCTTGGAGCCCCGGGATCGAATCCCACATCGAGCTCCCGGTGCATGGAGCCTGCTTCTCCCTGTGTCTCTCTCCGCCTCTCTCTCTCTCTCTCTCTATCATAAATAAATAAAAATTTAAAAAAAATTTGTTTTCCACAGATCTCCTATAGATATACAACCTTGAGTGTCTGTACTGTTTTCTGTCATAATACTCAGTGTATTGATGTAAAGCAGCAAAGCTTTCTTATTAAAAACACAACTATACTTACCTGGAAACAGATTTCTGGAATCTTCTTGGATCATTCTAGATAGTTCCAGAAATAATCTCTGAGATCAGCAGCCCCTACCCACTCCCTAGGGTTTGGCTCTTGTAAAGATTCAGGGTAATTCGTAAATGTGATCTGGCTAAAGACCCACTCGGAGAGCTTAACACTGTTAAATAATAAAAATTCAACCAAGTAAATTTTAAAGATCTAACTGGCTTTATTATTTGACTCATGAATAGAGCAATATCTCATCTATCAAGTAGAGAGGAGTTCCAAAGAGCCACAGAAAAGAAAAGGCTTTTAAAGGTAGAGAGAGCGTGGAGCCTAAGTGGCTCAGTTGGTTAAGCGTTTAACTCTTGATTTCAGCTCAGGTCATGATCTCAGGGTTATGAGACGGAGCCCCACATAGACTTCAGATTCCCTCTCCCTCTCATTCTTCCCCTCTCCCACCTTCCCTCTAAAAAGAAACAAACAAACCAAGAGAGGGAGTGGAAAAAGGAAATTATCAGCAAGGAATCCATTGTTTTAAACAAGGTCACTCTCCTAAGAGGAACGGAAAGGGTCTATCAGTAAAATTTCCAGCACTGACCAGGAAATTCCATGTTGACGAGTTAAAGGTTACACTCTGGGAGGTTGAAACTACAGTTAGTTTAGGTATTAAGTCTTGATTTACTAGTTTATTAAGTTTGGGTAAGTGACACCATTTTGGGCCTGTGGTTTTCTTTTTAACATGAATGGGGAAAAGAAAACCCCTCCATGACATTCAACCCATTTTGCTGTAGTTATAGAAAATATGAAACCACATGACCATCTCTTAAGAGGACAGCTGTTGAAAACTGATGATCAGTCTCACACCCAACCTTCTCAGCTGATTAACTCCTAACCGGGGGTCCCCCTGCCATGTATATACCATGACAGCCTCCTGAACAGTGTGTGTGTGCACACACACTTGTATTTCTTTTTCTTTTCCCATACGTTTCCTGCCACTGGTTGGGGGTCACAATCAGGTTGATGACAGACATTCTCTTCCTGGGGCAGGATGACATCGTTGGCAACGTGCCAGAGCCACTCTTGGTGAAGGTCACGCCCTGGACTCTGGCGACGTGCTGCTCTGCAGGGACGCATCCATGTCTGGGTGACACTCCTTCACTGGGAACACCCAAACCAGCAGGTATGTGGGGACGAAGACTTGCATCAGCCGGCAGAACTGGCCCCCCCTTCTTGTCCTTGGTAATGACGTGCTTTTCTGGCCCTTGGTTGAAGGAGGACAGGCGGAGCCCCTCACAGCCGCCAGCCCAGTGGTGCGGCCTCAGCTGCGCCTGGGGACCCGGGAGGCAGGTGTGTGCAGTGTGGGGAGCCCCCACCTGCCCCCCACCTCCCACCCTGGTGCAGCGCCCCCCACCCCGCCTCCCACCCTGGTGCAGTACCAGCCCCGTAGTGCATTTCCCTTAATTATCAGAACCATGATTCATCAAATACCTACGTCCCTTTTAGGTCCTGCTTGCACTGACAGTGTTGATACTAAACCCAGTACATGCTCTTATCAGAAAACACAGGTGGACCGAGAACAGCAGAGAAGCTTATGAGAAATGACTGTAAGATAAAATGGCCATCCTGGATGGTTGGGGTTTTTTTTCCCACAACATTTATTCTTTTAGCTACAATTTTTCCACCACCCACCCCTCATTAGCACTCTGCCCCCCAAAGTAAGACCAAAGGAAAACATGTGGATGACATACAAAAAGACAATATTTATTTCACTCAAGCTTTCCTATAAGAAGTTAAACAAAATGAGCCCTAGTTGAAGGCATTACCAAAAATATTGTTAACATTGTTTTGCGTATCCCTTCAGTGCCCAGATAAAGGAAAAACTTATCTGAATGAAAGAATAAGAATGACCATCCTTACAGTGGGTTTACTTAGGTATGTGGAGAAAAAAAATCCATACAGTTTAGGCATAACATAGCAAATGATCCTACGAGTTTCCCACAGGGGAAGGAAATTCCACTGATGTATTCAGATTCCCAAGAGCTCCCAAAGCCTGGGAATCACTTCTCAGCAATTATAGAACAGCCATAGCATAGGTATTCACATAACTCACTGCCCTTTTCCCTCAACTATCTTGCAGCTTAAAGCAAGAGAATGGAAACAAAATGCAATCTCCCCACTCCCGGGCTGTGACTGTCACCATCTGCAGTCCCCTGGCTAATCGTAATACCAAAGCATTCCCCCCTCCCCATTGCCATCCAAATAGGATGCCAGGAAAATTGGCTTTGGGTGTGGCGTTTAGGTGTTTTGCTTTCCAGAATTAAAAAAGACTTGACTAGGAAATAATCTTATCCCTACACAGGAAAACCAAACGTTCTTTTTAGAGAATCAGAGAACAAACTGGGACATCTACTCTGCCTGTCTCCCTTTTTTAGGTCTCAATCTGACCTAAAAAAAAAAAAAAAAGCACGGGAGGAAACACGATCTCTTCCCTTGCCATGAAATTTCCTCAGAAAAGCCAGGGCACACTCCTCCTCCACTGCGGTGCAAGCAGGTGGCCACTTCCGCCCAAACCTCTGGAGAGCAGGCATCTCTGACGGCCTCCCTTCCCCTAAGAGCAGGAGTTGCAAGTGGCAGCATCTGATTGCCAACCAATGGGTGAGTGTCTGGAGAACTTGCGGTATCAAGTTTTTAAGTTCCTACCAGGAATCTGAGTTGGTGCACATGAGGAGAGAGAGTGGGGGGGCAGGGGAGATTAGCCTCTCACTTCCACACTTCCTTAAATTTGGAGGAAGGTGGAGGAGCGGAGGGAACACCTCTGTGGGTATGGTGTAGGGCTGGGTGAGAATGGAACCCTAACTTAGTATGCAAAAAAAAAATGAATACAAATATTGGAGCCGCAGATGCTATCCATATAAAGAAGCAGAACCTACTCATAACCAGTTGTGACTGTAAGGGAAAGGGGGAAGATATAACTATTCTTTTCTGAAGCAAACAGCGAAGTTTTAAGTGATGATAATACCTCCTGTTTAGAAAATGCATAATTAGTAAATGCTGAAAACCTTCAAAGAAATGCAGACTCACGCAGAAGTTACAAATATGTAAAAATCAGTCATTGTTTGTCTCCTCACACTTTACCTGAGATGCAAATTACTCCCTGCCCCTCTAGGTGTTCTGAGCAGCTTTAAATTCTAATTTCTGATGAACTGGGGGAAAGACACGCTGACAGGAATGTGGGCGAATGCGACAGGGGCGAGACTGGGTGTGGGAACCAGGGTCTGGCAAATGACCGGTGGAGATCAAATGGTAAGAACAGAGGAGTCTCCACGGGACTGTCAAACCCTTCGAGTGTTGCCTCACAGCCAGGGGCTGAGCACAGGCACACCTGGTGAATATCTGATCGGCAGAGATTAAGAAGACATGACCCATTGTGGGAGATGGTGTGGGGTTCAAACTCTCATACCCAACAAGTCTTTCTACCTCCACTGCCCCAAAAAGCCTGCCGCAGCTTTGAAAGGTAAAGGAGCTGCCTCTGCTGTTTCCCTAAATGTCATCTCTCATGGCCAACACTGATGCCTGGGCCTTTCAAAGTGGAGAAAATTGCTGCTCAAGGGGTGGATGATTCCAGACTGCTAAAAGTTTTAAGAGCCGCAAACATTCCTCAATGAGATCCTAAACAACAGATAATAGATTTTTACCAATTTCATTTGCTAGATGTTCTCTGTGACTCAAGTTTGGCATTAGCAACTGCACCCAAAATGAGTTTCACACAACAAATAAAATGTGTTGGTATTGTTTGACACAAAGAATACAAAGCAGGCACAGATCCCTCAGAAGTTGTCCCAACTCTTGATAAGATTAACTCTACCATCATCATTGCTGGCTGCTTTGTCCCCTCCTTTGAAGCCTTCGCAAGGGATGTCTGCTTTTATAATTCAACAAGGATTCCCCTCTCTTCACCAAAGAGCCCCTTGTGTTTAGTTTCTCAGTGCACGACTCAACATAACAACTGTGGCTCTTCTGAGCTGCCTGTTTTTAAATGGCCCAGTAGTTTTAGTTTCCATTGAACGAGTTCCCCGATCACAAACGCAGAATGGGATGAATCTTTACAAGGTCATGCTGAAGGCTAAAATAAGTTATCCCCATTACTGAGAGGCTTTCTTCAGGTTTTCAATCAGCACTACTGAGTCCGTTTCTTCTTTTGTTTGCTTCTCATAGATGTCGTACTTCCTCCAGTGCTGGAAGGGAGGAAAAAACACACACACATGAGATGTCTCTTCTAAACAATGTTCTCTCCCTGAGGAATCACAGCCAGTGCTTATTTTTAGGTTTGCGTGCATGGAACCATAAGTGTATGTTTTCCTGTTACAGTTTGGGCTTTGCTTCTTCTTTTTTTTTTTTTTGACTTAAGAACCATCTATTTGAGCAATTCATGAAACAAAACAGTCAGGAATTAACATTCAGAGCAGGGCAGGGGAGGGGGGTGGCGGGAAGCATGGGATTGTTACATGATGTTTGACAGCCATCTCAGAGAGAAGTTTGGACATCTCCAAAACTGGAAACAAAGTCTTTTGAGGACAAATAAAAGGGTGGTGGTGCTTTTCTTACTTAAACGTTACTACCTTTATTTTTATTGCTACTCAAATTTGCCCATTACTCCAGAGATATAATAGCCTCAAAAAAAGTCAACCAGCAGGGAGGTCAATGGCAATATATAAAATGTCCCCAAAAGTCTTAGTTGCAGTTAAAACTTTTGAAAGATCGTATATTGATAGTTTCATGTGACATCATTTGCTAGGACCCGGAATCATGTGTTTAAAAGGTAAGCTCATCTTGAACTCAATGTAAGCATGTCTCTTAACGGTGAAAGCCAATATTCTGGTCTTTGCCTTCTTTACTTATAAATCAAGAGAAAGGGTGGAACCTGAGCTCAGTCCCTTCATCTGTAAAATAAAGTTGCTAGACTAAACCAGGGATCAGCAAACTGCCGTGTCAGGGCTGGATCCAGCAGGCGGCCTGTTTTGGTAAATAAAGTTTTATTGTACCATGGCCACGCATCCGTTTCTGTGCTGTCTGTGGCTGCTTTCATGCTACAACAGCAGAGGTGAGTTGCCATTGACTATGACCAAATGGCTTGGGAAGTCAAGAATGTGGCTCTTTACAGGAAAAGTTTGCCACCCCTCCACTAGATTATTTCTAAGCTCCGTCTCTGCTCTGATGTTTTTTGGTTTCTCTAAGCCTCCAAAAGGAAACAGAAAGCAGAAAAACAGAAACAAGAGCAATGGTGACTCTTCAGCTGCCTTGGGCTGTACGATTAGAGCCTGACTGAGCAGGTCAGGAGCATCCAGTCTTAGAAAGCATGTGCAGGGATGAGTCGAGGAACACTGCTTAAAACAGCTAAATTATTCTAAACAATTTAACCTCATACTCCTAGTGGATTGGCTAAAATAAAAAATACTGACAATTTCAAGTGCTGACAAAGATGCAGAGTAACTGGGTCTCTCATATAATGTTGGTGGAAATGCAAAATCCTACAGCCACTATGGAAAACAGTTGGATGGTTCCTTATAAAATGAAATATACACTTATTCATGACCCAGTAATCCCACTCCCAGGTATTTACCCAAGAGAAATGGAAACATGTCCACAGAAAGACCCCTCCGTGAATGTTTATGGTAGCTTTCTTCATAAAAGCCCCAAACTAGAAACAAGCCCACTGTCCTTGAACAAGTGAATGGTTAAATAAACTGTGGCATGGTTGTATCAGGGAATGTTGCTCAGCAATGAAAAAAATGTACTGATAATATGCAACAACACAGATGTCTCTTAAATGTACCATGCCAAGTGAAATAAGCCAGACTCAAAAGTCTATGTATTTGTGTGACATTCTGGAAAAAGCAAAAATCTAGGTCTAGAATACAGATCAGTGGCTGCAAGGGTATAAGGTCAGAGGTGAAGAGGATGACTACTATAAAGGGGCATGAGGGAACTTTCTGGAGGAAGATGAAAATGTTCCAGATCTTGACTAGAGTGAGTGGTAGCTACACAACTGCACACATTTGCTACAGCTGCAACTATACACTTAAAAAGACTCAATTGTATTTTACATAAATCAAATCAACAAACCTGACTTTTAAAAATGTGAAATGCACATGATCTAATAAAAAGCAGTCTGAAAAAATTACATAACCTTGAAATAATGGCTTATTCAATAAATGGCACTAAGACAACTGGCTAAGCATTTGGAAAATAAAGTTAAACCCTACTCAATGGCCCACATGCATAAATTCTCGATAGACTCAAGACCTAAATGTAAAAACCAAAATCAAATACGTACTAGAAAAATATATTGCACAAAAGTACATAAATCTGAGTCAGGAAAAGTCTTTCTACACACAAAAAATACAGGAAGATTTGAATGCATAAACAGCAAAAACCATCACTAATCACTCTAAATACCATACCAAGGCAAGTGGACAAGCCAAAGAATTAATAACCAATAGATAAAAAGAGCTTTACAAACTACCAAGTTTCCAAAACATGCATATAGCAGGGAAAAAGAAATGGACAATGAACAAGAAATTCACAAAAAAATTTAATTCGAGCCCATGAACATACAAAACAATACAAAAGTTGATATATAAAATGAAAACAAGATGCCCTTTTCTCATCCGTCAATTGGCAAAAAATAAAAAAAAATTAGATACCCTCACACTGACAAAAGCATGGTAAAACCACCATTCAGACATCCTATGGCTGGGTGTATAAGTTGGTACAACCTACTTATCATCTCTGCTTCTTGTGAAAAATTTAAAAGTGTGTATCCTATTGCCCTCTTTCCTTAAAATGAAGGACTCATACTCTACATCTGTAACCAGGGTGTTTAGTTTAACAGCATATATTATGTATTTTTATGTGTCAGTAAAATTGAGCTACCTCATTTTCTTTACCCTCTGCATAATATTTCTTTGCATGAATGCACTGTAATTTATTGGCTCAGTGTCCTTAATAGATATTTAGCCTGTATATCCTTTCTGGATGACAATTCGTCAATATTAATCAAAGAGTTTAAAAAGTATAATCTCCTTTGATCCAGCAATCTTACCTGTAACAATATATCCCTCCCAAATAATAAAATATATATGCCAATATAGCTGTGAAATGATGCCTGTAATAATGAAATTTAGAATTCCTCTAAATGCCCAATAATATGGACTTGGTTCAGTACATTATGATATATTCACACAATGGAATACTTACTAGGTAGCCAGTAAAAAGTATACTATAGGACCAGGGTTGGCAAACTTTTTCTGTCAATGGCCAGTTAATAAATATTTTCAGCTGAGTCTCCGTCTCCAAAACTCATTCTGCTGTTACAGCATGAAAACAGCCATAGATAACATGTAAATGAACAGGCATGGCTTGTGTTCCAACAAAACTTGATACTGAAATTTGAATTTCAAATAATTTTCACATGTCATGACGTTATAGTCTTCTTTAGATCTTTTCAACTACTTAAACGCATAAAAACCATTCTTAGCTTGCAGGCTGTAGACAAGCAAGCAGTAGACAAGATGTGGCCCACGGTCTGTAGTTTACAGAGGAATCCTGGGCAGAAGGTAGTGGCTGGCAGCAGTTTTTAAATGTCCCAAAATGCCACCATAAAAAACACAAGTAGGAAGGGTAACTAGGGTAGGTAGGAAAGCAAAACCCAAATCCACAGACACAATCTACAACAAAACTGGATCACAATGATTCCCCAACAAACTCTGAAATATGAACGGGTGGGACAAATCAGAGACAGCTACAAGACCACAATGAAATTAGTTATGGAGGAGTCTGGTGAGGGAACCAGCAGGGCATAGGAGAGATCTGAGAACTCTATAATAGCTCAAACCTCAGCAAGCTAATTTATGAAGAACAACAGAGACTGGCAGGGGTTTGCCTTTCCGTATAGTGACCAGGGGCGAGGAGCCCGCAGAATAGCCTGGGAGCTGCCTGCACCCCACAAACTCTCAAAATCATCCAAAGCTCCCTTCCAGGGCAAAGGCCCACTCTGAGGAGCAACTGGGGCACAAAGACTCCACACTGACCCAGACAGAGACAAGAGAGGTCAGAGAGAAAGCCAGATGAAAAGAGAGGAGGCAGGGATCCCTGGGTGGCGCAGCGGTTTGGCGCCTGCCTTTGGCCCAGGGCGCGATCCTGGAGACCCGGGATCGAATCCCACGTCGGGCTCCCGGTGCATGGAGCCTGCTTCTCCCTCTGCCTATGTCTCTGCCTCTCTTTCTCTCTCTCTGTGACTATCATAAATAAATAAAAAATAAAAAAAAAGAAAAGAAAAGAGAGGAGGCAGACAGGCAGTGCCAGGAGATTTCAGTAAGAAATTCATGACACTTTGAATAGTGGTCAAAAACGATAGAAGATGGAATTCCAGAGCCATGAAATTGGGAGGGGAGAGGAGGGGAACTATCTTAAATTGATTTTCCTTCTAAAAACCCAGGGAAACTAGTTTCATGTAAAAATAAGCAAGAGAATAAAATCCTTGCAGAATTAAAACATACAAGACCCCTCGAAATACAGAAAATTATAGTCCAATAGTTCAAAACTAGCTAAACTATATTAAGAAAAAGTTACGTGATTTTTTAAAAATGTACATCCTATGAAAGAATATAAAAATTTAGAATAATGACACCTCAGGAATGGCAGGATAAATCTCAGGAAAGAATGAGAAGTAAAAGAAAATCATTGTAGAAATGACGATTAAGCTAAAAGGAACACAGAACACAGGGGTAAATAAACATAACAGATAATACCTTGAGAAACAGATGATGAAAATAATTTTTTTATAAAAAAATGGGGGGTACCTGGCTGGTTCAGTTGGTAGAGCATGCAACTCTTGATCTCGGGGTTGTAAACTTGAGCCCCATGGTGGGTGAAGAGATTACTTTTAAAAACTCTTTAAAAAAAAAGAGGCACCCGGGTGGCTCAGTCAGTTGAGTAGCCAACTCTTGATTTCGGCTCAGGTCATGATCTCAGGGTCCTGGGATCGAGTCTCCTGTTGGATTCCACACACAGCAGAGAGTCTGCTGGAGATTCTCTAGTTCTCTCTCCCTCAGCCCCACCCCCTCTCATGCACATGCACAAAGGTACACACACACACTCTCTGTAAAATAAATACATTTTTTAAAACAATCTTTAAAAATGAAAGTGGATAAAAAATTATTCAAGAGGATGTGACAAATACACACAAGAGAACAGAATAATTAAAATCTAGAAGTCAAGACATTTGTACTGAAATTAAAAAGAGAAAAACACCGGAGACTACATACTAAAAGGGTACAGCACATTCCTCAGAAAATCAAGCCATGATCAACAAAATCAAGGATGATCAACACCACCAAGACATATTCTGGTAAAATTATTGGACTTGGAAGAAAAAAAGCTTTTGACAATCAGACAGAAAAGATCAAGTGTTTGTTTTTTACATAAGCTCTACACCCAACATAGGACCCAAACTCACGACCCCGAGATCAAGAGTCACACACTCCACTGACTGAGCCAGCCAGGTGCCCAAGACCAAGTGTTTTAATACAGAGAGAAAATCATATTGTCAGCAGACTTTGACAACATTTTGTTCCAGAAGAAAGTGGATGCCATATTTAAGGTACCCAAGGCAAGAACATGTGAGCCATGGATTTTATATCTAGCTAAAATGACTTTCAATTATTAATGCAGCAAACTCCATCAATGTGTAAATAATTCAGGAAATGTTGGTCCCATGAATCCTCCCTGAGAAAACCTTTAAAGCTTCAAACAACTCAAGTGACTGGAGAGACATGACCATGAAGACTGCTGGTGAGCATCAAATATATACACTCGCACAGAATTAAGACCAAACGGGGGCTTTCAGGGAGACACTATGGTAGGGAATAGTTACCTGCACTGACAATGCAGATACTGGACAACTTTAAAAATGGGGAGAGGACAGGGAGAACATATGGAAAAATTGCCCTTTTCAATAATCATTAAAACTCATTTCATAATTTATCAAAAGCTCAGAGATTCCTTTAGTTCTACCTGCTTCTTTCTTACCCGTTGAATTCAAATAAAATTAAATATGACCATCTTATTAAAACATATCATATGATATGTCAGCTCAGAGTCTAGGCTGGAGACTCAGGATGCCTGGGTTCGGGGCTCACCTCTGACTCTTGTCCGTTAATTGGATCTTAGCTCTGTTTTGTCCTCGCAATATAATCTGGAGCAAGCTACACATACTCTCCGCTCTGGTACCTCACCTTCTGTATCTGTGTACTGGAGATAACACCAGCTGCAAGATGGGGAAAACTTAACCAAGGAAGTGCTGAAAAAAGCGTCTGATACTTAGCAAAATTTCCGTAAGTGCAAAGTAGTATTACTGTTGTCACTGTTATTCCTTTTGCCCTTAAAAGCTCCGTTTCTCTATGTTGTTCACATAACATCAAAGAAGGTTATGTCTGGGTGTTAGGATGAAGATTTATTTTATTTTTCTCTTTTGGTGATCTGTATTTCTCACTTCTCTGTAATAAATACACTTTGCTTTAAAAAGAAAACTATTTTAATTTTTAAAAATGCATGCTGAAGATTATACCTTTGTTGGTTTCTAGTTATTAGACCCAATGGTTAGCTGTGGTGGACAGGAAAAAAAACAATCTATTTTAATGAGGTGAACACTGCAGCAGAAGTGGCTTCCAAAAGGACATTAATTTTTTTCAATTGCCTTTTTTCATTTCTAAAACTTGGATTACTCTCATTTTCACTCATCATCAGCATTGTGGCCTTTTCCTGAGGACTGCTTCTATGAATATCTCTGTGTAAGAAAGAGGAACAAATGCTCTGACCTATTATTCAATTTTGTTAATTATATGCCGGTCTATTTTTAAAATTACTTACAGAAAAAAAAATAAATCCACAAAATTACTAGTCCATAATCCAATTCTCACACTGCCAACTTTTTAAAACAAGGTAATCAACAATAGAATAATGGCCAAAGATGAAAAACACCACAGATTACAGAAAAAAAAAATTAGTGTTCGAGAGGCTCACATGACTGGCTTTTAGTTGTTAGTCATCCAATCCTAGAAAAGCAGTATGTTATACCTTTTATATTTTAAAGAAATAAACAAATTTTGTGGTTTCATGGAACACCAAATCTCAACTTAAGAATACTTTCAAGATTTGGTTATTTCCCACAGTGAATTTTCCATAGAAGCTGAGTGGGTTTCATGCCCCTAAGCACTGTGTGAAATGGTGGCCTCTTGGAGGAATACAAGTCAATGGATTCCATGCCCCTGTCTTCTTCGGATCAACATCCACAACAGAAAGTTAAACAATATGAATTGGGGCTCGCCATGCCTTAAAATCATTGTGGCTTGAAAAGGAGCCAGTTGAGAGGCACCTGGCTCACTCAGCCAGTAGCACATGCAACTCTTGATCTCGGGGTTGTGAGTTCGAGCCCCACGTTGGGTATAGTGCTTACTTGTTAAAAAAAAAAAAAAAAAGAAGAAGAAGAAGAAGGACCAGCTGAACGTGGTGTGAAGGGGACAAATTTGGTACCATTTAAGGTGGCTATGGATCCAACCCTTCACTTTAAAAATTGAGAATTAAAGGGAAAGAATCAAACACGAATCTACCTTCCTAGCAGAAAGAGAATTTCAGAACCACCAAAGAGCCGAGTTAATGAGTCAGAGCAGTGCTTTAGAGAAAAGGGCCAGCTTATAAATGTAGATTGGATGACAGATGAGAAAAAAATCATCATTTCAGAATGCCTGCTGAAATTATTGATTCAGTCAAGGAGACCAACTGGCACCAGAAGCATTAGCTAACAGAGCTGAGCTAAAGGGCTGACAGGGCACTAACCTAGCGCCACAGACTCTCTTCAGGTGGCAAGGGGGGAAATAAATAGAAAGTGGCAGGAGGGGACACTCTGTTATCACCTTAAGTACAGTGCTCAATCTTCGACTCACTAATGGTGGCACAACTGAACTGTCTCCTGACTCCTGGGACAGGGGGAGAAATTGTAATATGGGCTGAGTATTATAGGATATTAAGGAATGAGTCATTTTTAAAGTACAGCCATGCTATTTTGCTTCTGTAGAAAAGGGACCCTAGTTTTTCTTTTCTTTTTTTCTGTGTTTCCTAGTCTCTTTTTTTTTTCCTAGTTTTTCAATATACATACTGAAGTGGAAAAAAAAGAAAAGATAAGAAACAACTCAGCAGTATCTGGAAGTCGACTCCCAGTTAGAAAGCCACTTTCCAATCAGGAATGTAAAACTGGCATGGTACTGAAAACATAACTGGTTTCCAAGAAGCGGGGGAAGAATAGATAATTTTTTATGGATGAAACAGAAATGCAGATACAGAGAAGCCTTCCCCACTACACAGCCCCCCGCTCCCCAGACATGGCCCATAGCCCAATTAGTCACAAAGAAAAGGCAAGCAGCAAAGCCACAGGAAGAAATGCTGTTGGCCACAATGTTACTATAGTGACCAACAAAACACTGTCAAAACACTAGAAACCTTAAGGAAAACTATACAGAGGATTTTGTTTCTTTGTGGCCACACCTAAGTAAGTATTTTTAAAGAGCTGCCATGGATGGTGTAGTGGGGAAAGAAGGGTGTTCAGACAAGGCATGGTTATTTCTCAGGATGAGGAGACAGAAACTTTGGGCTACCGTGGCTTCTTGTTCAGGTCCTGTGATGACCTCGCTCCATGACAGTCCCTGAGAAATGTCTCTGGGGCCCCCACTGTCCCTACCTCGAAAATGGGTGGGGGTAGGGCTAGCATCCTCGAATCTTAAGAGTTCATGGTTAGAGGGCAGTAATTCGACATGTGAGACATCCACCTCAATGGATGACCTCTAGAGCCATGTTCCTTCCCTAATTTGATAATTCTCGAAGTCAAAGGCTCGTCTCTCTGCTGCATTTGCAGCTCAACTGAGTGAGGACTGCTGCCGTGCAGAGAAGAGAAGATTATTCATTTGCTTAAAAAGAAAACATGAACATTTGTTCTATTACCCTTTCCCCTGTCTGGTGTTTTTATTATACTTTCAGTTTTAAACTCTGATTTTATTTAATGGTCTGCAACCACCACAAACAAAAACATCTTATGCTTTTAGTGGTCCATCTTGTCAGTGTATCCGCCTCGCTAAATTATAGAATTCTCTGACTCATCGGGACAATGTATTATCCTCTAGACAGCAAATTGAAAAAAAAAGCCATTTTCCCATCTCTGAGAAAGATAATTGATCTGATTTTGCTGTCAATGTTACTGCCGTTCACTCTATCACTCAGGCTTAAAACCTTGAGATTATTTTTACTCTCTGTACCTTTCATCGCCCACAGAGTCCCCAAGTTGTAATGAGTTGCTTTTAATGATGTCTGTTGCGTCAATCTCCTCTGCTACCACCTAAGTTCAAGTCCCTATTATCTCTCAAACCCGGATGACCAAAATATTCTCTTTTCCCTTAATGATTCGTACAGGGTTCCTTTTTATTATGAAAGTAATACATGCTTATTATAGTCAATTTGGAAAATTTCAGAAAGGTAGAGAATAGCATCAATTATCTGCACAGCCCTTCTGCCCAGAGATGATCATTTTGATTCCTTTCCTTCCACTCATTGTTCTATGTGTATATTCACCCGTTTTTACAAAAATTAGGATTGCAATGTACTCTGTAGTTATGATGTTTCTTGGTCTTGTATCTCATTTGGCTGTGACATTAAATGCTCTGAAAACCTACCTTGCCTTTTAACTAATTCTACACTGTGGATGATTCACTGGCTACTAAGTTTTTCATGTTGGAGACAAATGCTGCCTTGCCCATCATTGTGCCATTGCTGGAGGATTAATTCCTCCAAATAGATTCTTAGAAGTATAATTATAATAAGAACAAAGATTCTTGTGACATTTTTTCCAAGCTGCCCTCCAGTCGATGCTTTGGCTGTCTATCCTGTATATATGAGTGAGTCCAAACATGTTTTCACGGATACTGGGCAGTTGTGTCATGGCACTGAGAGGGCGAGCAAACGCACACACCTTTCAGGGGTCTGGCGTGAGGTCAACGTGTGAAACCAGGTGGAAACTGGGCATGGTAGGGCCTCGGATGAACTGGTAGCGTGTATGCCACGCTTAAGATTCCAAACTGAAAAATTTTACATACGCTACACTGGCCAAACAAAAGCCTGTACTCAGCAAATTTGGGACTAGGTTCCCAGGCTGCTACCGTGCCTCCCCCTCCAATCCCTTCCCTTCAGACTGTTGGCATAATGATATTCCCTATACTTTCCCACAGAAGGCCAGCCATAATGTGACTCTAAACCTTTTTCTCAGAACTCTTCTATTCCAACCCTCTCCTTCTATCAAACAGAACTCTCAGAAGGTAGTGAGCTTCTCGAGGACACTCTATCTTGTCTTACAAGAGGTAATGTAGCCTAGTAGAAAGAGAGAGAGAACTCTAGAATCAGACAGTGCTGGATCAAATACTACCTTACTACCTACTAGCTGTGTGATGGCAATAAAGTCACCTAACCTCACTGAGGCTTCATTTCTTCATCTGTGAAAAAAAGAAAAAAAAAAGTGGTGCTAACAGCACTTACACCAAGGGGTGGTTATGAGGATGTGATAAGGAGTAGAAGCCAAGCACCTAATAATGCTGTATACAGGCAGTAGACTTTCAAGGACTGGCCAGAGGTGTGCGAGCACCTGCACTGTCTCTAACACCTGGCAGCTAATGCATTAGCTAGTGAGATGAAGAAAGAGATGGGGTGATCCTAAGAAAAACAGCCACAACAGTGATTTTCAGAGTGGGTTCTGCAAACGGATCTTGCCACAGTAGGAATTATCTGTGGCCTCCTGTTAAATATGCAGATTCCTGGGGCCCATCCCAGACTTACGTGGTCAGACTTTCTGGAGGTGAGGCCTGGGATTCTCTATTCTTGCAAGCATTCTGATTGGTGGAGACTCAACTAAAGTCGAAGACCCACGGGTTGTCATATTCCCCTCAGTTACAGTGCATCATCTCCTCATCAGGCACTGGACTTCAGGACCTACCTGCCTGGTGGTGCCTTATCCCCCAGCGGCTGGCATTGTGCCTTATCCCCCAGCAGCTGGCATGACTCAGTAAAAAAGTGACCTGGAGGGCAACCCGGGTAGCTCAGCAGTTTAGCGCCTGCCTTTGGCCCAGAGCATGATCCTGGAGACCCGGGATCGAGTCCCACATCGGGCTCCCTGCATGGAGCCTGCTCCTCCCTCTGCCTGTGTCTCTGCCTCTCTCTCTCTGTCTCTCAAGAATAAATAAAATCTTAAAAAAAAGTGACCTGGATGCATCCTTCCTTGAAAGCATATCAGCATCCCTGCCTTCCTTCCCCAGCTATACATCAGTGTTGCTATCATGAATTGCTTGCATCTGGCTGGCTCAGTTGGCAGAGCATGTGACTCTTAACCTCAGGGTCATGACTTCAAGCCCCATGTTGGGCATAGAGATTATTAAAAAAAAAAAAAGAGGGATCCCTGGGTGGCGCAGCGGTTTGGCGCCTGCCTTTGGCCCAGGGCGCGATCCTGGAGACCCAGGATCGAATCCCACGTCGGGCTCCCGGTGCATGGAGCCTGCTTCTCCCTCTGCCTATGTCTCTGCCTCTCTCTCTCTCTCTCTCTCTCTCTGTGTGTGTGTGACTATCATAAATAAATAAAAATTAAAAAAAAAAAAAAAGAACTGTTTGGGGATTAACGATAAACAGAAAGTATCAATAGTAATACTAATCACCAATGCTTACTGAGCACTTATAAATGCCTCCGTGCTAAGTAGTTTTTATGTATTAAATTAATTGAATCCATATCACAATGCCCCAAGGCAGGTGCTATCATTACCTCCATTTCACCAACAAGAACACTGAAGCACAGAAAGGGTAAGAAGTTACCTAAGGTCACATGGAAAATGAAATTTGAATCCAGACAATGTGACTCCAGAGCCCAGGCTATTATGAGCTATGCTGTACTACTTCACTAAATTAACTGCCCTATGCCTGATATTACTAATTTGAGATATATGTAATAATATTAATATTTATTCTATTTAGCGTCTGTATTATTATGTTTGGGTGAATGTACTGATCAGAGAAACCTAAGACTCTTTGGTTCCCCTGAGGCCTCAGGTTTTCCAGCCACAAATTCTAGCATGAGAGTCCTAGTTTGTCTGTCCTGCAGCAAACAAACTAACAGTTCAGGTGGGTCTCCCTTGTCTTCGGAGGTCAGCTTCCCAGGCAATCACATGAACAAAATCTATTTTGACTGTTTACCCTATCTTTTTATTTCCCCAAATCTCCAAGAGTCAGAAGTCCTGCCTACTGGACTGGTTTCATCAGGGAGGCTCCTCTCCTTGAATTGTTTGGATTAAACAGAGTCCCTGCTCCAGAGACAGAATGAAGCATAGGGACAGAAGATAGGTATTCTGAGGACTTCTCAAACGGTATGCTTTGTCTGAGATGCCATATTTTTTAACTTATTTTTTTATTTTAAGTAGGCTCCATGCCCAATGAGGGGCTCAAATTCACGATCCTGAGATCAAGAATTGCAGGCTGTACTGACTGAGCCAGCCAGGTGCCCCTGGATACTGCATGTTAAATCGTCTCTCCTCTTTTAGATAAAATGGAGTTTAAAACAACCAATTTCGAAATAACGTTCTGACACATGCTACAACGTGGATAAACCTTGAAAATATTATGCTAAGTGAAAGAAGGCAGACACAAAAAAGGACAAATGCTGTAGGATTCCACTTACACAAGGTACCCAGAATAGGCAGATTCATAAACAGAAAATAGAAAAGGGGTTATCAGGGGCTGGGGTAGGGGGGAATGGAGAGTTTTTGTTTAATGGGCACGATTTCTATCTGGGATGATGACAAAGTTCTGGAAATAGTGATGATGGTTGCATGACACTATGAATGTACCTAATGTCACTGAGCCGTATGCTTAAAAATGGTCAAAATGGCAAATTTCATGTTGTGTATATTTTACCAACCTCTTTACAAATCCCATAGCCTTCCAACAAAAACCAATTTTGAACTTCATGAAATCAGGGCTTACCAGCGTATCATCATTCTGGTCTCCAAACATTTCTTTAAAAATCTTGCCAGGATCAGGAATTGGAGGGAATATAATGATCTTGAGCCTTTAAGAAAAAAGAGACTTTTTTTTTGGATCCAATCTTCCAGCCCATAGGAATGCCCCACTTTAAAAAAAAGCCACATTAAAAGAAGACTTGGACAAAAGACATGGTACACAAGTCATCTTTAATGATGAAGCAGCTGTGAAGAAATTTCCAAAAGAAGCTGAGAAACCCATGTCCTGAGAGCACTGAGTAGAGGTAGACCAGAGGGGCCAACAGGATAAGCAGACTGCTCAAACCCTATCATTTTTAAAACATTTTTCCAGCTTTACTGAGATATACTCGACAAATATTATATTTGAGATGAACATGATGCTTTAATATATGTATACATTATGAAATGACGACTTCAATCAAGTGAATTAACACATCCACCACCTCACATGGTTATGACTCTGTGTGTGTGCACACGTGTACACACATGTGCGCTGTTCCCTATTACCCTTTGTTGGCCCTGCCTCATCTCCTAAGCCCTAAATGTCAGTGTGGCCCAGGACTCCATCTTTTGGCCTCTGTCCCACTTGCTGAATGAGAGCACTCTTCCAGTCTTAGGGCTTTGGGTCTGTTGATATGCCAAGGGCTCCCACAATTCTATCCCCCTGCCAAGACCTCTCCCTTATACTCTCAGTTTATCACACAACTACCCATTTAACATCTCTACTTGGTTATCTAATAGGCATCTCAAACTTCTGTTTAAGCCTAAAGTCCTCACCTTTGTCCTAGAGCCAGGGCTCCTCACAATCTTCTCTATCTTGGCCAACAGCCCTGGTGTTCACTCAAGTTGCTGAAGCCCAAAGCCTAAACTGTCCTTGAGTCCTCAGTAGCCCTGGGACCTCCACAGACGAGCAGCCATCAGCAGGTGCTCTCAGGTCTACCTTCCAAATCCATCCCACCTCTGACCATATCTTACTACCTCTGTCGCTAACCCCCCAGGTAGGGCCCCCTGCATCTTTCCCCCCAAATGCTTCAATGTCGCCTCACTAGCCTACTTGCTTCCATCCTTGCCCAAGCCAATTCTTTGCTCAGCAGCCAGGGTGGTGACCTTTTGTGACAGTAAAATCAGGCCACATCCCTCCCCTACTTAAAACCCTCCAGTGCCTGCCCCTTGTGCTCAGGAAAAAAAAAAAGGAAATCTCAGTTCCTTGCTGTGGCCTACACAATCTGGCCCCACCCGCCTCTCTCCTGGCACACAGAGTACCTTCTATCAGAGACAACTTGGTGAAGGTCTCTTGCCCATAGCTTCAAGTAGCAACCTGCTCTGCATGAATACTAGCCGAGTCATTTAACTCGTAAAGTTCTCCATTTCTAGAGTTTCGTTCCATAGAGCTACCAACTATCCATGGCTATGTTAGGCATGTGAAAGAGTAGAGTGAACACATGGCCTATCAAGAATCCTACGCACACACAAAGGGAACAGCACCTGAGCGGGGCCATGGGAAACGGACCCAGGACTTTCTTCACCAGAAAATGGGCATTCTACCAAAGCCATTTATAGCCAAAGTGCTCCTGCTACCTGGGGAAAACACCAAACACGGTCACAAAGAGGAATGACTGGAGCACACAGGCTAGCAGAAACTGCCAAGCCGACTGGGGCAGTGCCTCACCTTTTGAGATAAAGCAGAAGGACTATGATGGCACCTGCAACGATGACCGGAGTGGCGAGCAACATGGTTATATAGAACGTGGGGTCGGTATTCTCACCTGGCAAAGGGAAAGCAAACACAGAACATTAGAAACCAACCTCTTTTAGAAAAGACACCAAGGGATCCCTGGGTGGCGCAGCGGTTAAGCGCCTGCCTTTGGCCCAGGGCGCAATCCTGGAGACCCGGGATCGAATCCCACATCGCGCTCCCGGTGCATGGAGCCTGTTTCTCCCTCTGCCTATGTCTCTGCCTCTCTCTCTCTCTCTCTCTCTCTCTCTCTCTCTCTGTGACTATCATAAATAAATAAAAATTTAAAAAAAGAAAAAAAAAAAAGAAAAGACACCAAGCAACGGTTGGAACAAACTAGTGAGATCACAGATACCTCTGTATTCCACCTCTCCATTCTCTTAATGGCAAACAGCAAAGTCCTACTCTGGTGTCTAAAATGTCATGGATAAATAAAGACCTTGAGGGTCTTCCAAAACCAGGCTATCTTAACTAGTTTCAGACACTACTCACAATGTTATACCTGATAAAAAGGCCATATCATTAACAGTGACAATCTTTTCTTATTGGTTACTTACCACTATTAGTAGACCTAAAATAATCCTAGCTACTACTACTTCTTAACTAAGCAGCTACCATACATGCGATACCATCTGAAGGACTTGTACATGTTTACATCTGTGCTACAGAGACAGGTAACAGCATCTCCTATTTTTACAGATGAGAAAGATAAGGCTCAGGGAGGTTTGATGGCTCATCCAGGAGGGTTTAGGAAGTGATGTGGGTGAGCCTCAAACCTGGTACTGTCTGGTTCCAGAGCTGTTCACTGACCGCCTTGCCATGCCTCTCATACACAGAATGTCGTGTCTATTTAGAGCTTCACCTTTCCCACTAGGGCATGGCCATCTAGAAAGCAATGTCAAGGCCTAGCATCATCATGTTAGCCCCTAAGATGACCCCCAAATGATCTCTGCCTCCTGATGGTCACACTTTATGTAATCTCCTCCCCTGGAGGGTGGGCTGACTTGTTTGTAAAGAACCAGACAGCTGTGGTGATGTCATTTCCAACATTAGGTTGTAAAAGTCTGTGGTTTCCACATGAGTGTCCTCTCATACACTCTTGCTCAGGTCACTTCCTTGAGCGAGCTAGCTGCTATTTCATGAGGCAGCCCCGTGGGGAGGCCCAAGTGGCAAGAAACTGAGGGAGGCCTCTGTGTTAGCTCACCAGAGCTGCCGTGGCAAATCACCACACACCAGTGGGCTTAAAACAGAAATGGATTCTCTCACAGTTCTGGAGGCTAGAAGTCCAAAATCAAGGTATCTACAGGGATATGCTTCCTCTGATGGCTCTAGGGAAGAATACCTCCTTGCTGCTTCTTAGCTTTCGGGGGCTCCCTGGAATCATCAGTGGTGCCCCTTGACTGGAGCTGCAGCACTCCATTCTCTGCCTCCATCTTCACAGGGCCTTGTTCCCTGTGTGTCTGTGTGTCTCTCGGGTTTCTGTGCACCATCTCTTCTCATAAGGATTCCAAGCATCAGACTTCGGGCCTGCTTGAAGACAGTGTGACCTCACCCTAACTTGATTACATCTGCAAAACTATTTCCAAATGAAGTCACATTCACAGGTATAGGAGTTGGGACCTGAACGTAAGTTTCTTTTTTTTTTATTTTATTTTATTTTATTTTATTTTATTTATTTATTCATGACAGATAGAGAGAGGGGCAGAGACACAGGCAGAGGAAGAAGCAGGCTCCGTGCAGGGAGCCCGATGTGGGTCTCGATCCCGGGTCTCCAGGATCACACCCTGGGCCGAAGACAGGCGCTTAAACTGCTGAGCCACCCAGGGTGCCCTGAATGTAAGTTTCTGAGGGATATGATTCAACCTGCTACAGCCTCCATTTGCCAGCCAGCAAGGAATGCAGGCTTTCTAATGACCACATAAGTGAGCCTGGACAAAGGTTCTCCAGCCCCAGGCAAGCCTTCAGATGAGACAGCAGGCTTGACTGTAACTCCATGAGAGAAATTGGGCCAGAGGTACTGAGCTAAGCTGGGTCCAGATTCTTGATCCACAGAAACTGTGAGATGGTAAATATGTGTCTTTTAAGCTACCCACTGTTGAGGTACGTTGTTATGCAACAATACATAACTAATACAACTATGCCTGGCACACAGCTTGTTCAGTCCCTCAACTAATAGAGAACTGACTACCTCAACAATTGGTCTCTCTGACCATTAGGCAGCTATTAGAAAGTTCTTCAATTGGTCCTATTTTACCCCATGGAGCCACACAAGAAAAGAACCTATTCCCTCTTCTACCTAACAATAGCCCAAATGTTAGAATTCAGCAATCAGGACTCCTCACCCCTAAACTTGCTTCATCAACCACTCCTGCCGGAGTTTTGAGATTCTTGCACAACCTGATGATCTTTTTGAGGATAGACTCCAGTCTGCCACTGAACCTCCTACAACATGGTACCCAGAATAGAATACCACACACTTCTGATGTGGCCAGGACGTGGTGCCCCACCCTGTAGCATTCCCTTGTTCTGGGTGCAGTACTGTCACTGCGGCCTATGGCTGCTTATGCCTTTGGGGGATATTTATGTCAATGCTGAGTCACTTTAAGCTTACAGTTCAATAAAACCCTCTACCCTCCCCCCATAACACATGCACACGTGTGCGTGCGTGCACACACACACACACACACACACACACAGATGCACGCACACAAAGCAAAGGTCTTTCCAATCTTATACTTGGGCCTGACACACAGTTTGCTCAGCTACTCCATTAATAAATGAAACTGTTGTTTTCAAAGCCAGATACAGTTTGATCTTTATTAAAGGCCATCAAGGTCACTGTTCTGCTCCTGATTCTGTCACCAGCACACAGAAGAGCCCTCTACCACTGCACAATCTGCAGATTTAATCATGCCTGCCTTCTGATATTTTTGTTCAGGTTGTTAAGAAGATGGAGACAGGACAGAAGAGAAAATAACACCTTTTGGATTGTGGATTTTCAGAGATCTGTATATTGTGAATTAAACCTGGGTGATTTGATAGTAATTAAACAGAAAATACAGTCCAGTTGTAGATCTTCTCTGAGTGACATCAAGAATGCAGAACAATCCTTTACCCCAATCTATTTTCTGCTTCAGCTTAGTTTCCATGCATCAATGGTTTAAATTTTAATGAAATCCTGTTTTCTTACCTATACTCATCGCTTGACTCCAATTACTCCAGAGTTTGTCATCCTCATAGCATAACTTATTTGTTCTGACTCTTATTCTGACTGTGTTCAAAGTATCAGGAAGAACGCCGGGGACCATGAAACAAATTGTACCCTTAGATATAAAATAAAAAACTCATGAGGAATATTACCAGTTTATTCTCTTTCTCTGCTTCTGAATCCTAAATATAATTATCTGCCAAATTCTGTATATGATTAAGACTTGGATTGCAGTCCAAATTCTCCATCTGACTTCAACTCCTCAAATAAAAGTTAGCAATATCCCACAGAACACTTTGAGTTTGTTTTTCTCAAAGCAGTTCAAATTTAGGCTGTAGCCGCTCTGCTCCACCCCCAATTATTCTATGACTTTAAGCCCAAAGAGCTAAAGTTGAATTTACTGACCTCCAGGTTTCCCTCAAATTCTGAATTCTGACATTTGGCCTCTTCAACCTTGAAGATATAAGAAAACAAATATTATTTTAAAAATTTAAAAGGCTACATTCTATCATTTAACCATTTCTAATGAGGTTTCTTTTTATCCCATCAAAAGAGGACCAGGTGCAGTGAAAGAAGGTTGGGTCAATCACAAATCCATATGAAGGAAAAAAAAGAATCTTGACCCCTACCTCACACTATTTATGAAGTCAATTCCAGATGGATTGCAGATCTAAATGTGAGAGTTAAACTGAGCGAATAAATACATAAATACTGCAAGATTTTAGAAGAAAATGTAGAACATCTTCATGACCTTGAAGCAGGAGACAATTTCTTAAATAAAAACAAAAAAATATCAACCCTAAAGGAAGAATTGTTATAAAGTCATCTATATTAAAACTGCAAACTTCTTCTGTTCATCAAAGATATCCTATTAAGGAAATTTTTAAAAGTCACATATAGAGTGAGAGAAGATATTTGCAATTCCTGACAAAGGACTTGCATATACACATATCATATAATATATACTTATATTTATACACAATACATATACATTCATATATGTATATCCCACCAATTAGTAATGAAAAGACAGACATCCCAATAGAAAACCTGGCAAAAGATTTGAATAGGCATTTTACAAGAGGGTATTCAAATTGCCAAGGAACATGTGCAAAAGTGCTCAACTTCCTTAGTCATCAGGGAAATGCAAGTTAAATCCACAAAATAACAACAATACACACTACCAGACAATACCAAGTGTTGGTGAGGATATGAAGCATTGAGCACTCTCGATCTCTGCTCTTAGTAGTGTAAATTGGCACAGCCATTTGAGGAAAGTCTTATCTATTAGAGACAATTATACATAAGCCTCTGACCCATGCATGCCCAATAGAAATGTATGCAGATGCACACCAAGAGACAAGTATGTAATGTTCATAAAGACACTGTTCATAAAACTCCAAGCTGGAAACTATCCAAATGTCCACCAAAGGGAGAATGGATAAGTCAAATGTGATAGACCAACATGATGGAACAAATGCAATGAGAACAAAACACTGACAACTACAGGCAACAATATCTGTGACTCTCATAAACATAACATTGGGTGAAAGGCGACAGATGCACACAAAAAGTAAGTTCTGAAAAAAAAAAAAGTAAGTTCTGGGGGTGCCTGGATGGCTCAGTCGGTTAAGCATCTGCCTTCGACTCACAGGTCATGATCTCAGGTTCCTGGAATCCAGTGCCACATCGGGCTCCCTGCTCAGTGGGGAGCCTGCTTCTTCCTTTCCCTCTGCTGTTCCCCCTGCTTGTCCTCTCTCTGTCAAATATATCAAATCTTTTTTTTAAAGTAAATTCTGTATAATTCATTTACATAAAGTTTAAAAAGAGGCAACAAAACTAATTTATGGGATTATAAGTCAGGGTAGTAATTGTTCTTTGGGAGGGTAGAGACCAAAGGGGGTTACAATGGGACTTCTGGGATGCTGGTTACTTAAGTGAAAAATCATTTGCAAAAATCACTTGTGAAAAATCACTGAGCTGTACATAACGACTCGTGCAATTTTTCTATTGGATATTATACATCAATTGAAAGTTTTAAAAAGTCTCCCTTGTTGAGAGTATAATATACCAAAAATGACTGGGTTAGAGAAAAGAAAGTATAATGCAAAATTCTCTTCCACACAATTTAAATCATTTGCTGTCTGATGTAAAGAGAAAGATTAGTTCCTAAAATGTAAATATTTCAAAATTAGAGCAGAAAATCAACACATGAAAATCTGTTGCTTAGTATAAATAGTCCGTCTCCTTCTGGTCAATAGGTTATATGAAAAGATGTTCAACATCACTAATCATCAGGGAAATGCAAATGAAAACCACAATGAGGTATCACCCCATACCTATTAGAATGGCCATCATCAAAAAAGATAAGAAATACTAAATATTGGCAAGGGTGTGGGGAAAAGAAAACCCTTGTGCCCTGTTGGTGGGAATGTAAATTGGTGAAGCCACTATGGAAAACAGTATGGAGCTTCCTCAAAAAGTTAAAAATAGAAATACCAGTATAGGGAATATAATAGTCAATATTGTGATAACGATGTATGGTAACAGATGGTGACACTTATGGTGAGCACTGAGAAATGTATAGAATTGTTGAGAAAAAAAACGTTGTATACCTGAAATTAACACTGTATGTCAATTATACTTCAATTTTTAAAAATACCATATGATTCAGTAATTCTACTACTGGCTCTCTAACTGAAGAAAATGGGGGTGCCTGGGCGGCTCAGTTGGTTAAGCATCCAACTCTTGGTTTCAGCTCAGGTCATAATCTCAAGGGTTTTGAGGTCAATCCCCATATGGGGTTTGAGTCGGCTTAAGATTCTCTCCCTCTGATCCTCCCCTCACACACGTGCTTTCTCTCTCTAAAATAAATAAATAATTCTTCGGGGAAAAAAAAAGAAAATGAAAATACTAATTCAAAAAGATACACGCAGCCCTGGGGCACCTGTGTGGCTCATATATGGAAGTAACCCAAGTATGCACCAACAGATGAATAAAGAAGATGGGGTATAGGGGTGTGTGTGTGTGTGTGTGTGTGTGTGTGTGTGTGTGTGTATATACACAATGGAATATCATCCAGCCATGGGAAAGAAGGAGATCCTGCCATTTGTGACAACATGGAAGAAACTCAAGGGCACTGTGCTAAGGGAAGTAAGTCAGAGAAAGGCAAAAACTGTGTGACCTCACTTAAATGTGGAATCTAAAAAAGTTGAGCTCATAGAGGCAGAGAGTAGAATGGTGGTTGCCAGGGGCTGGATGATCAGGGGAAATACGGAGATGTTGGGCAAAGGGTATAAACTGTAGTTATAAGTTCTAGGGATCTAATGTACAGCATGGTGATTATAGTTAATAATATCATATTGTATACCTGAAATATGCTAAGAGAGTAGATCTTAAGTGTCCTCATCATTTAAAAAAAAGTACCTGTGTGATGGATGTGTTAATTAATGGGACTGTGGTAATCATTTCATAAGATTTATGTATCATAAATCATCACATTGTGCACCTTGAAAATAATCACACTGTACACCCCAAATATATATGGTTTTTACATGTCAATCATACTTCAATAAAGCTGGAACAGTCAACTTCTATCAAAGAGACGTTTAAACATGGGGCAAAAACCAGAACACACAGCTATGATTTTTGTCCTTGAATGCTATGTACTAAACAGTTGCTAGTAGTGTTTGTGAAGAACTGAAAGGCCAACTGAATGATGAAGAGCATCCTATCAATACTTTGTATAGGGCAGAGGAAAAACTACTTTGGAATCAGAGACCTGTTGGGAAATCCCAAATACCAACTACCACTTGAAGAATCAGATTGTAGGTTCATGTCTCCTGCTCCTGGACCATCTCCCGGATATATGTACATTCCAAAATTGGCAAATCACTGTGCAAATTGGAGGTTCTGGGCTCTTGTTCAAATGTAAATTCCCTTGCATAGTTTATCAACTGCTCAGATAACTCCACGAGAAAAGGAAAACAAGGGCGCAGAGGACCAAGTAGATATTTTGTGGAGAAGGGGGTTGGTTAAAGACAAGTCATTCCTTGCTCTGTGATTCTGCATGAGCTACCTCTGACCACAGCCCCCATGTGATGGCACCAGTTTGTGTCCCGACCTACTTCCCCCTCTTAACTACAATACCAGGCAAAATAATTCCTCAAAAAGTCTTGCAAAAAGGGGGGGAAAAGGGCCTAACCAGCAGAGCTCAAAATCAGTGAGCACACAAAAAACTGATGACATTTTAGGAGAGGAAGCAGCTGGTGAACATCTGCTAGGAGAAAGAACATTATTAAACTCAAATGTATAAACAGTGCTAATTCCAAATAGACTACAGTTCTGATTTAGGAGACCAAATTCCATAGTATGTACATTCTCTTCAGTGCAGAAGTTTGTAAAAAAGATAACTCAATTCAACAAGAATTTAAGTGATAACTATGCACACGGTGTTATACCAAATGCTCTCCATCAAAGTTTAATACATGAAGACCAACCTTTGAATACATAAAGGTCATCTTATTAGCTGTGTGGCCTGTAGCAAGTTACTTTACCTCTCTGAGCCTTAGATTCTAAATAAAATATAGGTTAAAGTAGAACCATCTCATGGATTGTTATACACTACTCTATAAGAAGTACATAGAAGAGTAGCTTTGTAGCACGTCACAAACACTTAATAAATGATGGCTGTTACTGTTCAGAGGAAGCTTTGAGGTGGTCCCCAGGGTTAAGAACACTGGCTTTAGACTCAGCCTTGCTGAAATCTTGAGTCTACCACTACTAACTTAGGAGTTACCTCTGAGATTACAGTTTCCCATCTGTGAAATGAGGACAAAATAACAGGATCTAGATCCTTAGGGTTATTGTGAGGACTGAGCAAGACCATTGAGATCCTGTGCTTATTAAAATGCCTACCACATAGTAATCGCTCGATACATGTTAGCCACTATTAGCAGGAGCAGCATGAAGTAAACACCACTCAACTCCTCCCTGCAGGAGCTTTTATTTTTAGTCAGGAGAAAAGGCCTACACACGTGATCAGGGTAACCAGCAGGACATAATTCAGTGCCAAATGAGTAATATAAGCAGCATGTGTCTCAGGATTTCAGACAGAGGGGAGCAGTAAAAGCCAGAGTCGTCAAGTAGACTTTCACATTCTGACAGCTGACTTTGCTGTAAATCCAAGCCTCACCTTCTCCCTACTTAGAAGCCCTTTGCTTTTTCCCTTTGCAGTGCTGTATGGGGACACTGGTTTCTGGTATGGATAATGATTATTCAATTTCAGCAAACAGATTCACCTGCAAATGCCCAGAAGAGCGCTGGTCAGCTGTGGACCTGGGCACTCCCTCTGGGGTTACAGCCTGTCAACACTGGCTTATTTTTAGTTAGTGTTTTGAAACTCCCACGATGAGCTCAAGCAACTGGACCAAGGAATTTGCCCACATGCGAGATGCAGGACTCTTTTAAAAGCCATTATAAAACACTTGGTTTCTAACCTCGAAAAACTTAAATGCACACAGGGCCCAGGCAAGTGGCACAATCCCTGTGGTCCTGAGGCGCCACCTTATGGAAACCACACTCCTTGGGTACTGTGGTATTTAAATCTGGGCAAAATCTTCAAATTTAATAAAAACAATTCCCCTCGGTTTGTAGTTCAAACAAACATGTTTAAGGCCTGAGTTTGTGACCTCTACTATAAAGCGGAACAATAGGACTGATGCCCTGAGGTTACACCACATCCTGTTATGCCCAGTAGCCCACAGGGACCTCTAATTAGTGTGTTTTGTACTTCCCAACAGTGTAAATGTACATAATCCAACCAATACTGACTACTCAAATTCTACTACTTTAGTTGCCACAAACTCCAAGAAAAGGGAATGGCTACACCAGAGCCTCAAAGTATCTACCCAATCTGACCCCAGTCTCCTGCTTACACATCTTTCCCTATCAATTTCAGCCACACTGGTCTCCTTTTTGTTTCTCACACATGCCAAACTCATTCTTGCCTCAGAGTCTTTGTACTTGTTCCCTCCACTCCCCAGATTTTCACATGGCTGGCCCCTGCTTGTCATTCTGGTCTTATCTCAAATTGGATGACTATCCAACCTCATATTCTCTAAGGCCCTCCCATCATGCTACTGCATGACCCATTTGATTTTCTTCCTAGCATTCATGCTCTGAAATTAGCTTGCTCATTTACCTACTTATTTCCCAGCAGGTAGGCTTCACGGGAAAAACAGACCTTGTCATCAGGGAGATGTATACATAAAATAGTGCCCGGCACGTGGTAGATATGTAATAAAAATTTGTTCAGCAAAAGAATTGATGAACAACATGAATCTTACAGCCAATGCTCCTACCATCAACCCTCAAACCATCCGCCATGCCCTGTTTCAGACGAAAAATTTTACCACCATCATCACCATCAGGTGACAAATTGAAGAGTCACATTTCACTTATGTTTCAATTTAGTAAGAAATTCAAGTGAAAGAAAAATATCCAAATAAAATCAACTAGCTAATAAAAACTTACGTAGAATATATCATTCGTCTCAGTCTGGCTGTTATTGACTTCTACTTGGTAAGATAAGCATCTGCTATAAAAATTCTGTGGATTCTTCCATTGCACATACAAGTTACCATTTTGGAAGAAGAGACGCTTAATATGGGGGGGATCAGGTTTCACTGAAAGACAGAAATAGAAGAACCCAAATTAGCTTCCAGAATTTTGTTTGATGAGGTTCATATATGGGTAGAGATAATGAAGGTCACGATTAACGTAGAAAGCTTATTTTAAACTGCTTTGTAAAATGGATCCAAAAAACATTTTTGGGGCATCTAACAGATATTGTGAACTCTGGCCTGCATCCAGTTAGAACATGGCCAGGGTATAATCAGGACATTTGGCTGTGAATAAAGAGAATAAAGAAGAAGAATAAAGAAAAGCACTGGGTCAAGATGTGCATCCCCCTAATGGATGATGAGGGGCACCAGGGGTTCCCCCAGCGGCCACTCACGCCAATCAAAGGCCACAATTAAAACATTAGCCTAGTTTGTCATATACCGCAACATGGATGAACCTCAAGGACATTATACTAAGTGAAATAAGCCCAACACAAAAGGACAAATGCTATAGGATTCCACCCATACGAAATATCTAAAGTAGAAACAGAAAATAGAAAGCTGGTTACCAAGGGCTGGGGGAGGGCAAATTAGTGTTTAGGGGGGGCATGGAGTTCCAGTTTTAAAAGATGAGAAAGTTCTAGAGGTCTGTTGCACAACAATGGGAATATACTTAACATTATTGAATTGTACACTTAGAAATGGTTATGATGGGAAATTTAATGTTATGTAATTATAACTGCAATCAAAGTAAAAAAAATTAGCCTGGTCCATTTAGTTTTTCAGGAGTCAGCAATGCTTAAGACTAAGCAACAGAAGAGAGCGGAAGATTAGTGGAATGCAACTTGAAGATGTCATCTTCCAGCTGAGAAGGATTTCCCTTTATGTCGCCACTAATCTCTAGGAAGAAGAGTAGCAAAATGAGCTTTAGAAGGTCCATCGAGGACAATCTGCCAAGCAAGGGGAAGGGCAGAAAAGGGCTCTGCTTCAGATTATCCTACTTGGCAAGTTACCATGACCTTAATCCTCTGGCCTTTGGTCCACAATTAGAATTCACTTGTGTAACGGTAAGTGAAGGGGTGGCAAATAACAGATACTGCTCTGCCCCCAGACTTGGGAACCTTTGTCAATTCGTGGTTATTTGTCTATAAATTTTCTGTATACCATTTAACCATAATCTGAGCTCCCTATTGGGATCTTACAGCAAATAAATAAACATGATGCTTACAGTAGTCTGCTTTTGAGATCTACAAAATACCTCACATCATTTGGAACTCTGGACAGTCCTTTGAGGTCAAGAGGGACTATGGACCCTGTTTTACAGATGACAAAACACTTAGGAGTTTATACGCTTTGTCCAAAGTGAAAACCTAGGATCTCAAGCAGACTTCTGTTTTCTTTCTAAGAAACCAACACTTGGCTGCATTGGTTGTTCTGAGTGTTGGTATTTATGCCACCCAGCATAGTAGCTAGTTTGAATATCATCTCTGATCACTCCTCCTTCAGTCGCAGCCTTTTTCCAACTAAGAGAAAGATTCTTCAGGAACCATATCTTATTTTCTTCTGCAGCATCACCCTCTCCAGGGTCATAAGCAAAAGAGAACAGATCATAAGAGTCAGACAGCCTGTTTCCAGTCTCGGTTCTACAGCTAACTGAGTGTTCAAAGTCCTATCACACTCAAGCAGATAAGAGCAGAGCATGTGGCACATGTGCTCAATAAATATCAGAATTTCCAAGCCTGCTTCTTTAAAACAAAAAAATCAAATAATGGCATACATAAATCAGTCTTTTTCTCTGGGAAAAATCTTAAAACCAAAATCATTGCTTTTTTTAATTATCTGTACTGATTGTTCAAAAGACACACTGTCATACAGGACTTCTAAAACTTACCATGAGAAGTTAAAGGCACTATATTGAAGGACGGTCTAATTTTTCCTGCATTATCCTTGACCACTATTTGGACACTGTGTTGTTCAAAACTGGAATCCTTCAAATTAGTCAGAGCAAAGGAACAACCAATGTGTTGACCTTCTCTATAGATGTCTTCGCATTGAAGAATTTTTCCCAGGCTGCTGTGCCTGCAAAATATGAGACAACCTTCTGGATTACTTTTAACGAGGTGCTCAGGAAACAAAGGCAGACATTTGTTTTCTTTTAAATGACTGAAGAGGACCATGAAAGACAACATTTGCAATATGGAAAAATAGCTTTTCTTAAAACCCTATTTTATGATTGATTGATTGATTGATTGATTGGAGAGAGAGTACAAGTAGGGGGAGTGGCAGAGAAAGAGAGGGAGAAGTAGGCAACCTACTGAGCAGGGAGCCCGATGCAGGGGTTGATCCCAGGACCCCAAGATCACGACCCAAGCTGAAGGCTGAGCCACCCAGGAGCCCCAAAACCCTATTTTATAGTGTGGCTCCATTTCATACTCTTGGAAGAAATAAATGTTCCTTTTTGATGAACACTACTACTTTCTTTTCTTTTTTTTCAATTTTATTATTTTTTAAAATAAATTTATTTTTTATTGGTGTTCAATTTACCAACATACAGAATAACACCCAGTGCTCATCCCATCAAGTGCCCCCCTCAGTGCCCCTCACCCATTCACCCCCACCCCCTGCCCTACCCCCCTTCCACCACCCCTAGTTCGTTTCCCAGAGTTAGGAGTCTTTATGTTCTGTCTCCCTTTCTGATATTTCCCACACATTTCTTCTCCATCGAAAGATGAATGGATAAAGAAGATGTGGTTTATGTATACAATGGAATATTACTCAGCCATTAGAAATGACAAATACCCACCATTTGCTTCAACGTGGATGGAACTGGAGGGTATCATGCTGAGTGAAGTAAGTCAATCAGAGAAGGACAAACATTATACTTTCTTTTTTTTAAGTAAGCTCTATACCCAACGTGGGGCTTGAACTCACGACCCTGAGATTCAGAGTCACATGGTCTACCAACCGTGCCAGCCAGATGCCCCAAATACTGGTACATTAAATAGCTATGAAAACTATAGGAGCCCTGACTCCTTTTCCTCTTCTGTTTAAGGGATGTTACAAGGCCAGCAGGAGTTTTATGCTTCTTGAAAATGCCTCATCTGCTGAATTCCATGGTTTTCCTCTGGTTCTTCTGCCTGCCTGCTTTGTTTTCTTGGCTTCTCCTCTCTCTTCTCTTCTCTTTTCTTCTCTTTGGGTTCACATTTTATCCTCAGCCCTCTTGCACATGCCTCTTTACTGCTTACTCCCCTCATCCATTCTCCCCCAGTTGATCATTTCTATCCCTCGACTAGAATTTCTACACTGGGGATTCCTTGGAGCTAGTCCCAGATTTCTAACTGCTGCAGTGGAGTGTTCCACTCTGGCCTCAAAGTCAATGGCCTTATGCCCTCTCTCCCCTGCCAAATAGCCTGTCTTCTGACCTTCCCCATTCCCATCAGAGCACGCTTTCTCTGGACTCCTTGATTACGGCCTCTGATATCACCCTTTCCCCTCTCCTTTCCCTATATTCCTGTCACCATATTCCATTACTTCTTCCTTCACAGAGCTCCTTGGATTCTCTCCTGCAACATTCCCAGAACCCTCACCCTGTTTAATGTCCTCATCACTTCAGGCTTTGTGTCCTCTCCAGCATGACCTCTCTGACCTTCATTATTAGTCCCCTCCAATCACTGCCAGATCAATGTTCCAGGACACAATGGTTTTCTATGTGTTTCACTCCACATTGTGGCTATAGATACCTTCCATGATCAGTCCTGCTGGCATCTTATTTCCAATTTCACACCTTTATGTACAACTTTCCCCAGTGACCATTAGCACCTAGTGCAGTGCAGGCAGACAGAAGGTGCTCACTAGGCATTTTTTGTCTAGGCTATCAAAGGATTCTGTTTTGTGGTAGCTGGCAGGACAGAGTGAAGCCCTGCATCAGTCATAACCGGAGTCAGGCAAAGGTTCTACAGAAAAGGAAGGCAATTTTTAAAATGAACTAAGAGTGACAATTCCCAAACCCTTGACCTGGTACCTCTGAATCATCTGTAGTTGTATACAATTCAGATTCCTCAAGCCCTCTCCCGGGAATCCTACTCAGCAGGGTTTTGCCCGGGGCCTACGAATCAGCATTTTGATGGCAATTCTCCAGGGGATTCTTTTGAAAATCAGGTTTTACAAAACTCAGATCTACTCTCCTAAATTCAGTCAGCTAATCTTTGACAAGGGAGCAAAGACAGTCTCTTCAACAAATGGTGCTGGAACAATTAGATGTCCATATGCAAAAAGAAATGAATCTAGGCACAGCCCTTACGCCATTCACAAAACTAAACTTGGAATGGATCGCAAGCCTAAATGTAATGTGCGAAACTATAAAACTCTTAGGAGATGACACTGGGAAAAACCTAGATGAGCTGGGGCGTGGTGATGACTTTTTAGATACAATACTAAAGACGATCTAGGAAAGAAATAATCAGTCCACTGGACTTTATTAAAATTAAAAACTTCAGTTCTGCAAAAATCAATAGTAAGAGAATAAGAAAACAAGCCACAGACTCAGAGAAAATATTTGCAAAGACACATCTGATAAAGGACTGCTATTCAAAATATGCAGAGAATTCTTAAAATAATAAGAAAACAAACCACCCAATTAAAAAATAGGCTAAAGACTTTCAGACACTCCACCAGAGAAGATATACAGCTGGCAAAGAAGCATCTGAAAAGATGTTCCACATAATAGTCATCAGGGAAATGCAAATTAAAACAAGTTGCTACCATACACCTATGAGAATGGCCAAATCCAGAGCACCAACAGCACCAAATGCTGGGGCTGATGCAGAGGGAAAGAAATGCTACTTCATTGCTCTTCGGAATGCAAAATGCTACAGCCACTTTGGGACAGAGTCTGGTGGTTTCTTACAAAACTAAATATACTCTTACCATATGGTCAGCAATTACACTCCTTGGCATTTACCTAAAGGAGTTGAAAACTTACCTCCATGCAAAACACTGCACACAACTGTTTATAGCAGCTTTATTCATAATTGCCAAGACTCAGAAGCAACTAAGATGCCCTTCAGGGGGTGAACACTTAAACTGTGGTGCATCCAGACAATGGAATATTATTCAACATGAAAAAAAAAAGAGGCATCAAGACATGAAAAGACACGGAGGAAACTTAAATGCGTATTACTAAGTGAAAGAAGCCACTCTGAAATGGCTGCATGCTGTATGATTCCAACTGCAGGAACCTCTGGAAAAGACAAAACTGTGAAGACAATGAAAGATCAGTAGCTGTAGGGGTTGCGGAGGGAAAGATGAATAGGCAGAGGACAGAGGAGTTCCAGGGCAATGAAAATACTCTGTAAGATGTTATGTTGACAGACATGTGTTATGATACATTTGTTCAAACCCGTAGTATAGATGACACCAAGAGGGAGCCTGAAGGTAAGGTATGGACTTTGAGTGATTAAGATGTATCAGTGTAGATTGTGACAAATGTACCACCCTGGTAGGGGATACAGATAATGAGGGAGGCCATGAATTGTGGGGACACAGGGGTACATGGGAAATCTCTGTACCTTCCCCTCAATTTTGTTGTAAACCTAAAATTTCCCTACAAAAATAGTCTTTAAAAAATAAACCTCAAAATTCAGATCTAATCTATTTACTCCTTCAAGGGTTGTGCAAAGAAATATTTAAATATAGAAAATGGGGGGCACCTGGTTGGCTCAGCTGGTTGGGCATCTACCTTTAGCTCAGGTCATGATCCCAGCGTCCTGGGATCAAGCCCAGCGTCAGGCTCCCTGCTCAGCTGGGAGCCTGCTTCTCCCTCTCCCTCTCCCTGCTCATTCTCTCTCAGACAAATAAAATCTTTTTTAAAAAATACAGAAAATGCTCTTGTCCCTTATTGGATGGTACATAAAGTTTTTTTCCTAGTTGCAGGCCCCTTGTGGTTCATGAATGAATACAATCTTAGAAACTGGGATCCCTGGGTGGCGCAGCGGTTTGGCGCCTGCCTTTGGCCCAGGGCGCGATCCTGGAGACCCGGGATCGAATCCCACATCGGGCTCCTGGTGCATGGAGCTTGCTTCTCCCTCTGCCTGTGTCTCTGCCTCTCTCTCTCTCTCTCTCTGTGACTATCATAAAATAAAAAATAAATAAAAATTAAAAATTAAAATTAAAAAAAAAAACAATCTTAGAAACTAAGTACTGTGGCCAGTTTTTAGATCAGACAGCCCTGGAATGTTTTCTACCCACACCCAGAAAGTGAAGAAATTTATGACACTTTTGTTACATAACTAAAAAAAAAACATGCAGAAAATTGAATTTTTTCAACTAAAGAGAGGAACTTCTCTAATGGGCAATTTTTCCTATTCCTTTTTCACTTCTGTACCTTCAGTGTTTCACATACTCTCATGGACCCCAGATAGGAAATTTAAAAAAAAATTTTTTTTGTCGTTGTAATTTGGACAAAATAACAAAAGGGGAAATATCGGTTTTTGAACAGACAACTTTGGAGGACTTCTTGCAAAATATTAGATAAGAACCTGAGCCAGAAGACATTCAGGTGCTTCCTGTTAAGATTCAGACACTGAAATCCTCTGCAGAAGAATCACACTACAGACATAAGGAGGAAATTGACAAATTTAAAGACCATTTCCCTAAGCCTAAAGATGATTAATGTGGTAAGAAATTCCCTAAAATTCATTGGCAGAGCTAGTCTGCAGCTATTAAGGTCAGGCTCTTTCAATGCCAGCCAGACTCACCCTGCAGGACCACAAGTCACTGCCCTGGGGCTTCAAAGTAACTCTCCAGTTTCTAACTGGGGAGTGGGGAAACATTCTCTGGCAGTTCATTTGACATGATTTAAACTGTACCTAAACCAATTCCAAGTGCTTGATAATTAACAGGCCAAGCATCTGCTTTTCTTTTGTGGTTGTGATTAGAAAGGATTTCTCTAGGGGAGAGCAGGAGTGGAGGAGATCAGGACTAGCTGCTAATTCTTCCAAGTGGGGAAAGAAGCCCCCAATGTGTACTGGTGACATCTGCAAGGGAGTGGGGATGAATAATAATAATAATAATAATAACAACAACAATAATAATAAACCAATATAGCTCACCTGCGTCGATCACTTCCTCTATATATGTTAGGAGTTGGGCACGGTTTCCAAACATGTTTCACCCAATAGCAACCCTGACAACAACCTTAAGAAGTAGCATCAATATGACTCTGCCCATTTAACAGAATATATCTGTTAAAAGAATAAGCTGCAGGGTGCTGAGGGCAGAAGAATACAGAATCTGTGCTGGCACCACCCAAGGACATTTTCTGGGTTTACAGAACTATCTACTGCCTGTGCTATCCAACGCCGGAGCCACTAGCCATGTGTGAAATTGACTAGCAAGACTGAGCAATTGGTTTTCACGTGACTTAATTTTAATTAATTTAAATTAATATGTAAACAGTCATGGGTGAGTTGTGGCTTCGTACCAGATAGTGCAGGTTGTTTACACTACAGAAAGAGTCCATATTGATGACTAATGCTGGAACCACGTATAACAAGAAGTGGTAACCCTGACACCCATCCCCCTCAGGCACCAGTGAACCACCACTCTCCTGGGGTGGCTTCATGAGCCACCTCCAATGGTTGTAGATTATCCTCTTCACAGAGGCATCAACTGAGGACTGACAGCCAGCCTAAGCACCATTTGCTCTCAACTTTGGCTGTGTCAGCCCAAATGAAGAGGAATATTTCAACCCAGAGAAAGAATGCTTTTTCAAATTGGTGGGTCCAATTTTTTTATCATTTGTTCATCCGGAGGGGGCTTAGGTTTTGCACTCTGCGCTAAGACTTGTTTTGTGCTAGTACACGCCTCAAGGTATTTCCCTATCTTTGGGTTGCAAGAACTCCAGGGACCAGGCCACTGTTCACCTCCAGCACCACCCTGACTCCTATATCCGGGTTACTTTCCCACACAGTTGGCCATGGAATGAGGTAGTTTTAAGACTTTTCCTTCCTTCCCTTGCACCTTCTATAGACACAGACTCTAAAGGTTTTCCCTGTGATTTTACCAATAGCAACTCCAGGGAGAACAGGAGGAGTTAACAGCATAATGAACACAGAGATGCTATCAACTAACAATGTACTAACAGCTCTCCCAATGTACTAACAGCTCTCCCCAGACTACACTGCAACATCATCAGAGCAAAGCTCCTCTTTGTAAGGCTTAGTTCCCTGGCTCCTTCACTGGCAATTCTCTGGGGAGTGCGACCTACTCAGTCCTCTTCTCTTTTTACTCCTGAACCATAAAGCTCCTGAGTGGCTTACCCCTCCTAAATCCTCATGCTAATCCCAAATGTTCTGTAAGCTTTGGACCCTACCACACCTTTAAAACTTATTTCTGGAGCACCTACCATGCGGCAGGCACTGAGGATAACAAGATACAGCCCCTGCTGTCAAGGGAGAAGGCAGCCTGGGGAGGGCTACTGCTAAGTAAACAGGAAGTGACAACACAATGTGCTGAGTATTATGACACAGGAAAGTGCAAGGTACCATGGGACACGATGACCGGGCACACACCTAGATCTGAGAGGTCAAGGAAGGCTTTCTGGAAAGGAAGTGATGTCTGAGCTGAGATCAGGACAAAGCAGGGGCATCCAGGTGAAAGGACCAGGTCTGGGACGTACAGGGACGCAGCGTGCTTCCACTGTTCTGTTAGTGTTTGAACGGTCTGTTTGAGGAACTGAAAGGAGCTCAGCGAGGGCTGGATGGTAGGATGCAAGAGGGTGGAGGTGTGCAGAAGGAGGAAGAGGAGGAGGAAGAAAAGGAGGAGGCTGGGCCAGAGGGGCGGAAGGAGCCAGGTCAGAAGGGGCTTTTGTCCGGAGTGCTGAGGGGTTGGTTTGGACTTTATCCCAAAACCACTGGGGAGCCACTGTGTGGCTCTAATTAATAAAAGGAGAAACAAGTATCACAAGTGGGCAAGTGAAACTCCAAAACCTCAAATGAGAATTGTTTATCTCAGGAGAAAAAACAACCCTCAAGACTGAACCACACCACTTCACAGACAGCACTTCTCGACTCTGTCAGGAGCGCCCCTGCAATGGCGGGGTCAGAGTGGGCGGGGGGCGTGAAGGCCAAACCTGGGAGCCAGACTGGAAAGCCATAGTCTGCTGATTTCTGCCTTCTAGTCCAGGACAGACAGAGGGCTCTGAGACACCAAAAATATGTCTCATCCAGCCATCTAGCAAAATGGACATTGTAGGAGCAAAGGCCACGTTTTTCCTATTGGTTTTGGGAGTCCTGGACATGGCACTCCACACCCCATCCTCTCAGAAGCAGTCTGAAAGAAAGACAGAGGGAGGGGCAAGGCCCTGTGGAGGGTACAGCGCTGACCCAAGGTCTTCTGCTTCCCCAGCCTGGCACCACACTGACAGCACACGCCCGTTCCTCAATGCTCTTCCCCAGGGCCCCATCTCGGACAACCCCCCATCTGTGCAGCCCCCACCCTTCATCCAAGCCCCCAGCCTTGCCCTACCACCCCAAGCTCCACCCTAGCTTCTATAAAGTCAGTGCCTCTGCTAGCCTTCATAATGCACTGTTATTTTTATACAGGTAATTGTGTCGGGTGCTGTCTCCCCCTCCACATTTTAAACTCTATGAGCAAAGAGCCATGTTTCTTATCTCTGCAGCCTCGTCAGTGCTTCACCCACACTGTGTGCCAAATAAAGTCTTACTGAATTGAAGTGATTAACCTGGTCCTTTCTTCCTTGTTCTGCTGCTAATAATCCTAGGCTCTAAAAGAAAGGAAATGCTTAAAGATTAATTTAGAAATTCAACAGATTTTGTGGATGTGCTCACAAATCTCAGATATAAGTTATTTTGTGGGAAGCAAACCTACTTTTTTTTAATAATTGCTTTCTCATCAGTTCCTTATTTTTTTTTTAATTGATGCAGGGCTGACATACAATGTGACATTAGTTTCAGGTGCTCAGTCAACTTACTTTTTATCCCTGGGCATGGTTATAATTTTCCTTTTTAAAGGTAGAAATAATCACTCATACATTGCTGGTGGGAATATAAAATGATATAGCCACTCTAGAAAATAGTTTGGCAGTTTTTTATAACACAAAATATGCAATTACCATATGACCCAGCAACTTGGGCATTTATTCCATAAACAGGAAAAGTTATGCTCACATAAAAACCTGAATAGGAGTATTTACAGCAGCTTTATTCGTAATTGCAAAAAATTAGAAACAAGATATCCTTCAATGAATAAATGTTTAAACTGGCACATCCATACCATGTAGTAAAAAAAAAGAATGAATTACTGATACACATGAGTTGCAGGGACTTCAAGGGTATTATGCAGAATTTTTTTTTAAGAAGTCAGCCCCAATTACGTGCTATGTCTATTCTAGTAACATTCTTGAAATGACAAAAATATAGAGATGGAGAACAGATGAATAATTGCCAGAGGTTAGAGACTCAGGAAGAGGAAGGCAAGGAGCAGGGTGCAGAAGGGAGGAGGGTATGGGTATAAAATAGTAACTCAGGGGATCCTTGTGGTAATGGAACTATTCTAGTTTTTACACATGTGATAAAATTATATAGAACCACACTCACACACACACACACACACACACGAGTGCATGTGACACTGATGAAATTTGAATAAGGTGGGTGGATATAACCACAGCAACTTTCTGGTTTTGATACTGTATTTTAGTTATAGATCCTATTACCTTTGGGAGAAACTGCATGACAGGTACACTGAGATCTCCCTGTACATTTTTCCAACATCCTGTGGATCTACCACTACTTTTTAAAGATGCTTTTAGAAACTAGGCTTCTAAAAAAGTAGATGCATCTTCCACTGAAGCAAAGTGCCCATCTTCTTGGGTTTGTAAAAAGAATAGGGATAAAGAAGCTGTGGTATATATACACATGGGAATACTACTCAGCCATAAAAAAAAATGAGCTCTTGCCATTTGGGACAACATGGATGGGCCTAGAGGGTATTATGCTAAGTGAAGTAAGTCAGACAAAGACAAATACCATATGATTTCACTTCAATGTGGGATCTACAAAACAAAACAAACAGACTCTTAAGTACAGAGAACAAACTGGTGGTTGCCAGAGGTGAGGTTGGTTGAGTGAAATAGATGAAGGGGATTCAAAGGCACAAACTTCCAGTTATAAAATAAATTAAGGCAGGGGGATGAAAAGTACAGCATAGGGAATATAGTCAGTAATACTGTAATAATGCTGTATGATGACAGATGGTGGCTACATTTATTGTGGCGAGTACTGAGTAATGTACAGAATTGTTGAATCACTATGCTATAGACCTGAAACTAATATAACACATGTCAATTTATACTTTAATTTAAAAATCATGATAGGCAGCCTGGGTGGCTCAGCGGTTTAGCGCCGCCTTCAGCCCAGGGCGTAATCCTGGGGACCTGGGATCGAGTCCCGCATCCGGCTCCCAGCATGGAGCCTGTTTCTCCCTCTGCCTGTGTCTCTGCCTCTGCCTCTCTCTCTCTCTCTGTCTCTCATGAATAAATAAATAAAATCTTAAAAAAATAATAAAAATCATGATAAATAGGGGGCACCTAGGTGGCTCAGTTGGTTAAGTGTCAGACTCTTGGTTTCTGCTCAGGTCATGATCTCAGGGTCAAGAGATCGAGCACTGCATTGGGCTCTGTGCTAAGCAGGGAGTCTGTTTGAGATTCTCTCTCTCCCTCTGCCCCTCCCCCCACTGTACACACTCTCTCAAAATAAATAAAATATTAAAAAATAATAATGATAAATAAAGCCCCAAAAACCAGGTTGTTCTTTTCTCAATTTTGGTTTTTAATGAGGTTGGAGACCAACACTCCCCAAATAATCACAATCAGTCCTTCTCCCCAAGTCTCCCATACACACTCACCAATAGTAGAGAGTATAGTTGGTGTCAGGGCTTGTATTCCTTCCAGGAAGCCAAGTACACTTCATGTAGCTCAGGTTGTGCCAAACACATTGTAGCTCAGTCACAGCCGACTCAGGATCACCTAGAATATCCAGCCAAGGGTTTAGGATGCTTCTCTCCCTGTCATACAAACCTGCCAATCCCTCTGGGGCATGGGGAATAGTGAGAATGTTTTACCAGACAGCCAGTCCCTAATCTCTCATCCTATTTTACCCAGAAGGCACCCAGGATGGAGAAAACCCAAATCTAACTTGTTACAACTTTCTCTCTCACCTCCAGATACCAAGAAAATATTTTTATGATCACTGAGGGGCCCTAACTCTGTACGCCTAACTGCAGAGAGTTTAAAGGTCAAATAATATTTCAATGGTAGGCAATGAATATGGAATTCCTAAATGAACATGAAAACACAAACAACCCATATATCTACCCGTCTTTAAAGGAAAACAAGTCTATTGAGTTAAAATTTACCTTCCTGTCTTCTGATACTAACACATCTCGTTTTAAAGACTAAACAAATATTCCTCCTGAAGCAATTTGGGGGAAAAGTGAACATAGCTCTTGGTAGTTGTTTACTGTGTGTTGAGGAGCTCTGCAATCTTTATCATCTGAAAACTACCTTTATAAAGCCTTTTGTTTAAGGCATCATGTCAGCAAGTTAAATGCCTATGTTTAAAATGCAAACTTGCTATCCCTCAGGATTCTCGAAGGGGTACTGTCCGGAGGCATCATCAACCATTTTATTGTCCTAATACAATTTATGCTTTTTCAGATTATTTATTAAACTTCTAAAGAAATGAGAGTAGGGGAGGTAAGATGTTTTAAACCATGCTCCCAGCCTCCTGGCAATAGCGAATTTTATTTTACAAATAGGACTTCATCTACTTTTGACCTGTGCAAGGCAGGTAGACAGAAAGGCCAACAGGCCATGTAGTGCTAAAGTTCAGAAGTGGGAGATAGGACCCTCCAAATAAGGGGCAGCATGATATTTATAGATGATGCATATCCAGCATTTACTCTTTGCCGGGCCCTATGCTAAGCACCTCATGTACACTGACTTCCATAATCCTGTCAAGGTCCTGGGAGGCAGGGACTTGTCATCAGCCCCATTTGACAGATGAGGAGAGTAAAGTGGGTAGGGGCTAAGTGATCTGCTGAAGGTCACACAGCTGTTACTTGGCAGAGCTGAGACTTAAACTTGGACATCTGGGCCCCAGTAGCCCTGCTCTTAATCAGGATAAGCTCCTCCCTGCATGCAACCCAAGTGCCAGAAGAAACTGGGTAATGGGCAGGAAGGGAACTAAGGGCCAATGACCAACCTGACTACGGGACAGCTTTTCCTAGGCCAGCGGGCTCATTTTCCTTTTCTAATGCCTTTCCCCAAATATGTTTCACATATCAAGCTAATCTTTCTATCGAATGAGGAGGGCAGTATTTGGGGTATTTTTAAGACCCTGGGCCCGTCATCTGAAGACCAATAGCAACTCACTCAGTTCCCTTCTTCCTCATAAAGTGGATCAGAGTAATAATATATGCCTTGCTCACTTGACAAAATAAGTTTATGAGGCTCAATTTAAGAGAGGGTATATATGTGTGTATATCACATTCCAAATTATTCAATGCTATAGAACTATTAGGCACAGTTATTCAAGTAGTGAGCACCTCGAAGGCAGGGACATACTCGTAATTACCATTGTGCTGTCAGCACCTAATACAAGTGCCTGGAACTTATCAGATTCAGCACATATTTGAAAACTGAATGAATTAATGAACACTGAACATAAACATATGGATAATGTGCATTTATTCCCTAACTTCCAACAAACAGTGCTTTCAGTTACCTTCAGGTGGTGGGGTGCACTTTTCCACCAAAATGCTAGGATTGTCACTTTCATTGGTGCTGCACTGGGACCCCACTTGCAGACAAATCCTCTCATTCAGGGGTACTTCTTTTGAACGATGAGTTTCAGGAGCAATTTTCTAAAATCAGGAAATTGTACAAAGGCATTGCTCTAGCAAACATACAGCAATATGCTTAGGTAATAAAACATCAGCATGGTCAAATATGTAAAAAAAAAATTGAAGGTTATCAGATGGCATACACTGGTGACTCTCAACCTGCAGTGATTTTGCTCTGCCCACCCCCACCATCCCAGGAGGCCATTTGACGATGTCTAAGAACATGTGTGTTTGTCACGACTTAGGAGGGGGCTGCCACTGGCACCTAGTAGACAGAGGCCAAGGATGCTGCGAAACACACTACAATACACAGGACAGTTTTCCGTCCCCTTACAGCAAAGAATTATCCTGCACCAAATGTCACTAAGTACCACTAGTGAGAAACCCTGGTAGAGATAAAAGATAATTTCCCACATTTTAAATGTATAAACATCATGACATTTACCTATAAACCTACCATGCTAACACATCAACTGTCTAAAACCAATTTTAGGGATCCCTGGGTGGCGCAGCGGTTTAGCGCCTGCCTTTGGCCCAGGGCGCAATCCTGGAGACCCGGGATTGAATCTCACGTTGGGCTCCCGGTGCATGGAGCCTGCTTCTCCCTCTGCCTGTGTCTCTGCCTCTCTCTCTCTCTCTGTGTGACTATCATAAATATTTTAAAAAAATAAAAATAAATAAAACCAATTCTAAAGGAAACACAGGAAGATTATCAAAATTCAATTCCTAGGGGTGCCTGGGTGGTGCAGTTGGTTAAACATCTGACTTTTGGTTTTGGCTCAGGTCCTGATCTCAGGGTCCTGGGATGGAGCCCCGAGTTGGGCTCCATGCTCAGCACGGAGTCTGCTTGGGTTTCTCTCTCCCTCTCTCACTGCCTCTTCTCCTCCTTGCGCATTCTCTCTCTCCCAATAAATAAATAAATAAATAAATCTTTAAAAAAAATCCACTTCCTAACTAGATTCAGTATACTATCAAGATCAAGGTAAAAACTGCCTTAAGAATCCAGTAATCCGGGATCCCTGGGTGGCGCAGCGGTTTAGCACCTGCCTTTGGCCCAGGGCGCGATCCTGGAGACCCGGGATCGAATCCCACATCCCGGTGCATGGAGCCTGCTTCTCCCTCTGCCTGTGTCTCTGCCTCTCTCTCTCTCTCTCTATCATAAATAAATAAAAAAAAATTTAAAAGAATCCAGTAATCCTGGTCACCTCTGAGGACAGGAAGCAAAGGGGGGGGCCTTGGACCAAAGACAGACTCTTCATTAAACTTCGTTCTGTACTGTTTGACCATTCTGACTACTTCACACAAACACAGAAATCTTAAGCATAGCTTTATGCCCTGAGTATACCGCCCTCTTATTCTAAAAAAGTAGATGGGCTCTGTGGAACTACAGAAAGCCAGCTTATATACTGCATACAGATGGAAATCACAAATCTGGTCATTATGATTTAGGATCATGAGATTAGAGGGCTCTTTAGGAAATTAACATTTCCCAAGCTGACAGAGTTAGAATAATTAAGAATGAAGCTGCTTTTAATCAGAGCTCCAAGGAGTTTCCTGTTTTGCAATAGTTTCTGACTCAAGTTGGAGATAGCATTTCCTTCTATATACGTGCTGATGGCCCTGAAGTGGAAAATTTGTCATAGTTCCCTCTGTCTGCCACCCTAAGGAGCTACTCTGCCATTTCCCATGCCTACTGCCAGCAGGAGCATGAGGGCCACCATCAGACACTCCCCAAATCAAGACTTAAGGATGCTCTCCGAGAGGTAGCTAGCAAACCAACAATTAATGAATCATAGCAAAGATATGAAAAAAATCACATTAGTGAGACTAAATAGCTCTCAGGCTCAAACAAGACAGCACTCTGAAAGGCACTAGCACTTAAGAAAGGACAAAGAAAGGCATGTGCACAAACCTCTGGCAGGGAGGAAAGGGGGGGGCAGTTTGGCCCCATGGGCACAGAGCACTTCTGTCCCACCTGTAAAGCTATGCCCACCTTCAGTGAGACCTCCAGCTACTCTCAGCCAAGTACATTTTCACAACTAATTTCTAATTCTTTCATAAGAAACCTACTTATCAGGGCACCTGGATGGCTCAGTGGTTGGGCATCTGCCTTTGGCTCCGGTCATGATCCTGGGATCCTGGGATCAAGTCCCACAGGGACTTGCAGGGAGCCTGCTTCTTCCTCTGCCTATGTCTCCACCTCTCTCTCTGTGTCTCTCATCAATAAATAAATAAAACCTTAAAAAAAAACAAAAGAAACCTACTTATCATTTGCCTTTCTATATAGTTGGTGCCTACCAGAATGGAACACATCAGTTAAGCCAACAGAAAGGATGTTTTCTGGATGTTTCTAGGATGTTTTTTCACAGTGATAGTTCTCATGGCAAAGTAAGAAACTGGCCCTTGAGAAATGAATGTGTGCTGAGGGGATGAGGGTTCTTAGCCTGTGAAAGTGAAGACCAGCTCCGCGATCATAGTAATGGTGGCACAAAAAGTCCCAAGTGCAAATTTCACCAACGTCCCAGTTTTCCTAAGCTCTAATCCTATATACTCCTAAAGGAGCCACATGGACATAAGGATCCTTGATAATTCTTATTTGGAAGCTGCCTCTGCACCCTGAAGATACCAGGGGTGGGGTGGGGGGACATGTATGGTTAAATGCCATAAATTAGCATCATCATGGGAAAAATCCCAGTTCTCTTATTATATTAGACATTGTTCCAGTGAGAGGGCTGAGGAATTTTATTACACAGAGATTTTCATTATAATCAAATTTTTTATAATCAAATTTTTTAAATTAAATACTTCAGTACTTAATCTGAATCTTATACTGGGGGCATATAAATAATAAATCAGAAAAGAGATAGTAGGGGGAAAATAAAATAATTTTTAAAATCTCTTTCTGGGGTGCCTGGGTGGTTCAGTCAGTTAAGCATCTGCCTTTGGCTCAGGTCATGATCCCAGGGTCCTGGGACTGAACCCCATGCCGGGCTCCTTGTTCAGTGGGGAGCCTGCTTCTTCCTCTCCCTCTGGCACTCCCCCTGCTTGTGCTGGCTTTCTCTCAAATAAAAAAAATCTCTTTCAAAGCTTAAGGCAAATGATATTAAATTGGCTTGAAAAAAGTAGAAACCCCAATTGTCAACAATCACCCAGCCTAGCACATCTCTATCAAACAAGGAACTAAATCCCGGCAGATCTTGATGAGGTATGTCTGATGGCTCCCACATGACTTTTGGCTGTGGTGACTCATTTTGCTGGTAGCTGCTGTATGACATTGTGCTCCACCCCTTGGGGAATCTGGGCTTCTTTGAAAATTTATTGAAAACCAAGGCCAGAGTCCTGAACTGGTCCCTCCCCTCAGGACCAATGTTCATTTGGCTGGATCACACCTTTCCCAATTCCAGATTCCTTTCTCAGTAGAAAAAGAGAGTCAGCCTCAGTTTTTGCCTTCCTGGATGCCTGTATGGAACAACAGCTTTTTAATTTATTAACCTAGTGAAACTTGCTATCTCTTGGTGATGAGAGAGATTTAATCCGATGCCAAAGCAAATAAATCAACATTCTTTTAACAACAAGCCAAAAAACAAAAATAAAAACAAAACTTGATGCCAGATCCTTCTTCTACCTGCCAGATTGGGAAACCAGTAGATATTGCTAAAACAATGGTGGAGGGCAGCCACTTAAAACTAATCTTGTATTTGTAAAAAATTATCTATGAATCCCGGTCTCTCGTGTTAATGATCCTCCAATTTGAAGATTGAAAATGACCCCAAGGGTTTATCTCATTTAGCAAATTAGGACCATTAGACAGTCCCATAAGCCCCCTTAACATATACAAAGTATCCTAAGGCCACTACTTCCATATGCTTCAAAGCATATATATGGCCCAGTTTTTGTATGATGATGTTAATGCTTTGTCCAAAGGATGAAAAGGGAAATCACTTCTGCCATTCACTGTCAGCCTCAGGATTGTAAACCTCAAAAGGTTAGACAGGAAATCTCCCATCATGGATTAGAAGGGATAATCCATGTTTATCACAAATGTAGCATGGACAGCCATCGACACTGTCAAATGGCTGGAATATAAATGAGCAGGCCTTAAGCAGAGGTCACCTTTATGATCTCCAGATGGTTCCTTCAGGGGCAAAATGGAGGGCAATATTAGGTTGAACCATATGTCCTAAAGAAGCAACAATTGCATGTGATTCAACCTAATAACAACGATGATGATGATAATAAAAGCTGATGATTATTGAATGTTAATGTGGTGCCAGGTGCATTACCAACATCATCTCCTTTCATATACCCACCATTCACACGAAGTAGGTCCTCCCCCAGCATTTTACAAACAAGGAAATGGAAGCTCAGAGAGGTTAAGTGACTTGCTTGGGTCACACACCTTGAAAGGGGAAGAGACAAATGCTCAAACCTAATTCTAATTCCATTGCCTCCTAAAGTTTCTTTCAAGTCTAAATGTCTGTATCTGTACTGTGGGATTAGTCCCATTTCTAGGCTAGACTATCACCATGTCTACCTGATTGATCTTTGGGTGTGCTTGGCTGGCTAGTGAATGTGGACCAGTTAGGAGAAAAGGTTACCTCTCCTCGGTTTCAATGAGATACTTAGGCAAAGCTCTTAAAGGTCTTTCCCATAACTTCTCAAGGCTGAACTAGGAAAGTTGCCACCAAGAATCCAAATGCCTATGGCCCCTCCTTAGGAAACAAGAGGAAGCCAACAGTGTAAAAAGGGGAACTTGACTCCTGAAAGTATTACAGGCTTCTGAACGAAGAGCAGCTCTTTTTTGTTTGCTTGCTTGTTTTTTTAAAATTGAAGTAGAGTTGTAAACATACAACATATTAGTTTCCAGCGCACAACCTAGTGATTTGACGTTTTTATACCTTACTTGGTGATCCCCATGATAAGCCTAGTTACCATCTGCCACCACACAGAGTTACTATAATATTATTGGCTATATTTCCTTTGCTGTACTTTTCATGTCCATGACAAACTGCAAATCTGTACAACTTAATTCCCTTCACCTGCTTCACCCATTCCCCCATCCCTTGCAACCATCAGTTTGTTTGCTGTATCTATGAATCTGTTTCTGTTTTGTTCCTTTTGTTTTTTAGATTCCGTAAGAGTGAAATCATATGGTATTTGTCTTTGGCCTATCTATGTTGTCACAAATGGCCACATTTCATCCTTTTTTATGGCTGAGTAATATTACATTTGCATGTGTGTATATGTGTGTATGTGTGTGTGTGTGTGTGTGTATCAATGGAAACTTAAGTTGTTGACTCTATACCTTGGCTATTGTAGATAATGCTGCAATAAACACAGAGGTGCATGTATCTTTTCGAATTAGTGTTTTTATTTTCTTCAGGTAAATATCCAGAAGTAGAATTGCTAGATCATAGGGCAGTCCTATTTTTAATTTTTTTGAGGAATCTCCATATTGCTTTCTGTAGTGGCTGTACCAATTTGCATTCCCACGAACAGTGCAAGAGGGTTCTCTTGTCTCCACATCCTCATCAACACTTGATATTTCTTGTCCTTTTTTAAAAAAATGATTGTTTTTAAGTAATCTCTACAGCCAGTGTGGGGCTCAAACTTACAACCCCAACCAAGATCAAGAGTTGCACATTCCACTGACTGAACTAGCCATGTCCCCCAGTATTTCTTGCCTTTTTAATACTAGCCATCCTGACAGATATGAGGTGATAGATCTAACTGTGGTTTTGATTTGCATTTCCCTGATGATGAGTGATGTCGAGCATCTTTACATGTGTCTGCTGGCCATCTGTACACCTTAGTTGGAAAAATGTCTATTCGGGTTTAGAGGACTTTTTTTAAAACGCAAATACTTCTGGGGCGCCTGGGTGGCTCAGTCGGTTAAATGGCTGACTCAACTTCAGTTCTGGTCATGATCTCGAGGTCCTGGGATTGAGTCCCATGTCAGGCTCCGTGCTCAGTGGGGAGTCTGCTTGAGGCTCTCTCTCCCTATTGTCTCCCCCTGCCCCTCCCCACTGTTCTCTCTCAATCTCTCTCTCTCTCTCTCTCTCTCATAAATGAATAAATCTTTACAAAAATTTTAAAAACAAAAAATAAATAAAATGCAAAAACTTCTAAGTTGCTTCAATTACTTATCAGTGAACACCTAAGCCATGATTAATACCTCAGCAGAAAATGGGCAAGATCGGCAGATTAGCAAGTTTACCTCAAGAGGAAGAACCTTTTCCATCCTCACTTTATTGTGTTTTCACATATATTATGTGTCATGTCCCAGAGAGCCAGGGAAGTGCGCAGAGCCATACCTGACATAGCAGAAAAGTGAGGCTCAGGAGATTAAAGTAACTCACACAAGCCACGGAGACGACTGAGTGGTACGCCAAACTAGAACCAAGTTCTCCTGACTCTCCCTGCCACCAAGCTGTGTGAACACAATGATCTTGCGATTCACTGATCCACAGCACTGTCACTGGTAGCGACTTCTTATTCAGTCTCCTCACCATCCCAGGCAAATTCAACCCCGAATGGCCCTGCCTTCTCCCCTCACTGAAAGAAGGTATAAAGACAGAAAACGTTTGTGGACAGGTGATCTGATGCTCTGAAGAATCTGTCAACTAGAAGGAGCTACAAAACCAACAAGGCCTGAGAGAAAACTCCGCTGAATAAGACTATCATAAAGAATCTGAAATTATCCAACCTTGTTAACAAAAAGGCACTGATGCCAGTTGTCTACACCTGACTGGAAAGGCTGAGAGTTCCGCTGTCTTCTCCCTGGCCATTAGGAAACCTGGTCCACCCTATCTGCCCCAACATCTTATTTTTCCTCCTGCCACATGGCCATTTACTCTTGCATGGCCTGGGTCTGGCTGATCTGTAGGCCTGTCACCAGCAAGATGGGAAATGCAAAAGCTCCCTGAGAAACTGGCAGTATGGCATCCACACGACGCTACAGGCGGGAACACAGGAACACATTTTAACACAATTATTTGTTGAGTGCCTAGTAGATAAAGATATCTAGCGTTTCCTAACAGAGTAATCACACTGCATTTGATTATCAGATAATGAGCAAATATTTTCAAATGTTCAAATGCTCAGTTTCTTTCAACAGTCTTGTCAGTCATTTTCCAGGTGTAATTGGGAAATGGCCCCAAACAAAATTCCCACTTTGAAGTAAGATTAGAATTCCATTTATTCTCGGCTCCGACTCAGAGTGTTCACTTTACCTCATCAATGCAGTACGTTCTGTAACACTTACCTTATCCTGTTTGTTGTCAAAATGACTAAAATACCGTAAGGTGCAATTCGGGCTGGCTCCCTCGGGAGGATCCCATGTCCATATGACCGTGCAGAGGTTTTCAACAGAAACACTCAAATTCGTCACAGGTGGCTGAGTTTCTGCTCAAATCAAGCACAAGAAATACATTTATCGACATCAGGTTTTTAGTGGGCCATTGACTCCATTCCTTCCGGTCCTAGAGGCCAAGAATAATAAAACTGAGTTCACAATAGTTAACATTTACTGAGCCAGGCACTGTTCTAAGCGCTCTCCATGTTAATCCATTGGTTCCACTCAACCATCTTGCAAGATAGAGACTATTAGCCTCATCTCAAAGATGAAGCGATTGAAGTCAAGGACACTGAGTCATTTCCCCATGTCCCATAACTCATGAAAGGCAGACCTGGGATACAAACCCAGAAAGTGTGGCTCCAAGCCTCATTTTTTTCCCCCAAGCCTCATTTTTAACTACTTGCTATGGTGTGGACGCTGGACCCAGGAAGAGTATGGTCTTAAATTTACGTTTTCCTCCCGCAGGAATTTGGGGTTCCCTATGCTTGGGATTCTACACGTCACTCGATGCAGACACTTCCATCTCAGCAGTTCTGTGGGTGAGTTTAAGCAGCACACCTTTAATCGTGCTTGCTAACGGGACCTGGTAACTGTTTTTTATAACTTTTCCAAAGAAGTATTGAGAAAGATTTAATAGTCCTTATTGTTCCCCTGAGGTCTGACACTAAACAGCTGGGACTGTAGCTTTGACTAATCTGAAGAGGGAAGGAAAGAGGAGAAACTGAACCAGTATCTTAAAAATATGTCTCATTTGGAGAAAACTCACCACTCTCTCTACCAAATATTTAGTGACTCTCTTATTTTGGACCCAGCTCTATCATCAGGGAAGGGAGTTTTAATGCCTCTGGCAAAAACAGGGAAATACAGAGAGTGGGGTGGTGGGGGGAGGAAACATCATCCCAAACTTTGCTGACAGCTCCTGAGATCAGGACTACCAAAATCATCTGCCAGAAACTGGATGAGGCGTGTACAGAAACTGTTCAATCTTTGAAGTTTTTCTGTAAATTGAAGATGATTCCAAAATAAAGCTGATTAAACTACTTAAACTATTTAAAAAGAACAATCCCGCCAAATTGTCCGAAGTTGCAAACTTAATTGTTATTAATTGCTTACAGGCCACAGTTGTCTAAATTTATCAATCCAGAGAGTTGTATTTTAGACTCTATGCCAACCCTCTGGAGTACACTGGGCCTCTAACATAATCTGTAAATACTTATGCCATTACCTTCCCCTTTAACAGAACAAAAAATTCCTTTTGTCCCCAAACAGGAGCCCCATAGGCACTACATAGTTGGCATTTCCCCAGAGGTCAGTTTCATTCATAGTAGTCTGCAAAGGCCCGGGACCATCAATATTCATTCCCTCTCTCCCAACTCTTCTACCATTAGTGTTGCCACAAGGCTGACCAAAGGCCCAGCTGGGGGGAGAGCAGCCCACAGCAGGGTCGGTGCAAGCAGAAGACGCCTACTACACTGCATCAAGACCCAGCTAGGCGTCTGGAAGCACCAATGGCTGGGGCGATGGTGCCAAAGTGAGGATTCAAAGTGATTACTGGCAAGTACAGCTACTCCATTTGGGCCTTTCTAACATCACATCAATGAAACTTTTGAGGGATCCCTGGGTGGCGCAGTGGTTTAGCGCCTGCCTTTGGCCCAGGGCACAATCCTGGAGACCCGGGATTGAATCCCAAGTCGGGCTCCTGGTGCATGGAGCCTGCTTCTCCCTCTGCCTGTGACTCTGCCTCTCTCTCTCTCTCTCTCTGTGACTATCATAAATAAATAAAAAAAAATTTTAAAAAAAATGAAACTTTTGAAGACTAATCATTTGTCAGCTATACAGCCTCTAGTAAAACCTTTGTTCCGGGGCACCTGAGTGGCTCCATCGGTTGAGTGTCAGACTCGGTTTCTGCTCAGGTTGTGATCTCGAGGTCATGAAATTGAGCCCTGTGTTGGGCTCGGCTCAGCTCAGAATTTGCTTGAGACTCTCTCTCCCTCTCTCTCTGTCCCTCCCCACGCCCCCTCTTTCTAAAATAAATAAATAAATCTTTAAAAAAAGAAAAAATAAAGGGGCATCTGGGTGGCTCAGCCAGTTAAGCTTCTGTCTTTGGCTTAGGCCATGATCTCAGGGGTCCCAGGATGGAGAAATGCATCCCCAGGCTCCCTGCTCAGAAGAGAATCTGCCTATCCCTTTCCCTCTGCCCCTTCCCCCCTCCCCCGCCCCGCGCTCATGCACACGCTGGTTCGTTCTCTCGGCTGTCTCTCAAATAAAATCTTAAAATAAATAAATAATAAAAAATAAAAACTTTGTTCTTCCTAAAGACTATAATCTACTTTGGCCTTTTATTGGCCTTATTCTGTACTTTTCCACAAACACATTCCAGCAAACTTGTTGACACTCTACCTTCCGACTCCCACACAAAAATTAAAGCCCTGATAATAATAATAAAAAAAAATTACCTATTTACGGCTCACATAAATCACACTTCAATTTTCAAGGCAATTCACAAAATCTATTTTTTAACCTCAGTATTTTGATAGAATAACTGCATGATTTCCAATCTCTTGAATGGGTTTATTTTTCCTTCATCTGTTCTTAAGTGTCCTTTAGTCAAAACTTCCAATTGGTTTGGATTTTAGGCTATTTGTGCCTATCTGCCACCTTTTTCCCCCCTAATGGTTCCTTCCATTTCCCTTGAGATTTTTCTACGTCCTATACTTTAAAATACACACATGCATACGCATACTTGTCCTGAAACTTTAAATACAATGTCCACACATGTAAATATATATGAATATGTGTGTATATGTAACACATTGGGATATGTATATAAATAAGTGGTGACTGTACTTTTCCTAAAGATCTCTAACAGTTCCTCATATGTAAGACGTAATATAATTTCAATATAGTGTAGGATTAAGAGCCAGACTCTTAACGCTGGAGCCAGACTGCCTCAGTTCCTGTCCCGGATCTGCTACTTACTAGCTGGCAAGCTACTTAACTTCTCTATGCTCTAGTTTTCTTACATATAACACAAGGATAATAATAATAACCCATCAAAAAAGGGTTATTTGGAGGATGAAATGAGTTAACAGATGAAATGCTCAGAACAATGCCTGGCACAGAGCAAGTGCTATATAAATGTTAGTCATCTACTTTCTCCTCGAAGAAACAAAACAGCTCTAACAGTTGCTTTGGTCATCTATGAACCGGATACATGTCCATAGCCTATGGACAGAACGAGTTAGACATCTAATTTCAACCATCTCTTAGAAGTTGATCACTGCCTTCCGAAAGGGAAATGGGAAGGAGAGGGAGACTCAAGCTGCTCCCCGCAACTCGACTTCAAGCCTCAAGTGAGTCTGTATGGTTATCTGGCACAACATACCGTTCTACTTAGGAACTGACATGGTCAATGCTCTTTCTAATAAGGCATGTTGCTTAGGTAACAGTTTTGCTCTCTCCTTTCCAATCCCAGGAGCTGGCAGAAGCATGCATATTCTGGGAAGAGTTAAGGAAATCACAAAAGTCATATATGAGTCACCACCTTCTTCCCTTATATCTACTCAGTAGTCATCAATGTCTGTCTGTTTTTTTCTTGCAACATCCCTTTTAATCATCCCAATCACACGAATGTGCTCTGCTGGGTCCCGTGAGGCAGGCCAACACCAGTAAATCAGGGCCCTGGACAGGAGGCATTCACAACACATCTGTCTAGGGGACATCTTCAATCCTGGAGTCCTGCGGAGCTTTACACTCCAGCAATGCCTGTCACCCGCTCAAGTCTCCCCGCTTGCTTCTCCTCCCATGTCATTCCCCTCATGCTGCACCCCACGCAGGGCCTTTGTGGGCAAACGGAACCCTTCTGCCAGGGCTGACTCTGCCAACGCACCCTCCTGCCAAGCCCAGCTGCTCGCTACCCACAAAGGAGCACCCTCTCCCCCTCACTCCTGGCTCTCTGCTCCTACTACTCTCCACCAACTAGAAAGAACTTCTCTGCCCACTCAAATTCCACCCATCCTGAAGGTCTAGCTCAAGTTTTTACCACTTCCACGCAACTACCAGCCCTCACAGCTTTCCCTCTTTTGGATGCCTCCAGCTCTTGTTGTTTGGACCACGTGCTGTGGCAATTATAAAGCAAGTCTCCAACACACAGTCAACCACTTCTTAAGAGATGACCTATACCTCCATTCAGGGGTCCCAACCAATCCTGCCCTGCCACTCTGGGAGGTGCCCAGCTCCTCTCCCAGCCAAGGACTCCCCTCGTTCTACAGAGGGCTCAAGGGCAAGACCTCTGGAGGCAGGCCGCCAGGACTGGAAGCCTTGCTCCCCTCTACCACCCACAGGGCTTGGAGCAAGGCTCTTAACCTCACTGTGCCTCAGCTACCTCATATACAAAGTGGGACTCACAGCAGCACCTTCAAGATAGGTTTTGTGTAAAGATTCAATGAAACAACGTAAGTGAAAAACTCAGAATGCTGCCTGGCACAAGAGTATATTAAACACTAAACATATGCTGGTTGTGGTTATCAAGACATGCCACCATGTGGACTAGCAGCCTAAAGAGACTAAACTAAGCTGGTAACCTAATCATTTTTATGAACACGGAGAAGATTAGAGCTTAGGAAGCGCCCTTAGAACTTACTGATCAGAAAACTGCCAGGTGAGGATGGGGAAATGACTAGACCAGAGCCCCACAGCTGGGAAATGTCAGAGCTCTAAAACTTAAGTTCCCTGTTTCTTTTCTTTCCCCTTGGCCATATCTCCTTGCAATTCTATCAGTATTTCTAATAGTAAAGAATTTTTTTGTGTTCTAAGTAACCAAGTTACCAATGAACCGCTGAGACAAAACTGATTAAGTTGGGGGTTGCCGGGTATAGTCTAGAAGACCAGCTGTTGTTTCAGGTGTGTGTGGGAGTCTGTAGGAGGCTGGGTGTTGGGGCAGGACGGTGAAAGTCAGGAGCCTAATGAACTGGGCGACCCTCAACACGTCCCCTCTTTTCTCTGGACCGAGCTTCCTCATATGATTATGAGAATCGGATCCCACCCCCCCCACCCCCCCCACCCCCCCACCCCGTGAACTGGAGGCGCACGGTGGGGGGCAGTGCAGCAAGGATTATGCTGTACACCCTGAGGTTCCTACGTCAACCTCCACAGCCTGGCTCAGTGCTACACAAGGCAGACGCTTGAATAATTATTAACTGAAACCTCCAAACCTGCCCCAGGCCTCCACTTTAAATGCCACCTTTTCAGTAAGGGCTTCCCACTTCACCCTACTTATAATGGCAACCCCCTTCTCGCCTTGGTTTTTCTTCATCATACTTGGCGCCATCTGACATACCTGGTATTTTACTCCCCGCCCCCGGACTCTTCCAATAGCACAGAGGCTGCACAGGGCAGGGGCTTGCTTGGCCCGGTTCACTCGCCCCCGCATCCTCAGCCCCTAAAACACCGCCTGGCACGGAGCAGACGGCATTCGTTTTGTTGACTGAATCGACAGAGGGCATCAAGATTTCCTAATCACCGCTTCAGGCTGGGTCTCAAAGCACCACACACTGGTGAAAATGCAATAAGCAAACTGTGGGCGTTTGTGTCAATATGGTAATAAACGCTCTCAAATTCGGAGCTACTATGGTCACCCAACGTTGCCAGAAGGCCACTCGAGCCAGAAGCAGCCCATAAGAAAATCATTATGGATTTCACGCTAGAACTCTGCCAGGTTGATTACTGAAAAGCTGCCGCACGGGGCCAGGGGTACGTATCCACACGCCAACTCCCCGTAGGTGGTAGCTTGGCAACTTTCCCATAAACCGAACAGTATTTCCAAATATAAGGGCTATTAAAGCAAACAAAAAGGCATCCACCCGGATGCTGCTCCGGGTTTCCCAACGGATTGCTCGAGCGCCAGAGGAGGCCGGGCCCTCTCGTCGTTTTCCTTACGAGGCCCGGGGTCTCCAGGAGTGCCCTTCCACTCCACCTCGGCACTCAACCGCGGGGTACCCGGTAGGGAACCCCGGCCGCCGGCCCGCCGGTTCCCCGTCCCTCATCCCCTCCCCGGGGCCCGTCCCGGGTCCGGACCCGCCGCCTCCGACGCCGCGGGCACGTTTCTGCCCCGCGCCGGGCGCCCGGATCCTCGGCTCTTCCCGACGACGGGAGGGAAGTGCGGCGCCAGTCGTCGTCCCGTTCCGCCGCCGCCCGCGACCCGGGAACGCCCGGTGGCTCCCGGGCCCCCCAGCTCGAACCGAGCGCCGGAGGCTGCGGTCCCCCAGCGCCCGCCCTCGCCGCCGCCCGGGCCCGCGACAGCACTCACCGGTGGGTGCGGCGACCCCGCCGCCGCGGCCGCCGGCGGCGCAGAGCAGCAGCGCCCACAGCCCGCAGAGCCGCGCCGGCCGCTCCATGCAGCCCCTCTCCTCGGAGCCCGGCCGGGCCGCGGGCTCGGCAGTCTCCGCCTCCTTCGCTCCCTCTCCCACTTCCCGGCTCCGCCGCCCTGGAGCCTGGGGGCCGGCGCAGACCGGAATGGCCGCCCCGCCCACCCGCCGCAGGTAACCCGAGCCGCGGGCGCGGGCGCAGGGGGCGGGGCGCCGGCCTCCCCACGCCGCGCCGCCCGCGCCCCGCGCCGCTGCACCTGGCCCCGCGCCGCCCCCGCCCCTCCGCAGCCGCGGCCCCCGCTACGCTGAACTTCCTCGGGCACGTCGCGGCCCAGCCCGGGCGCCCGCCGGTCCCGCCCTCCGCGCCCGAGCCAGCCCCGGCCGGCGGGCCGACGCGCCGGGGCTGGACCCCGCTGCGCCCCCGGGCAGGGCCGGGACGGGAAGGAGCCTCGGCCCGGGAGTCGGGAGACGCGGCTCCCCGGCGTCGGCCCTGAGCCCCGTTCCCCAGGCCCTGCCTCCAGCCTTGCTCTTCGCAGCGCACGTCCCCGGGGGGCGCGGGCGCGGCGCGGTGCGGAGAAGGCCCGCAGGTGCGTTGGGAAGCCGGCGATGACCAGGGAGTCGGCTGCGCTGGGCAGAATTCTAAAGGTGAACGACGCCGCCTTACTCCGCACGGACCTTGCGTTTTGAAAAGCCCGCAACCAACTTTCTACGTATTTCTTTTTCAGGGGTTTAAAATCAGAAGGACGGGCTTTGAATACAGAAAGTGGGTGACTATGAAGGTCAACGACGAGGCTGGGGGTGGGGGAGAACAGGAACCCCTGTTACCTTCCTATTGCTGCTGGAACAAATTACCATAAATATAGTGACTTAATACAGTTTTGTTTTTGTTTTTGTTTTTGTTTTTGGAGTTCGGTCAGAAGTCTCACTGGGCCAAAAATCAACGGGTGCGCCTTTTGGGGGTTTTTCTGAGAGCGAATCTGTTTTCAGCTTCTCCAGACCACCGAGGTTCTTTGGCTTGTTGCTGCACCACTCAGGCCACTACTTTCCTGGTCACTTGTCTGATTCTGGCCCTCCTGCTTCCTTTTTTCATTAATAAAAACTCGTCATTAGATTGGACCTACTGGATAAAATCCTCACCTCAAAATCCTTTATCTAATCACATCTACAAAGTCACTTTTGCCGTATAAAGTAACATGCTCACAGTTATCTGGGACTTGGGCATGGGCATCTTTGGGGAGGGGCATCATTCTCTCACCACCCCCCAAAAAGGGTCACATTTGGATAGAAATCCACCGACCTAGGCATATTTTGGTTGAATTAAGCTAATGCATACACCTGAAATATGTTGCAAAAAAAATAGGCCAGTAAGAATGCTGATAACACCCCTGGCCTAAAGGCATGGGGATGTTTGACCTATCTGAAACAAAGGCCTCACTCTTAGAATTATGGCCCTCGAGTTCAATATAAATATTTACTGTCCTTCCAGAAACTGTGGTAGCCACCAATTAAAAGCACGCCCCGCCAACAAAGAGCTGCAGTCAGGACAGGGGGGGCTTTCTTAAGGGCAAAAACAAGGAACTGTGGGCACACGAACCAGGGGTGCCTTCCGGGAGAGAAGGGGCAAAGGAGGCTTCCAGGGAGTAGGCCTGCCTGCGCAAAATCTTGAGATAAGTCTTGCGTCCCAGGTTCAGAATCTTTGCCTGCAACTATTATTGAACAACACAATGTTTATGAAAACGCTTTGTAAACTATGGAAGCTGGTAAAACTGAGAGATACCACCATTATTTCTACACGCCCCTGCAAAAAGACTGGCCGCTCTCTAACCTAAGACCCCCCCATCACCACACACATACACTTTGTTGACATTTGCTATAAACATTATACAATACGTTTATAATAACATTTCCAAAATGATTATGTCATCCGCCTTCTATGAAGTCTCCACTTGGAATGGGAGCCCCTGGGGACTGGCTTAGTGCCACCGTGGGCACTGTCTGGCATAGATTGAATGAGTGCTTAATGAAATGAACGGTAATGGCAGCAAATGATGAGAAAACTACAGGTCACGACTTGGCATCAGCCTCCAGAAAAGGCCCCGGAAAATCTGAGCATTGTGAGGCAAAAGACAAAGGGCAGTGGCATGACCATAATAGTACTGGCCTGCTGGCAGTGACTTTGGGTGTTCTAGCTAGTTCCACTTCCTCTCTACCCTAAACTTCAAGCCGCTTTTTTTTTTTTTTTTTTTTTTTTTTTTATGTTTTGGAGGGAGTGGTGAGGTTTAGGAATGCTGTTTCTTCAACATCAATCTTTTATTTGTAATTTCCGTGTACTTTTACTCAAAGCGCATCTTAGATTGAATTAGGCCACTGCTCTGGTCTGCGGGTAGATGAAGACAAATGGATAGCTTTCCAGGAACTGCAATAAACAGCTCTTATTTGGGCTTGTGTAATCCGAGTCCTGACGAGTCCACATCAAGTTTAGCTTTAATTGGTAATTCATTGAGCCCTGATGATTTGGGTGTGAGGCTACCAACCATCTTCTTTTCACTCTGGCCCTGAGGTGGCTGTAATTCTGGACTGCCCCATGTACCTCAGCCACTCCAGTTGGCTTTTGGGATCTTTACCCTTTCCACTAAGGCTTCCTCCTTTTTTTGTGAGTAGAATAGGACACAAATAGGAAATATCTAGGGGGGGGATGAACAGTGTTCCTCTTTCCAAAGCCAGGTCTCCTTCCGGCCAGTTAGAAACACCCTCCTGGGGAGGCCTGGGTGGCTCAGTGGTTGTGTCTGCTTTCAGCTCAGGTTGTGATCCTGGGTCCTGGGATCGAGTCCCGCATCAGGCTCCCTACAGGGAGCCTGCTCCTCCCTCTGTCTATTCCTCTGCCTCTCTCTGTGTGTCTCTCATGAGTAAATAAATAAAATCTTAAAAAAAAAAAGAAACACCCTCCTGAATTCAGAAAGGACATGGACACCAGCGTATATACCGAGGGCTCAGCTAACAATTCTGGACCCTTAGGTAAAAATCTCTTAAAGGGTCTTCTGCCTTTTATCAGGCAAATCAGAACAGATGCTCACTGCCACTTCAGGGCAAAGGAAAAAGGGAAACAACAAACAGGGACTTTCCCTTCTTCTGACACTAGAGCAATGGCTCCCAGCAAGGGTTGATTTGTCTTCCCCAGCGGACACTTGGCAATGTCTGGAGATATTTTTGGTGATTACCTCTTGGGGTAGGGGGTGTGCTACTGGGATCTAGTGAGTAGAGGTAGGAATGCTGTTAAACATACTACTACGCACAGGACAGCCCCACTCCCACTCACCGCAAAGAATTATCCAGCTCAAAATGACAATAGTGCCAAAGTCGAGAAATCCTTTTTTTTTTTTAAGTCGAGAAATCCTAAGCCAGTGTGCACTCTTTGTTGTCTTTTGTACTTGCCCCTATCCACCCATTGTCCTCATGCCCACGAAAAATTAGTTGAGAGATTGATGCTAAAAGTACTTAACCTTGAAATGTGCCCTTCCTGTATCTGGTGTGCATATGGTTTCCCCGCCCAGCCATTCAGCCCCGCACAAAAACACCTCTCAGGGCAATTCTCCCCTCTGTTCACCTCCACTGTTCTCTTCAGGTCCTTATCAAGCCTTTCCCTTATGCCCTTGCAAGGGTCTGTGCATCTCCCCTCCAGGGGCCCAAACTTCTCAAGGTACCAATCTGATCATTTCATTCCCAGCTCAAGCATCTGAAGTGACACCTCCTCCCCATCAAATGCCACAAAAGAAAGTCTCCACGCCTTTTTGCCTGCGGGCTTGCTTCTGCAGGACAGACTCCCCGAATTCATCACAGTTTCTTCTCCAGCCAGGCTCCCCAAGTCCCTTGGCAGTCCAGCACTCTTAGCCAACCAGCCAGCTTTAGGCTCGAAGTCCCTTGCAGGCAATCTTGTTTGGGCCACATCATGTTTTAATTTATTTGGATTTAGATACTAAAAATGAAAAAAAAAATCAGGAGATGTTGCATGACACCACAGATTTTCAGCTTCTCTCAAGTAATCAGAAGTTCTAGTAGAGTCGAACCTGTGGTCCAGTGCACTGAAAAGTCAGCAAGTGCTAACCAGGGACTGCCTCCTTATCAAAGGGGCATGTGTTCCCTGTCTGCACAGGCCCTGCGCTCCCTGGCCTGGCCTGGCCTGGCCTGCTTCCCTCACTTACTACTCGCCTGGCCACTGTTTGTCACCTCTGATGTTTTCTCCCTACAAACCTTCCCTCTTGCTATTCTCTTTACCCAGAGAGCTTTTCTGTTCCTCAAATGTCGTATTTTTAAAGGTTTTTTTTTAACCCCCAAATGCACAATTCCTTACTCTCTCCCTCTTTTTTAAAGATTTTATTTGTTTATTTGAGAGAGAGAGAGCACGAGTTTGGGGGGGGGTCGGGGAGGGCAGAGGGAGAAACAGACTCCCCGATGAGCAGGGAGCCCGATGCAGGGCTCGATCCCAGAACCCTAAGATCATGACCTGAGCCAAAGGCAGAAACTTAACTGACTGAGCCACCCAGGTGTCTCAAGATTCTAAATTTATTTGGGGTGACCCTGTCTGGCCCCACAGAGAACACAAAGCTGAATGTAACAAGGTCAATGTTGGTGACATACCATGCTCTCAGTGTCTGGGTTTTGTTGACTTAAAGGCTCTTGCTCTGGGGTGCCTGGGTGGCTCAGTGGTTGAGCGTCTGCCTTTGACATCAGGTCGTGATGCTGTGGTCCTGGGATCAAGTCCCACATCGGGCTTCCCGCAAGGAGCCTGCTTCTCCCTCTGCCTATGTCTCTGCCTCTCTGTGTGTCTCTCATGAATAAATAAATAAAATCTAAAAAAAGATTAAAAAAAATAAAGGCTCTTGCTCTTCAGTAATTGGTTCTCCTCTACAGGTTTAGTGAAGCTCACTTGAGAGAGCACCATTTGCACAAGGGGCTTGCGACAAGACCCTCTGGGTTTAGCCTGAGGCAGAGAAGCGTGGTATCTGTCTGGGTCAATGTCCTGAGGCCAATTGACCACTAGGTCTCCAAACTTTACAGTAGTTATTAAATTGACTCTTGGATTTCCACAAGGCCCCCATTTGCTCCGAACTCTCCACCAGCCCTCAAGGCCTTACCTTATCCCACCTTCTAACCTCCTCTCTCACTGCTCTGCCCAATGCATGCTCCTCCAGCCACACTGACCTGGCTGTCCCTCACAGGAGCCAAGGGCACTCAGCCCCGAGGCCTTTGCCCAGCTTATTTTCCTCTGCTGGTTGCTCCAGCCTCCTGGGAGAGCCACACATCTTACTCCATCACGTCATGTAGATGGCTCATGGAGGTATCTGCATGAGGTGTGCTCTGGCCATGAGCACACATGGAGGTGTGCTCTGGCTACCAAGTGGAAAATCACAAGCCCCGCCGGCACTCCCTCACTAGCCCCCTTCCTGGGTCATTCTGCCCCATTACACTGGAATGTAACCTTCATGAGGGCAGGGGATGTTTTCTGCTTTGTTCCCAGCTCTACCCCCAGCATTCAGGACTGTACCTGACACACGGCTCATAATAAATATAGGAGTGAATAAATTACACTAGGTGCTAGGTGTTGTGAGGGATACTAACCAACCAATGAAAGGCAAGGCTTCGTGTTGTTGCCCTTGGGAAATTTCCAGTTGAAGTTGTGGAAAGGCAGTGAAAACAATTAGGGAAGATGCAACAAACAAATATAAATGCGCAGAGAAAGACAAGATAGATCAGTGTGGTTGGAATTGCTTTTTTAAATAATTTAATTTAATTAAATTTTTAAAAATTTTTTATTGCAGTTCAATTTGCCAACATTTAGCATAACACCCAGTGCTCATTCCGCCAATTGCTTTTGAGGACTTCTGGAATAGATGGGAATTGAACTAGACCTTGAAGGGTAACCAGAACTTGAGAGAGGCAGATAACCAGGAGACAGAAAGAGAAAGAGAAACAAGTGAACAGAGGTCACTTTATGACTGGCTCTCATAAGCAATGAAGAACCATGGAAAACTTTTACAAGCAAGGTGGTGACATAATAAAAGTGACATTTGGGAGATCTGGTTTTCTAAGATAAATGATCAGAACTTCCTTAATTCTTGCCTGCAGGCAGGAAGGCTGGGGAAAGACTCTCTGAGGTATTGGTGATCAGGGACAGGGTCAGCCTCTCCACCATCAGTCCCCAGGGGACTGTGAAGCTGATTCTTCCCTGGACCCAACCATTTGGGGTGCTGCTCTATGAAAGAGCGTGCCCTTGGGGCCTGGCACCCCTATTCTTTCTTGCGCCCCTGGAAAGCAGTCAATATCCCCTCCAGTTACTCCATAGCCTCTCTTGCTTTAGGCTGCAAACTCTTCCTCTCTGGAATTGGCTCTGTTCTGCTTTCCAATGCTTTGGTCTCTGAAAGAGGAAGGGCCTCCACGCGTCAGCATCCAGGGCTCCTCCTTTGGTTTTTGGTTTGGGGTGCTTTTGTTGCTGCCACCATCTCAGCATCTCAGCCGGGATCTCCTGCAACCTTTTCGCTGTACCCTCTCCCCCCGGGTCTGACCCTATTTCGGCGCTGTCCCCTACCCTGGCCCAGCCAGGACGGGTCTAGTCTTTGCACACTGTCAAGGAAGGACAGCGTTTACTAGATGGCATTGTTAGTGCCTCTCACTAGTGTCCATCTGTCTGTCTCTCATCTTGCCAAGCCTCCAGACTCCTCTGTTTAAAGATTCAAATGCCTCATTTGCATGTCAGTGCCCTGCACCTTCTTGCTCTGGAAAGTCTCCAGTGTTTGTTTGCCTTAAGCAGGTAGGATAACTCACACCCAGGTTCACAAAAGCCTTGCTCTGAGAGGAGGCCATTTGCACAGCCTGGACTCCAACAGGAACCCACACTCTCATTTGCACATCCCTCTGAGGTCTTTTTGCTTCCCTGCCCCTTGGCCAGTTCCCTAAACAAGCCAGGAATGGAGGGCCTCAGTCTTCACTTGGCAAACACTGGGCTGGGGAGGGGGAAGGACCTGTACTAGAACAGCAAAACCCATCTCAACCTAGTCCCCGGAATTGCCCTAAGTATCCCACACCCCCCCTCACCTGGATTGCCTTTTCTGACTGTACTTACTATTTAGAACCAGGCCACTGCAAGACTGCAGCACAGCCTAGTTGCCGGCGTGCCCAGGGCTCAGCGGTGGCTGTGTGTGCTCTGTGCTCAGAATCGCTGCTTCTCAGCTACAGAGGCCAAGGCCAGTCATTTCACTTCTCTGCAGGCTCAGTTTCCAGGATGGTACCTATCCTTGCAAATTGAATGAGGCTTGCTTTGCCACACAATGTATAGTTTAATTTTGGAAACAATGTCTGAGAAAAACAATGTGGGCGTTAGGGACACCATCTCTGTGCCCAGCTGAAAATGTGCAAATAACCTTCGACACCCCCCACCGAACTTAGCCTACTCCCCCAGAATAGCATACTACTGATGTGAGGCTTTACTGGTAACATCAACAATCAGTTAACACATGTTTTTGTATGTTCTATGTATTATATACTGTCTTCTTACAATAAAGTAACCTAGAGAAAAGAAAATCTTATTGTGGTGAGGGGGAGCCTGGGTGGCTCAGTTGGTTAGGCTTCTGACCCTTGATCTCAGCTCAGGTCTGGATCTCTGGGTAGTAAGTTCAAGCCCTGTGTTGGGCTCCATGCTCGGTTTGGACATTACTTTTTTAAAAAAGAAAGAAAAGAAAATCTTATTAGGAAAATCATAAAGAAGAGAAAATGCATTCACAGTACTCTGCTGTGTTAGTTGAAAAAAAAAAATCCGTGTACAAATAGACCTGCAATAGTTCAAACCTGAATTGTTCAAAGGACAATTGTATTCTCAGATTATGGGTCCAGTGTTCTTATGTGTGGATCAAGTTTGTGGATCATGTTGTCAAATAAATATTCTTGCTAATTTTTTTGTCTGTTGGACCTATTGGTTACCGAGAGACCAGTTCAAATCTCTCATCATGATGCTACAATGGTGGATTTGTCCAATTCCTTTTTTTAAAAGATTTTATTTATTTATGAGAGAGAGTGAGAGAGAGAGAAAGAGAGAACAAGTAGGGAGGAGGGGCAGAGGGAGAGGGAGAGAGAGAATCTCAAGCAGACTCCACACTGAGCATGGAGCCCAACATGGGGCTCCATCTCACCACTCTGAGACCATGACCCTAGCAGAAATCAAGTCAGATGCTTAACTGCCTGAGCCACCCAGGTGCCCAGGATTTGTCAAATTCTTTGTAGACTTTAGTTTTAATACATTTATGCTGATTTTACCATCTGCTTTTGTGTCACTTATCCCATTTTTTTCTGTTTCTTTTTCTCCTTTCCTCTCTTCACATCTTTTCAAGGCTGGGCTCTTGGGAGTCTTTTTTTTTCCTTACAAGAGCACATTTTTATCTTTTGTAAGATAGGCATCAGAATAGTGCCTACCACAGGGGTTGTTGTAAGGGTTAAATGAGATAAAGACACTCACAGCGAATGTTAATCCAGTGCCTAACATATAGTAAGGACTAATAAATGGGAACTATTATTAGAAGTTCTAGTACTCTCATCTTCAGGGTTCCCTTGTCTCTTACGGTTCCGCTTCTGTTGTTCTCCTTTCTGCTAACATTGTCCCATTCGTTCTCCGTCCTTTTTCTTTCATTTCTCCTTTAGTGCCATTCAGTTTCCTGTTTCCTCTTACTCTTTTGTCCCCAGGCAGGCTCCGCGTGCAAGGTGCTATGGCGAAGCCCCTTAGGGAAGAGAGTCAGCATGGAGGGGTACAGCGAGGGCTGGAGGTGTCACCGGTCCACAAGGTGACAAAGGGACCACCCAACATGAAAGTAGCCCTACGCACCACTCTGGTTGGCCGTGGCGAAATTGGATCAGCCGGGATCATTGGTTTCTGTGAAATGGGTACAAAGCTGTAGAACTCACCATCTGGGATATAGTTTCATTCCTTCGGTGCCTTCGCCCGGCCAGAGTACAGCTGAGTCCTCACTGTCCATCCTCAGGAAGGAGTCTTGCTGTGGGAGAGTGAGTGTCACCTCACTAGGAATTTGTATATGTACAAACCAGAACCTGGAAAGAGGAACCATTTGTGCTCAAACACATTGTGGTCGGAGGAAAATTTTGTCATCATTGTTGTGACAGAGCTGCAACTAAATTTAGTAAGCTGTGTATTTTTTTTGGTGTGTGTGTGTGTGTGTGTGTGTGTGTGTGTGTGTGTGTGTGTGATGCTTGGAGAAAGCAACACATGATGTTTCCGAAAAGCAAAAACTCCCCAGACCAAAAAAGAAGCCCTCTTCTGATTTGGTACTTGATTGCCATGGCGATCCCTTTAGTCCAGTTGCTTCAGATCTTTGCTTTTTTTCTGCATCCGTTAGAGCATGACATTCTTTCAAGAGACATCATGTCACTGGAGGAACATTGGCACTTGGTGGAGTTTTGGGTGTTTTTCTGTTCTTTGGTGGTTTCCACACTTGGATTGAAATAAACAGAGGTATCGAACTTCCATATGTCAAATGGGCCTCACTTGAATATCAGAGTCTAATCTTCTGTTGGCAATTAAGCGTATGCCTGTCTTCCTCACAATACATTTTAAGTAGACGCTGGTTGATATTTTTACAACTTCTTTTTTTTTAAAGATTTTATTTTTGGGGGAGAGAAAGAGAGAGCGAATGAGCATGAGCAAGGGGAGGGGCAGAGGGAGAGGGAGAAGCAGACTCCCTGCTGAATGCAGAGACCAGACACAGGGCTTGATCCCAGGACCCCAAGATCATGACCTGAGCCAAAGTTTGACACTTAACCTACTGAGCCACCCAGGCAGCCCTGAAACTTCTTCAATACAAAAGTGTAACTGCAACCTATGATGTAGATGAAATACAATATATTCCTGGCCATTTGCATATATAATCACAAAATACGTCTCTATGATTCAGAAGTTCTAAAAAAAACAAACGACATATAATGTGTTGGATCTGTCTTCATGGAAACAGGAAACAGGAACAATTTAGTTTCTTGTAAGCCACAGAAAGGATATGGAGTAGCAGATGAGATAAACATGTTGGGGATAGGGCCACAAAGTGGGAAAAGGAATGGAGATGAGTGGGAGAGAGAGTCTTCCAATTTTAGTAATCAGATAAATATTTGATTGAAGTGACTCGGAGTGGATTTTACTTCCCCTAGCATGCTCCAGACCAGAGGAGCTCCAAAGTTTTAATCTCAGGATCCCTTTAAACTCTTAAAAATGATCGAAGACCCCATGCTCTGTCTCAGAGTTTACTTCCTGAGGAACTGAACCCTGTGACAATCGTCTAGGACAGCACCTACCACATTTCTGCTTAAAGTATCAAAGCAACTAGTTTCCTCAGTTACAGGTACAGTTGACCTTAAACCAAGTACATTTAATAGCTTCTAGACACACATGGGGATTATTTATTTTGTTAACAAGTTCTTTAGATCTCTTAAGGCGTTCTGAGATCACAGCATTTATTAAACAGAAGGTGTAATCGATAGGGAAAGGCAAATCAAAACCATAATGAGATGCCACTTCACAACCAGTCGGGTGGTTATTATTTCAAAAACAACAGGAAATAAGGTTTGGTAAGGATGTGGAGAAGTTGGAACGTTTGTGCACTGCTAGCAGGAATGTATAATGGGGTGGCCACTATGGAAAACAGCTTGGTGGGTCCTCAAAAACTTAAACCCAGAATTATCGTATTGATGTAGTTTTGGAATGTTGTTGGGGCCTGGAGCCCACGGCCAAGGAAGAATTCTTGAGACATCTTTGGTGCAAAAAGGTAATTTTTTTTTTTAAAGTACAAGGACAGGACCTGTGGGCAGAAAGGGCTGCTGCACTGGGGTTATGAGGGGTGGCTGATTATATACCTGGGAATTGGGGGAAGGTAAGGCAAAAAGGGGGTGTCCAAAAGGACTTTCATCTGCTAAAGAAGACTTTCAGGATACTGGAGGCTGGCTGCTGTCAAGCCAAGGTTGCTTTGTCTTCCAATAAGGCACTAACATTAAGACAGTTGGGAGCTTCCTGCAGGAATGTTACACTCTGCCTGTCTTGGATCCTTGTCAATGGGCTGCAGGTCATACAGAGATTTAATTTTGTTTTGCCTCGGTTTTCCACATCACTCATGGAAGGGAGGGGGATGTCAGGGCTCCAAGAAATTGAGTTATCGGTCTCTGGAAGTTAGGCTATTTTAAAAAAGATGACTTTATTTATTTATGTATTTATTTATTTATTTGAGATCACAAGCAGAGGAGAAGGGCAGAGGGAGAAGCAGACTCCCTGCTGAGCGGGGAGCCAGACATGGGAACTCAATCCCAAGACCCCCCCAGGATGTCAGGATCATGACTTGAGCCCAAGGCAGAGGCCACCCAGGTGCCCTGGGAAGTTAGGTTATTGATAAGAATGTTTTTTCCTTATAAATCACTAAGACATTGGTAAACTAAGGGAGACTCAGATCTTGCAGGGCTGTGATCTCTATCAGTGTTTGTTTTCCCCTTCTCTTAGCTTTAGAGCAGCCAGGAGCACCTGAGGAATGTCACACAGATCCCACCTGGCAGGGCGGGGAATGGGGAGGAGTTGGTGAGGTGTCAGCTTGTGCTTTGTTCTCAGCTTACTTTCTGCTCCCTCAGCAGTATAATCCAGCAAGTCTACTTCTAGGTATATATCCAAAAAGAATTCAAATCAGTGACTTGAACAAATATTTGTACACCCAGGCTCAGAGCAGCATTATTCACAATAGCTAAAACACGGAAGCGACCCCAGGGTTCCATTGACGAATGAATAAATAAGCAAAATGTGGTCTATACATGCAATGGAATGGAATGTTAATCAGTCTTAAAGAGGAAAGCAACTCTGACACATGCCAGGACGGTGATGAACATGGAAGATATTGTGTTAACAGAAATAAGCCAGTAACAAAAGGACAACTACAGTATTACTCCTCCAGATTCAAAGAGACCGAAAACAGAATGGTGGCTGCCAACAGTTCTAAAAACAGCATTGCTTAATGCGTACAGTTTCAGTTTGGGATGATGAGAAAGTTCTGTAGTTGGACGGTGGTGATGGCTGCACAACACTGTAAATCTACTTAAGGCCACTGAATTGTACACTTACAATGGTTAAAATGAAAAAAGAAAAGGAAATAAAGTGGTTAAAATGGAAAATGTTATGTATATCTTACCACAATAAAAAAATGTCAACAAGTTTTAAAGTATAAATGTTTGAAACCTTGCAATACATTGGTAAAAGAGTTGCATTAAATAGTTAATGACTCATTTTTTTTATTGCTAAATGATGGTTTATTGTTTGGATATGCCACCTTGACAATATGAGGCTAAGTGGAAGAAGCCAGTCACAAAGGATTATATATTGTCCAATTCCACTTACATGAGATGTCCAGAAGAGGTAAGTCTGTAGAGACAAGAACTAGTTTAATGGTTGTCTAGGGCTAGGAGAGGATGTGGGAGGGAAAGAGGCATGACTGCTAATGGTACTAATGGACCCAAGGCTTTGGGGGGCAGGTGATGAAAATGCTTTAAATTGATTGTGATGGTGGTCCTACAACTCAATGGATTTACTGAAAATCACTGAATTTAATTTAAATGAGCGAATTAAATCTCAATAAGCTGTTGTTTAACAAAAAGGCTAATAAAAACCAAGAGAATAGAAATACTCTCTTGATGAGTATCTTTCCTAATTGACCTAGGAAATTAAACTTTGTTGCCCCGGTATGGAAAAGTTGATGGGTTTTCTTCTTATTTCCCTTTGATCATTTAGTAAGTATTTATTGAAAACTGTCTGTGGGCAAATACTACTACTGAAGGTACAGGGTGATCTACAAAAAAAGTATTATTTTAAAATATGCTATCTCCATAAATCAACGGAACAGAAGAGAGCCCAGAAATAAATCCACACTTATATGGTCAATTAATCTTTGACAGAGACAAGAATATCCAATGGGGAAAAGACAGTCTTTTCAATAAATAGTGCTGGGAAAACTGGACAGCTACTTACAAAAGAATGAAACTGGACCACTTTCATACACCATACACAAAAAATAAACTTGAAATGGATTAAAGACTTAAATATAAGACCTGAAACCATAAAACTCCTAAAATACAACCTAGGCAGTAATCTTTTGGACATGGGCCTTAGCAATATTTTTCTGGATTTGTCTCCTGAGGCAAGGAAAACAAAAGCAAAAATAAATGATTGGGACTACATCAAACTAAAAAGCTTCTGCACAACAAAAGAAACCATCAACAGGGATCCCTGGGTGGCGCAGCGGTTTGGCGCCTGCCTTTGGCCCAGGGCGCGATCCTGGAGACCCGGGATCGAATCCCACGTCGGGCTCCTGGTGCATGGAGCCTGCTTCTCCCTCTGCCTGTGTCTCTGCCTCTCTCTCTCTCTGTGACTATCATAAATAAATAAAAATAAAAAAAAGAAACCATCAACACAATGAAAAGGCAATCTATTGAGTGGGAGAAGATATTTGAAAGTTATATAGATGTATATCTGACAGGGGATTAGTATCTAATATATTATAAAGAACTCATGTAACTCAACACACAAAAAACAATCTGATTAAAAATGGACAGAAGACCTGAATAGGCATTTTTCCAAAGAAGACAGCCAGATGGCCAAGAGACACATGAAAAGATGTTCAACATCACTCATCATCAGGGAAATACAAATTAAAACCACAATGAGATATTACCTCACACCTGTCAGAATGTTTAGTATCAGGGGCCCCTGGAAGGCTCAGTTGGTTAGGCATCTGTCTCTTCATTCAGCTCAGGTCATGATCTTAGGGTTGTGGAATCAATCCCCACAAAGGGCTCTATGCTGGGCATGGAGCCTACTTTAAGATTCTCTTTCTCCTCCCCCTTTGTCTCTCCCCCCACTCATGTGCTCTCTAAATAATAAAATCTAAAAAAAAGAGACATTAAAAAAATAGAATGTTCAGATCCTGGTTGGCACAAATTAGGGATTCAATAAGTATAGAATGTAAATAAAAAATTTAGATTACACTGTTAACATTTTTGGGTGATGAGATATTTTTTCCTACTTTCTAATTTTTTTCCCCAAAATGACTGGATTACTTTTATTTTTATATTTTTATTCCTAATATTTCCAGCATTCAGAAGTATATAAAGATCAACATGATAAAGACACACATGCTCATTATTTAGCTTTATTAAACTGTGACCCTATGCCATATTTATCTGAGTTTCCTCTCTCAGAATTAAAACATTATAAACAGCGTTGACATCCCATGTGAATCCTTCAACAAGTCTGTCCCACACCATGTCTCCCTGGAAGTACCATTATCTTTTTTTTTTTAAGATTTTACTTATTTATTTGATGGAGAGAGCACGAGCACAGAGGGAGAAGCAAGGAGCCCGATGTGGGGCTCAATCCCAGGACCCTGAGATCATGACCTGAGCCGAAGGCAGATGCTTAACTGACTGAGCCACCCAGGTACCCCTAGAGGTACCGTTATCTTGACTATTTTTATACTACTACAATGAGGATATTCATAAATAATATAGAAACTGTTTTTCATATTAAAATATATATACAAATGGTAATCTGTGTCTATATCATTCTGAAACTTGCCTTCTTCATTCAGCATGTTGTCTATGAAACTCGTTTATGTTGATACATAAAGCCAGCTCTAGTTCATTCATTTCCCTTGTGTAGAGTATTCCAGAGCGTGTGTTTCCATATCCATTCTCCCGATGGAGGATGTATACATTGTTTCCATTTTTTTTGCTGTGACAAATAGGGCTGCTATGAGATTTCTTGAGTATAAGCACAGATTTTTCTGAGTGTCCGTTAAGAGGTAATATTTGCATCTTACCAGCAGTGGCTGGAAGTTTCCATTGCTTCACATCCTTGCCAAAGCTTCTTTGTTGTGTTTTTAAAAGTTCTGTCAATTTGAAATGGTGTCTTGCATGAAGCATTTTAGAATGTTGCCTGGCACATAGTAGGGTCTCAGTAAGGTTGAGTTATTATTTTAATTAACATTTTCATAATCAATGTGGACATCAGGCACCTTTTCATCTGCTTGCTGGTCATTAAAGTTTCCTCTTTTGTGAAGTATCTCTTCATTTCCTTTCTCCATTGTTTTTTTTAAACAAGGTTATTCATCTTTTTCTTATTAATTTATTGGTTTTAAAAATATTTTCTTACATTAATCCTTTGTTGCTTATGTAGTTTGTGGCATATTTTTACTTTCATTTATGGTGCCTTTTTTGTCATTCAGAATTATACTTTTTATTTAAATGTACTCCAATTTAGGGACCCTGGGTGGCTCAGTGGTTGAATGTCTGCCTTCGGCTCAGGGTATGATCCCGGGGTCTTGGGATCAAATCCTGCATTGGGCTCCCTGCGTGGAGCTTGCTTCTCCCTCTGCCTATGTCTCTGCCTCTCCGTCTCTCATGAACAAATAAATAAAATCTTTTTAAAAAATGTACTCTGATTTATCTTATTTCCCTTTGGGTTGTGCTTTTTATAGCTTGTCTAGAAAATCCTTCCCTATTAGTGGTTATGAATTCTCAAGGGGGTTCTATTTTTCTGCCCAGGATCCAGGCCTAGGTAGGCAATCCTTTAATATGCCTCTTCTGCCAGTGAGCGGGTGTTTTCCTAATTTGCCAGTTCTGTGAGGGATAGCTAATTGAGGGTACAGAATTTATATAAGGTTCTTGGTTCTGAGGCCTTGGCTTCTCTCTGTGTGTACATTATACTGATTGGTGTGAGGTTCAGCTGAGAGCAACAGAGCTCCAAAATCACAGTGGCATAAACAAGAGAAGAATGTGTCTCACATAGCAGTCCAGAGAAAGGCAGTCTAGGCTGTTGTGGAGTGTTGTCCTTACCATGCTCTCAGGCACCCCTAGGCTCTTTATATCTTCTTTTTTAAGATTTTATTTTTAAGTCATCTCTACACCAACCTGGGGCTGGAACCCACAACTCTGAGATCAAGTCACACGCTTCACCGACTTAGCTAGCCAGGCGCCCCATATATCTTGTTCCATTCTATGTGGCCTCTATTTCTCAGGTCACCTTATGGTCCAGAATGGCTGCTCCAGGTCTAGCCTTCATTTTCACGTTCAAGCCAGCAGGAAAGAGTAAGAGGTTAAGAATAAGGGACATTAGGGCACCTGGGTGGCTCAGTTGGTTAAGCATCTGACTCTTGATTTCAGCTCGGCTCATGATCTCAGGGCTGTGAGATTGAGCCCTGTGTTGGGCTCCATAAAAAAAAAGAGTGGGGGGACATGGCAGCTGTCTTTCAAGGAAGATTCTCAGTGGCTTCCCTATGACATTTGCTTTTGTATCCCATTGGTCAGAGCTTAGTCACAGTAGCTTTTATTGTGAGTGGCCATATATCCAACTGAAAAGTAGGAGTTCTGTTACCAAGGATATACAGGAAAATGGATGTTGAGGGTTAACAGTCTTGGCAACAATGGTCAAATCTCAAGTCAGTAGATCACAGGTGACCTGTAGGTCTTAGTTCTCTTGTTCTTTCTGGCACAATATTTTCTTATATTCTCAATGGTGCCTTTCAGCCATTTGTCCAGTAAATATTCATTAAACATCTATTACAGGCCAGAAACTGGTTTCAGAGCTAGGGTTACAGCACTGAATAAGACAAAGGCCCTGCCCTCATTAAGATTGCATTATAGTTGAAGGAGACAGACCATAAAGGAACCAGAAAATGCAATATTATGATGTTGGTGGGTGTGGATTGATATGGAGGAAAATAAAGCAGGTTCTGGGGGAATGGAGAGTGCTAGGAGTGGGGTAAGCAGTTATTTTAGGGAGGGCCTCTGTGGGGAGATGACATTTGTTGTTGTTGTTTTTTAAAGATTTTATTTATTTATTCATGAGAGACACACAGAGAGAAAGGCAGAGACACAGGCAGAGGGAGAAGCAGGCTCCATGCAGGGTGCCCGACATGGGACTCGATCCCAGGTCTCCAGGATCATGGAGAAGACGTGCTGAAGGCAGCACTAAACCGCTGAGCCACCCGGGCCGCCCGGGAGATGACATTTGAATAGAACCTTGCGTTAAATGAGGAAGAGATCTATGGGGTTATTTTGGGCAAGAGCATTCCAGGCAGAGTTAAGAGCAAGTGCAAATGCCAGTGGTGGAAGTGGACACAGCGTGTCCAAGGACCAACAACGTGGTCTGTGTGATTGAAGCAGACTGGAATGGAGAGGGATAGCAGTGATGTGCCAGAGGTAGCAAAGTACCAGATTGGGCAGGGCTTTGTAGGCTTTTTGTTTTACTGGACTGGTCAGAGCTTTGTAGGCTTTTCGGTTTTTTTAGAGTGAGAAGAGAAGCTACTGGAGGGTTTAAACAGAGGCATAATGTGATTTGCCTTATGTTTTTTTTTTTAAGATTTTTTTATTTTAGAGAGAGAGTGGGGGGAGGGGCAGACGCCCCACTTTATGTTTTAAAGGGAAGGCTTCAGCTGTGGAGTTGAGAATAGACCCTAAGTTAGTCAATGATGGATGCAGGGGGATAAGTTAGAAGACCACTGGGGTTGGTCAAGCAGAAGATGCAAGTTATTTGAACCAGGATGGTCGTAATGGAGGTGGCAAAAAAGGGTGAGATTATGCTTTGAAGGTAGGCCGAAAATATTTGCTAAAGGATTAGAAGCAAGTTGTGCAAGCAGAAAGGAGGTGGACCCAACCCCTAGGTTTCTGGCCTGAGCAACTGATTGAGGGGCGATGTCATTTACTGAGATGGGAAACCGGGAAGAGAGCAGGTTTGGGGACTGGAAATCAAGAATCCTGTTTTAACCAGGTTAAAATTGAGATGTGCCAGGGGAAAGAGATCATTATACAATTGGACACAGGATTTTTGGGTTTAGAGAAATCTGGGTTGAAGACACAAACTTGGGAGCCTTCAGCGATATGTGGCCATGAGGTTGGATGAGATCAACAGGGAAGGCAGCAGGGAGGTTGGTAGATTTGGCAACAGGGAGGGCAAGGACATTCTCTTCTGATTCCTTCTGGCTTTTTCAGGGAAATCAGAAGAAAAATCATTTTCCAGTGGTGAGATGGTGGAGGAGGTTAGAGGTTTGGGGACAGGGGAGATGGTATAACATCTATCTGTGATGTGATGGATATTTTTTAATTAATTAATTTCTAACGTAGGCTCGCTCCATGCCCAACATGGAGTCAACTCACAACTCTTAGATCAAGAGTCACATGCTTTACTGATGGAGCATGTTGACAATAATAATATATTGATTATATTTATCAATATAAAATGATGTTATATTTTATTTAAATTTTTTTGTAATATTATATTTTGTAAAACATTTGTAGGTGTTTATTGTGGGGAGGAGTTTTGCATTATCCAGTGAGTAGTTTGCTGTCATAGCTTACTTTTATGAGGGAAAAGATCCTTTTTAAAAAATTATTTATGGAGAGAGCACGTGCATGAGCAGGAAGAGGGGCAGAGAGAGGGGGAGAGGGAATTTCTAGCAGACTCTGCACTCGGTGCGGAGCCTGAAGCAGGGCTCAATGCCATGACCCCGAGATTACGACCTGAGCTGAAAGTATGAGTCAGGTACTTAACCAACTAAGCCACTCAGGCAGCCCAAGGTCCTTCTAAATTAGAAGGCATGTAGCTACTTACAATCATCCTATCCAAAATAAGCCAAAAGATGCTTTGTTAAGAAATTGACTTATTAGACAACACAGAAAAAAAAAAGGAACAATTGAAAATCTAAAAATGTTTCTCAGTCCTCACTTCAGCAGCACATATACTAAAAATGTTTCTTAAAGTCCAGCAAATAAATAAAATAAAATAATAAAATAAAGGCTTTACCCTTATTGACATAGGAGGAGTGACCTCAAAGCCTGATTTACCTAATGTTTCTTGCTCCCACCAAGACTTGGTGTCTGTCATGCAGGCAAGGTGAACTCATGATGTTTGGCCTCTGGTCATGTTTCCAGAGAAGAATGCTACTGCCCAATGCCACAGTGAGACAGGGCAGAGGACTAGAAATTGAGGAGTGAATGTTTCAGAGGTCCTTAGCAATTAGCTGGGTCCTAGGCACATGCAGATGGTGTAGCTCCAAGTTAAAGCAGATCTGAATGTCCAGTCTGCAACCCACTAAAGAAAAGAGGCCAGACCTGGTCCAGCCAGCCCCTGAGATTAGACAGAGCCAGCATGCACCCAGGTTGTCCTTCCCATTCATTTTGTAGTCCTTCACTGGGAGTAGATTATAGAGCACCATTTACTCTCCTCTCCCAGGCCATCGCCAGAAAATGGTGGCTTATGTTAACATATTGTGTCTCCAGTGCCAGATGAAGAAAGAGGCAAACTGATCTGTAGTTCATGCTTCACCCTGTGAGGAACTTAAAAAATATGAGAAGCACATGTACTTCCACATGCCAAAGCTGTAGAGGATCTTTCCCTACAGTCTTTACCTTTGCTTAACTGTCCATGTCAGAAAGCAATATGGTCAAATACTTGAACTAAAATGATGTAAACAGGGGATCCCTGGGTGGCTCAGCGGTTTGGCGTCTGCCTTTGGCCTGGGGTGTGATCCTGGAGTCCCGGAATCGAGTCCCACATCAGGCTCCCGGCATGGGCCTGCTTCTTCCTCCTCCTGTGTCTCTGCCTCTCTCTCTCTCTCTCTATGTCTATCATAAATAAATAAATCTTAAAAAAATAAAAAATAAAATGATGTAAACATGGATGTTCATCAAGCATTTGCATTTTCTCCTCTGCAAATTGCCTATTCGTGTCCTTTACCCATTTTCCTACTGGGAAATTCATTTCATTGATTTGTAAGAGCTCTTTTCATATTAAGGATATTTTTCCTTTTTTAAAAAAGATTTTCTTTAATTTTTATTTATTCGAGAGAGAGAGAGAGAGAGAGAGAGAGAGGCAGAGACACAGGCAGAGGGAGAAGCAGGCTCCATGCAAGGAGCCCGATGTGGGACTCGATCCCAGGACTCCAGGATCATGACCCGAGCCAAAGGCAGACACTCAACCACTGAGCCACCCAGGCATCCTAAGGATATTGATCCTTAATATATCACATGTGCTACAAATATTTTAGACATTTTCCTTTGACTTTACTTATGTTTTTAATTTAAGTTTTATGTGATCAAATTTATTAGCTGCTTTTCCTTTTTTGGCTTCTGGATTCTGAGCCTTCCTTAGCAAGAACATCTCAACCTCAAGATTGTACACACAGTAATACATGTTCGATTCTATTTCTTTAAGGATCTTGTTTTTCACATTTAAGTCTCTGATCAACTTGAAATTTATTTTTGTGTAAATGGTAAGGTAGGGATCCCTTAAATTTCGTGCAAATACTTAGCCAATTATTCCAACACGATTTCATTGAATAATGTCAACATTGTTTATTGATTTATTTCTTAAAATGCAACCTTTGTCATATAGATTTTTACATACACGTGGATCTATCCTGTTACATCCTTCTGCCTATTTCTATATTAGTAAATGCCCAGTTTTTAAAACATTTATTAAGACTTACTTTTAAAAAGAGTACTTTAAGGTTCACAGCAAAATTGAGGAGAAGGTACAGAGATTACTGATATACCCCATGCCCCTACACATGCATAGCTTCTCCCATTATCAACATCCCCCACCAGAGCAGTACATTTGTCACAGCTGCTAAACCTACACATCGTCACCCAAAGCCCATCGCTTACATTAGGGTTCACTCTTGGTTTTGCACATCCTATGGGTTTGGACAAATCCATAATAACATGTGCCCATCAATATACCATACAGAGTATTTTTATTGCCCTAACAATCCACTGGGCTCTGCTTCTTCCTCCCTTCCCCCAACCACAACCCCTAGCAGCCAGTGATCTTTTTACTGTCTCCATAGTTTTGCCTTTTCCAGGATGCCATAGTAGGGTCGGACAGCATGCAACCTTTTCAGATTGGCTTCTTTCACTTAGTAATATGCATTTAAGGTTCTTCATGTCTTTTCATGGCTTGGTAACTCATTTCTTTTTAGCACCGAATAACATTCCATTGTCTGGATGTGTCCCAGTTTATTTATCCATTTACCTACTGAAGGGCATCTTGGTTGCTTCCAAGTTTTGGTAATGATGAATGAAGCTTCTATAAAATATTCATGTACAGGTTTTTGTGTGGACTTGTTTTCAATTTCTTTGGGTAAATACCAAGGAGTGTGATCGCTGGATCATATGGTAAGAGTATGTGTACTTTGTAGAAACTGCCAAACTGTCTTTCAACGTGGCTATATCATTTTGCATTCCCACCAGCAACAAATGGAACTCGGGCTGCTCCACATCCTTGCCAGTATTTGGTGTTGTCAGTGTTCTGGATTTTTGGCCATTCTAATAGGTGTGTAGTATTCTCTCATTGCTGTTGAAATTTACATTTTACTGTTGACATATGGTGTGGAAATATCTTTGTAGATGCTTTTTTTTGCAAATATTTTCTCCTAGTCAGTGGCTTTTCTCATTCTCTTGACACTGTCTTTCAAAGAGCAGAAGTGTTTGATTTTAATGAGGTCCAGCTTATTAATTATTTCTATCATGGATTTGTCCTTGGTGTATCTAAAAAGGCAACACTCTACTCAAGGCCATCTAGGTTTTCTCCTATGTTACCTCCTAAGAGTTTTAAACTTTCTTTGTTTTACAGTTTTGCATTTCAAATTTAGATCTGTGATCCATTTTGAGTTAATTTTTATGAAGGGTGTAAGGTATGTGTTTATTTTTTTTAAAAATTTTTATTGGAGTTCAATTTGCCAACATATAGCATAACACCCAGTGCTCATCCCACCAAGTGCCCCCCTCAGTGCCCATCACCCAGTCACCCCAACCCCCCGCCCACCTCCCCTTCCACTACCCCTTGTTCGTTTCCCAGAGTTAGGTGTCTCTCATGTTTTGTCACCCTCACTGATATTTTCACTCATTTTCTCTCCTTTCCCTTTATTCCCTTTCACTAATTTTTATATTCCCCAAATGAATGAGACCATATAATGTTTGTCCTTTTCTGATTGACCTGGAGGGTATTATGCTGAGTGAAATAAGGTATGTGTTTAGATTTGTTTCTTTGCATGTGGACGTCCACTTATTCCTTAACAATTTATTGAGAAGACTGTCTTTGCTCCATTGTATTACTGTTGCTCCTTTGTCAAAGACCAGTTGACTATATTTATGAGGGTCTATTTCTAAGCCCCCTTTTCTGTTCTATTGATCTCCTTGTCTCTTCTTTCATCAATATCACACTGTCTTGGTTACTATCACTTCAGAGTAAGTCTGGAAATTGGGTAATGTCAATCCTCCAGCTTCGTTCTTCTGTAAATGCCCAGCTTTGGTTAGCTATATTATTCATTTAAATATCTGATAGGACTTCCTCTCCTTTAGGGGGATTCTCTTGGCTATTTTTACATCTTTATTCATTCTGATCTACTTTAGAATCATTTTGTGAAGTTTAAAAAAAAACCTTTTGGGATTTTGATTGGGGTGGCTCTGGATGAACCAACAGGTATTTAGGAAGGAAGTCGCATCTTTATAATAAATTGTAACAAGGTATGTTTCTCTATTGATTCAGGACTTTATTTTCATATCCTTCAGCAGATAGTCCTCTCAACCTACTGCTTTTCCTTCAGGGCTAATATAAGAGGTCTTGGGTTTTGTTTCATCAGGGGGATTAAATTGCTTCATAGGAGGCAACCACAGGAGAACTGGAACCGTTTGGAGGCTTGCTAGTAGCGAGAAAGGCTTCATTAGAAAGGGCAAGGGGTAGCTACAGAGATTGGGAGGCAGACCGGAAGCACAGCTAACCTACACACTGAGCACAGAGTTACACCTGAAAGTGAGGTGTAGGGCCACTACTTGGGGCCTGCAAGTATGCAAGGGGGCAGATGGTTGCAACTGAGGATAAGAACAGTCACTGGTAGGAAAGGGATGTCCCACTGGACTTCTTGCTGGGGATGAGCAGCTGCAGGGTCCTTGAGGACAAACCATCTGGTGGAGTGGCCATCAAGGAGTCCAGTGAGGCAGGCAGTGCTTGTCAGACAGTGTTTCTCAACTTCTGCCCTGCTGACCTGAGGGGCCGGGTAAACTTTTGTTTGGGGGGGAGGGGTGCTGCCTGCCTGTGCATAGTAGGATGTTTAGCAGCATCCTCGGTGGTCTCTACCTGCTAAAATGCCAGTAGCCTGCCCACTTCCTATTATGACAACTGAAAATGTCCCCAGACATTGCCAAATGTCTCCTGGGGAGCACCATCACACCCAATTCAGAACCACTTCTCAAAGATCTAAGAGGCCATGAAGGAAACTAATAACCAAAGTGAGCAAGTGAGGTCAGCTAGCAAGGTGCCTGCCAATGGCAAAGGCACCAGTTGGCCTCCTGGAAAGGGGAAGTTCAAGGTGCCTGCCCCCACTGTGCCACATCCTGGTAGAGGGGGTGGGACGGCGAGGTAGCTGACTTCCTAAGGATGTCCCATCATCAATGCAGGAGGAAGAAGCAGAGCAGGGGCAGAGACAGATTTGCTCGTGGCCATCGGAAGGGAGAAATCCTTGCTGGGGAATGCTTGGCAGTGGGTGGGTGGTGGATCCTGGGGGCAGAAAGGTATCCATCTCTGAGAATGGCTTCAGATTTGGGGGTAGAGAAAGGGAAATTATAGTCATTTCCATCTCAAGAAGTTTACCTCGTGAAGACCTGGCTAATCCTGGCTCAATGTCAGTGTCCCTGGGCTGCAGCAGCTGGACTGCCCTTAGGTGAGCTGAGCGAGTTATGACCCATTGAGTTATGAGTCATTGTTGTGGAAATGAGGTCATCCAGACAGTGGACATTGGGAATCTAGTGTGAAGAGAGTGCGCAGCATAGGCGTATGGAGGTGCCTTTGAAGTGAAAGGACTGAGTGTGGGATGCCAGAGTTGAGGAGGGTATTGGGAGGTAGGGGCCAGCACTTGGCTCAGTCTGTAGAGCATGTGGCTCTTGATCCCACCATGAGTTCGAGCCCCACGTTGGGCATTGAGATTACTTAAAAAAAAAAAAGTCAATTGCAGGAAGGAACCAGTAGACCTCAGCTCCAAGCCCCATCACCCGAAGCGAGAATAAAATGTCTTCCAACAAGGTTAGTTGGGCAAATCTTCCCCTATAGGGTTTCTATAGCTACAGAGAAATGAGTAGGAGACAGAGAAAGGGAATTCTGAGAACCTTTCTGATCTATTTCAAGAGAGCTGCAGAATAAGAGTTTTTTGTTGTTGTTTTAAGATTTTATTTCTTTATTTAGAAAGCATGCAGTGGGGAGGGGCAGAGGGAGAGGGAGAAAGAACGCCAAGCAGACCTAACATGGCACTGGATCTCATGACCCTGAGATGGTGACCTGAGCTGAAATCAAGCGTTGGACACTCAACTGACCGAGTCACCCAGGCGCCCTGAGAGCTGCAGAATATTTATGTATGAGTGTTGACAGCAGAAATCCAAATGAGAGATATAAATTAAACTCAATTGAAGGAGGCTGTGTGTTAGAGACTCTACAGAGGGATTATGGAGGGAGCAAATCTCATGAGTTCAATTTCAAATCCAAAATCACTTTTGTGCAGTTCTGATAGTGGAAGTAGTTTGGAGGAGGTGCCACTAAACAGAGAGGCCCTATAGTTGGGGGGGCATAAGGGACCACTCATCAGTGCTCAGATGTGTATGGAGCCTATAAATAACTGGATTCTGTTCAGAAGGACACAGGGGCAAGGCTGATATTCAGCCAGGATGTACCAATATGGCAGCACTTGGTAACAGCCAGCACCTGTGTGTATTTGTCGGTGCCTGTACCATGGAGATAAGGTCCCTGCATGAAGGCACAGATCTCCATCATATGACAAAGTCTGGTGAGGAAAGAGGTGATCTGTGGAATATCAAATGGTAAAAATGGCCTGACCTTGACACATCCATTGTCCCTATCCCCACCTCCACTTAGAATGGAAGGATGGGTCTAGAGATACAGAAGGTGTAGTGGCTGGCAAAATTCTGCTATGCTTTGGGGTAGATTATAGTTGTAGCTAACACATATATAGATGTAACAGTTATGTGCCAGATAGCATTCTCTATGCTTTACATACTTTGTTGTAAAGTATGTACATACCTACAAACTCCGTTGAATTTTCACGTTAGGAAGTAGATATAACTCATGCCTCTGTTTTAGAGAGGAGAAAATGAAGGCATAGAGGGGTTAACAGGTCCAAGGTCCCACAGCTCAGTAAATGAAAGCTGGGATTCTTGGCCAGTTGGCTTCAGAGTCTACACACTTAACCACTATGTGCTATATGGAAGAAATGCCAACTCTCTCAAAATGAGAACCATCATTAGAGAGCAACCAAAGCTCCAGGGTAGGCTGTGGCGACCCTGGACTAGCTAGTCCACCCCCAACAAAGAGTCTCTTCTGGAAGTACAGTCATCATGAAACATCCCTGGGGGCCATCATGATGGTGGCAATTCAAAGAGAAATGAGCGAAATCTCAAGATGGTTAATAAACCCATGGGATTTTTCCCTCCCTAAGATTCTCTTTCCAGGGCTCGAACTTTGAGTTGTTTCTATAATACAGGAAGAGGAGGTGGTGGTAGTGGGGTTACCTTGTTTTCAGAAGCAAAGCATTCTGTGTAAATATCCACAATTATTCTTGTGAGGGTAGTCTCTTACACGTGACTTGAATTGTATTCAGCTGACCCTGTAACTACTTGGGGCTGGTGGGGAAACGAGGTACAGCAAGGTTTCCCTCTGAAAGTCTTTTCATTATCATTGTACTTGTTCTGATGGGGAAGATTTGTCAACTCGGCCCTTCTTCCTCTCACCCTCCCTCTTCTTTTGTGCATGTGTCTAAATTTAGTTCATGGTGAGGAGGACATGGTGCTATTATCGTGCTATTACAGTGGCTCTGGAGGCATCTCGGATCCTCACCTGGCTATGGAAAAATCCTGAAATAATGCACTGCGTGAGTACTGTAGGACCTTGTCTGCTTTGCATCGAACATAACTCCACATTTGTATTGGCTTTGTTTTTGCCTCACTGTATTAAATACCCAAATCTGTCAGCGTGAGGCACTGTTCTTTACATCCCTCCAAGAGACATGTTTTCTCTTCAAGAATTCAAAGACTCAGTCCAGTTACTGACAGAAAAAGATGACCCTTGGATTATCTACTAGATCATCATATCCCATCTGCCTATCTGCCCCCGGATTCCTGCTTGATCATTCATAAGCCTGGCTCACAATGAGTTATCAAACACATTGTGTGAGGAATTAATGATCTACAATTCCCAGACTGCAGCCCTGACCTGCTCATATAACTTCCATTGGTTTTCTAGCAAAGGCACATGCCATTGGCATGCAGGATAAGTCCAGAGCCTTTAAGACTCAACCCTAAGAGATTTACTGAAGCAGTGATTATTATGAAATCCTAAAGGAACATAAAGAATGAAACTTGCAGATGAGAAATCAACTGAGGTTGACTAAAAAAGTTCTCTATGGGGAATGATGCAAATTGAGCACTAGAGATTTCTGAACAGCAACAACAAAAGGCTGATCTGTTCAGTTTGAGTCTCGGAACAGAGGATAAAGGAATCTGGGAAAAATGAGATGAAGAATGTTGCCCGATTTTATATGCACTATTTGCACGTTCCTTGTAGTGGTGAATGGTTTTAATGGTCAGGGTTCACATAACAATGAAAACAATGAAAATGAACGGGCAGCCCCAGCGGCTCAGCAGTTTAGCACCGCCTTTAGCCCGGGGTGTGATCCTGGAGTCCTGGGATCGAGTCCCACTCATCGGGCTCCCTGCATGGAGCCTGCTTCTCCCTCTGCCTCTGTCTCTCATGAATAAATAAATAAAACCTTTAAAAAAAACCAATGAAAATGAAGAAGTGAATTTCATAGCTTCCTATTAGACACTCTACTTTCTCAACACACACACACACACACACACACACAAATTCCTACTCATCCTTCAATGCCATGTTCATGCCCTGTCTCCTCCACAAAGTCTTTTTAAAAACATTTTTTTAAAACTCTATGCTCAACCTAGGGCTTGAACTTGCAACCGCAAGATCGTGAGCCCATGATCAGAAGCCAGCCAGGCATCCCCACAAAACCTGTCTTCCCCTAATTCAAGCACTTGTCATTACCACTGATTTGCTATTATCAGACTTCTTCATAAAATCTTTTTTATGTGACCAAGTCTTATCACCCTCAACCACAATCCCTCTGAGGGCTAAGATATCTGTCCACATTGCCTCACAAATAATGAAGCCTTCAGAAGTATCTGCTTATCTAAACTGGCTTTATTTCTTTGAGGCTGATCAAGCACTTACTACATGCCAGGAACTTTTTTGGTTCTGGGGAAACAGAGGTAAAAATCAGACACAGACTGACCTTTATGGAGCTTACCTTTTCAGTAAAAAAGTGGAAGGAAGATACAAACTTTTTGGTCTCTTTAGAAAGTTGCAGAAGTTGTAGCAGACCATAGGAAATAGTATAGCATAGTTGAAAACACTGTGGACTGTGAGTCATGATCTACCTTGGCCTCATCCCTAATTTGATAGATATCTTGAGTACATTTCTTAATCATTTGTCATCAATTTCCCTATATGCCATATAGACATCATATGATTACTGGGAAAATTGGATCAGAAAAGATGCAAATCATGCTGCAGGGAACTTCCTCAAGCTGATAAAAAGCATCTATGAAAAACCCACAGCCAACACCATACTTAAAAGTGAAAGACTGGGGCTACCTGGCTGGCTCAGTCAGAAAAGCAGGTGACTCTTGATTTTGGAATTGTGAGTTTGAGCCCTAAGATGGGTGTAGAGATGACTAAAAAAATAAACTAAAAAAAAAAAAAAAAAAAAAAAACTAAAAAAAGGTTAAAGACTGAAAGCTTTTTCTCAAAGTTAGTGTGTGAACCAGACTAACGCCATCTTGGACAAATCTGCCTCAGTGACCTGTGACCTGAAGCCTTCTTGAGAAGTTCCGTTCTCCTACATTCTTTGTTTAACCATACCCCTTAAGTACACTCTTGGGGCATAATGTTCTTGATATGACTCCTCCTGGATGGTCCCCTAACGTCCTCCTTAGCTTCTATGGCTATCAAAGCAGGTCTTATATGGGAAGGTGGGATTGCAGAGACCTAACCATAAGTCCTCTTAATAAACCATTTCCTATCAGGCTGGATTTTTCAGCCTATTTCTGTAGCCTTAGGGCTCCTTTGGCCTTTGGAGGTTGTTTTGCATATACCTCCTCCCTTTCATAGAACGATCAGTAATAAGACAAGGCTGTCTGCTTTCCCCACTGCTATTCAATATACTACTGAAGTTCTAGCTGGGTTGTAAGTTAAGAAAATGAAATAAAAAGAATCAAGATAGGAAAGATAGACTATAAAACTATATTTTCGGATGACATGATCTTATGTAGAAAGCCCTAAAGAATTCACTAAAAAAAAAAAAAAAACCAAAAACATATTAAAGCTAATAAATGAATTCAGCAAGATTTCAGAATACAAGGTCAATATAACAAATCAGTTGTATTTCTATAAACTAGCAGTGAACAATCTGAAAATAAGATAAAAAACAACTCCATTCACAATAGCATTGAAAAGAATAAAATATTTAGGGATCAAATTAACAAAATCTAAGACCTGTATACTGAAAACTCCAAAACATTAGTGAGAGATATTAAAGAAAAGGCTTAATATTGTTGAAATGGCAATATTCCCCAGACTGTATTATAGATGCACAGGAAATCCTACCAAAATCTCAGTCCCCCTCACCCCCAACTTTTTTGGGCAGAAACTGACAAGCTGTGATCTTACAGTTCGTATGGAATTTCAAGGGCCCCAGCATATCCAAAACATTCTTGAAAACAAACAAAATTGGAAGACTCACACTTCCCAATTTAAAAACTTACCACAAAGCTATAGTAATCAAGACAATGTGGTACTGGAACTAAGAGCCCAGAGCAAACTAAGAGCCCAGAGCAAACCCATGCATTTAGGGCCAATTGATTTTTGATAAGGGTGCCAAGACAATTCAGTGGGGGAATAGTCTTTTCAACAAATGGTGAAAGGACAACCAGATATCCACACACAAAGTAATGAATTGGGACCCCTACCTCGTACCTTATATAAAAATTAACTTGAAATGGATCAAAGACCTGAAAGTGAGAGTTAAAACCGTAAAACTAGGATCCCTGGGTGGCGCAGTGGTTTGGCGCCTGCCTTTGGCCCAGGGCGCAATCCTGGAGACCCGGGATCGAATCCCACATCAGGCTCCCGGTGCATGGAGCTTGCTTCTCCCTCTGCCTGTGTCTCTGCCCCTCTCTCTCTCTCTCTCTCTCTCTCTCTATCATAAATAAATAAAAAAAAATTTAAAAAAAAATTTAAAAACCGTAAAACTAAAAGAAAACCCAGGTGTACATCTCTATGACCTTGAATTAGGCAAAGACTTCTTAGCTACAACATTGAAGCATAGGGAACCAAAGAAAACATAGGTATGTTGGACTTCATCAAAATTAAAAACTTTTACACTTCAAAGCATACCCTCATGAAAGTGAGAAGGCAGCCCCAAGAACAGGAGCTATATGGAAATCCTAGATCCGATAAAGGACTTGAATCTAGAACATATATAAAGAACCCTTATGACTCACCAATAAAAAGACAACCCAATTTTCCAAAAAAAAAAAAATCAGTAAAGAATCTGAATAGTCACATCTCCAGAGAAGACATCAAAGTGGCCCATCAGCACATGAAAGAATGCTTAATATCATCAGCCATCGGGGAAATGAGAATGAAAACCAGAATGAGAGACCACTTCACGCCCATCAGGAAAGTGATAACCAAAGCAGCAGACAATAGCAAATGTTGTAGAGAATGAGAAACTGGAACCCTTATACACCTGCTGCTGGAGAAACCAGTCTGGCAGTTCTTCAAAAGGTTAAATGTAGAGTTGCCATCTGATCCAGTGATTCTGCTCTTAGGTATATGCCCAAGAAACCTGAAAGCCTGTCTACCCAAAAACTTGTACACAAGTGTTCACAGAACAATAGCCCCCAAATGGAAATAACCCAAATGTCCATCAACTGATGAACAGAGATAAAAGGTGGCGTATCCACACAAAGGAGTATTATACAGCTGTAAAAAGGAAAGACAGACTGATCCACACTACCACATGAAGAAAACTTGAAAACATGTTAATGAAAGAAGCCAGTCAAAAAAAAAAAGGTTACATATTGTATGACTCCATTCATATGAAATGTCCAGAATAGGCAAAGCCAGAGCTACAGAAAAGTAGATTTTACTGGTTGTCAAGGACTGGGAGGGGATGCTTGATAGGCAATGGGGAGTGGCTGCTAAGATGTATGGGGTTTCTTTGGGGGATGATAAAATGTTCCAAAATTAATCCTGGTGATGGTTGTACAACTCTGGGTATACTAAACCACTGAATTGTGCATTTTTTCAGTGAGTGACTTGTATGGTATGTGAATTATAGCTTGATAAAGAGGGAAAACAGAAAAAAAACCTATTGGACTAAGTTTTAAAATGCCGTACAGAGAGGCAAAACTCTGTTGAATTTCATCATGACTTCAGCCAGGAGTTGGATAAACATACGTACACTTAGAGAGCAACCATTATGTAGTTAGGAAGGGAGTAGGAAAAAAAGTCTTTATTGTAACTGGAACCAGATAAAGCAAAACACTCCTATTGGTCAACTCTCAGGCTAGGGGAAGAGCCTTGTTATACAAACCTACTTCCCAGCCCTGACCAACTTTTATCCTATTCCTTTCCCTTTGTGTTTTGATAGCTGAAATAATGTACTTTTAGCACAAGATGGAGGCTGACAGTAGCCCACCACTTTGTGGGTCAGAGAAACCTAAAATATATATCTGATAATTAATATTTTGAAGAGTTAAGAAATTCCTATTTTTCCAATATGTTGCTTGGATTCTTTATCTCAGATAAAACTACTATATTTATACATAAAAACCTTGGGTTGTTACGCTGACCTATTTAGTTTGTTAATTAACCAGTGAGTCACCTCTAGTTCTATGATACGGTGGTCAAGGTTCCAAAACTCTTGCTACCACAGCTGCTTTCTATTTCGTTTTTAAAGAGATGTTTACAATATTTATATAGGTAGGCAGGTCACATAAATATGATAACAATAACAGTCCCGTCCATAGACGTGATGCCACTAGTGACAGCTGGTTACTAGGAAAATTTGGATCAACTTATTTTCTCTCTGGGTTGTCACTGTGGTGATAAACAAACACCACCAGTAGTGACTTATTCTAGTTTTACAGTATGCTCAAAGACTACCAAGACAGAAGCTCCTGGGGAAATTGGATCCAAGCTTAACTGTGAAACAATCAGTATAGCAGAAATGCATTCTTTGATATGAATACAAAGAGGTAGAGGCTAAATCACTTCATGAAATCATTCAACTATATAAACAGTGAGGTTTCCAAACAGGCTTTCCTGGCTTCCTCTAGTTGGAGAAATAAACCTAGGGAAATTGCGTCTCAACCTAGAGAACTCACTGGCCACAGGACCCAAAATTGTCTTAACATTTTCTCTTTCTCCTTAGTCATCAATAACTCGGGTCCAGTCTTCTGACATAATGTCTCTTATACTGGTCATTTCTTCTCTATTCTTGTTCTTACCCAGGGGTTTGGGTCTCTTAGCTAGATTACTGCAAATCGGTTTCCATATTTCCATCGCTCTCTGCCTCAAAAGCATCTGACAGCAACACAAAGGACTGAATACCTAAAAGTAACATTTAATCAAGTGATCTGTTTAAAAACCTTTGCCTGGCTCCTCCATGTTTACTGAGTAAAGTCCAAACACGGTTAGCCTGGCATTCAAGGCCTTCCACCATCTAGGGCCAAGTTTACATTCCAGATTTATACCATTGACGACTCCCTTGGACAAAATTCATTTCCTTGCCATCCCAGGAACTTCTGCTAATTTGTTTTGTGCCTTGGCACCCTGTGTTCCTCCTGCCTGGAATACCTGCTCATCTTTGAAAGTCTGTTCAGAGCTTCCTTTTGTCCCCAGAACCATCCCTGAACACTACAATCCAGTGACCTCTCATTCCCTGGATGTGATACAGGTATGGACAGTAGCATTCACCTGGCAATGCTCACAGACAACCATTCTTGTCTTATGTTGTCAATTCTTGTATTATTTAATTTTGTGTCTATCTTGCCTCCTCAACTACGTTGCAAGCTCCTTGAGCACAGGGGATCGCTTATAATACTTTTATAAAACTTCACCCCAGTGTGTAACACTGTGCTGGGGGCCATGAGAGGGACTAGGTATTGACTACAGAGCACTAAAATTTTCCCACAATGCCTCATTCTCAGATGGCAGCACTTGTTTAGGTGACAGCTCCTTACACGTACATACCAAATCTAATCACTTGAAAGGTAAAACTCTACAGAGTTACTCCAAGATATTAAGGAATTACAAACTGCTTCTGAAATACTTCTGAATACCCTATGAAAATACAAAATTAACCTTTGATAAATAATTTCATGCTTCCCTAAAAGTTTAAAGAAGACATGTAAAGAAAAATGGCAAGCCAGGAGCATCATCTCTAAGATTTACTTGATCACAAAGCATTAAAAAAGGCTAGGCTCCATGCAAATTCATTTACACTTCAGTGTCTTTTTTTTTTCTCCTTACAATAGGCTAAACTACCTAAGGAAAACACATCTGGAACTTAAGTTTACCTGAAAGGCAGCCAAAATTATATGGATAATTCAAGCAAAAAAAGTTCTTTACATCTTGGTGTTTCCTGAATGATTTCAGTAGTCTGAGAGGTCTTCATAGTTAGAAATGTAATCCCTAGTTAGCAGTTGCTAATTCTGCGGTGGGTACCTATTCTGACCCCCAAAATGCAACAACCATCCAGTTCTATCAAAATACTTGCTAATATCATAAACTGGGGAAAAAATAGCCATTACAAAATGCCTCCCTGACTCTGCTACTTTGAAAGCTTCGAAGTTGCACAGGATGTACTGACTGTAAATTCTCAGAAATGTTTTATTTAGCTTTTTGGAGAGCCCCAGATGATGAAGCTCTGAGACCAAGTGCCACTTCCCAGGGAAGGGCTAGGTCACATATGAATCCCTCGTCCTGGAAGTCAAAGAGAGATCAACTTGATCACCTAGCAGCATCACAGGATCAAAATTTGAAGGAATGGTAAGTTTGGTATTTCTAGGGATTGCCTTTCCTTGTGAAGTTTGCCTTTGAAAATAATCCTTTTGTTTCCTTTAGCCTCGCCTTGACTAGCAGAGCGGGATTTCGGATGACCTCCCCAATTTGAGATATCCATGTTTTATGGAAATTTTATCAATTTTTTCTCTCTCCACAGATCAGTAGGATTGTGACTTGAGCTTCCTGTCACGAAAAATGCTAAGTTCAAAGTATTATTTCCTTCACTTCTAATTACAAATAAGTTTTACCTTTTATTGTGTTCCATTATACAATTTTACATAGTACCATTATTACTTTAAGCAATAATTAAGCAAATTCAATTAATGTTTTTGAGCTCTACTTCTCTGTATATAGGGTTACCTAAAAAAGTACAAACCAAGCACAGTGGTGCAATTTTCCAGGCACTTTCAAGTTGCTTCAATATTTACAAATATGTAAGCACCCTGTTTGAAAGCATGAAAATTTTGGTGTCAGAAGAAACACTCCATGTATATCAAATCTTTAAATTTCAACATTTGCACAGCTCTGATTATTCCTGAGAAAGGTCAGTCTCGTTGTCACTTTGCATCTGCATGTCCTCATATTTCAGCAGTGTATCTTGGAGAACCATAACCTCTATCACTCGATGTACCGCTAATTGCACAAAATACATGTAATGTGTTGCTCATCCAGGGAGAATGTATTGTGTCTTCTTGTAATATCTAAAACAGAGAAAAAAAATCTGCATGTTTATCATGAAGCAAAATAGCCCCTGTCAAAAAAGTATGTGTATATGAAATTGCAGGCATATTTCAATTTGTCACTGACATGTAGCTATTTAAAATGACATAAAACAGAAAGAGCAAAGAATAACATTACCGACTTAAGTCTTCAAAGCTGTATTACAAAGGCAGCATAGCAAAAAAGCAGAAAAGATCTGGTTACTCATTAAGACAGACAAGAGATGGTAAAATGTAAAATTCAAGAAAAAGTGAGAGGCAATGCAATCTTTAAAATATCTTTTTTTTTTTTTTAAATGAACGATCATAACAGGAGCTCTAAACAGTAGTTCTTGGGATCACCTGTGGGGCTTTTCAAACAACAGATACTCACGCTCCTTCCCTGGAGACTTGGAAAATATTATTTTTAAAAAATATTTATTTCTTTTATTCATGAGAGACACACAGAGAGAGGCAGAGACATAGGCAGAGGGAGAAGTAGGCTCCCCGTAGGGAGCCCGATAAGGGACTTGATCCTGGGACTCTGGGATCACGCCCTGAGCCAAAGGCAGATGCTCAACCACTGAGCTACCCAGGCGCCCCAGGAAAATATTATTTTAAAAAGTCATAAGGGCCTATTTCTATTCTAAAGACACACTATAACTATATAAGCTAATTGATACAGAAGGCTTTTCATGGAAATGAAGAACTTCACACAAAATACAAATTTTATATCCCATAAGTACATAAATATATATGTTCATATTGATATATAGAGATTTTAAAAACTTTCCATTTTGTGTGATCAAAAGCAACAGAAATTTTGTGCTTGGATTAAATGGACGAAAAGAAGGGGTGCTTGGCTGGCTCGGTCCATAGAGTATAAAACTCTTGGTCTCGGGGTCGTGAGTTCAAGCCCCACATTGGGTGTGGAGTCTACTTAAAAAAAAAGGGGGATCCCTGGGTGGCGCAGCGGTTTAGTGCCTGCCTTTGGTCCAGGGCGCGATCCTGGAGACCCGGGATCGAGTCCCACATCGGGCTCCCGGTGCATGGAGCCTGCTTCTCCCTCTGCCTGTGTCTCTGCCTCTCTCTCTCTCTCTCTCTGTGTGACTATCATAAATAAATAAAAATTAAAAAAAAAGATGGAAGAAAAAGAGTATCATATACATCACATCCAACCTCTTTACTATATGATACCAACTTAGGTCTTTAGCTTTCAGTACTTGGTTCTCAAGTTAGCTTTAAAACTTCAGTATAGGGAGGTGGGCGGGGGGTAGGGGTGACTGGGTGATGGGCACTGAGGGGGGCACTTGATGGGATGAGCACTGGGTATTATGCTATATGTTTGCAAATTGAACTCCAATAAAAAAAATAAAATAAAAAAGTAGATAACAACAACAACAACAACAACAACAAAACACTTCAGAATGAAGCCCACAAACTGGTCTAGGGTGACAGTAATGAGTCATATCATTTGTGTTGTTAGAAAGTATGTCTTATAGTAAGTCCATAATAGAGAAATTCCCTCTTACAAAAATTGTAACTCATGACACTAATCTGGAAGCCAAACAAGTTTAAGGAATGACTAATTGTTTATCCACACCTGTCAGATGTGACAAGACAATATGTGACTCATTGTGCAGAAAACAAAATATACAGCAGATCCTACAGTGGCCACCACTAACTCTATCTAATTAAGAAATCTGCAGTTAATAATTTTAAGGTAATATAAATCCCATTCTATTTTTATTTAGGTTTTAAATAAAGGTTTTCTTTAAATCCCCTTTTAAAATTCAAAAGCTTGAAGACGTTTTACAAAGAACTGTGTATTTTGGTATACTAGAACAGATTACATTGAAAAGGACGAAGAATATCCAGGCCATACATCTTTTGTCAAGTAATCATTTACGGGCCATAACCGAATAATTTATGTTTCACTACACAGCTACACTTTATCTTATTTTGTATTATTTTGTTTTCCTTTGGGAAATAATGTATCTCAAAGTGTAGGACTGAATAAAGGCTCTCTTTTGTGAAAATCCAATAGGAAATATTGAATTATAAAATTTCACTATAAAGTCAACATTTAAGGTACACCGAAATATGATGCGTTATGATGGGATAGCTTGTATAACTATATACCAATATAGAAACTTAAGATTTTTCAATAAGGCAAGACTAAATCAGAGAGGGAGACAAACCAAAAGAGATTCTTAACCATAGGAAACAAACTGAGGTTGGCTAGAGGGGAGGAAAGTAGGGGGATGGGGTAATGGGGTAAAGGGCACGAAAGAGGGTATGTGATGTAACAAGCACTCAGTGTGATATACAGCTGATGAATCACTGAACTCTACCTCTGAAACTAATAATACACTATATGTTAATTCACTGAATGTAAATAAAATAAAATTTAAAAAATAAAGTAAGAATTTTCTTGGTTATCTATCAATATATAATATCAAAGGTCTAAAATACTACTGGTCTCTCCAATTCACTAAAATAGCCATGGCTAATGGGAATCAACTGAGAGAGATCGTTGGGAAACAGGACAGCATACTTCAGGGGGGAAAAGAACTTTACAAAACGGCTGCCCTAAATATCTTGATTAGTGGGGATGTTGGGGTGGCTCAGTGGTTGAGCGTCTGCCTTCAGCTCAGGGTGTGATCCCAGGGTCCTGGGATTGAGTCCCCCACTGGGCTCCCCGCAGGGTGCTTGCTTCTCCCTCTGCCTGTGTCTCTGCCTCTCTGTGTCTCTCATGAATGAATGAATATATATATATATATATAGATCAGCATAATAGCAGGAGATTGAATGATTTGTTTTCTATTTGACTAACTCAGAATTTAAGGCTAAGTCCTGCAGTTGCATGCAAATCGAATAATTATCATATATTGCACATTGGCTGAAAACCACGTGTGCCATTGTTGTATCTTTTGTGAGGGAGATTTTGCTGATTTTCTATAGGATTTTCTATAGATTCTGAGGGACAGAATCTCATATATTGGACAGCTCCTAGGAACAAGTTATGTAGTCTATTCGCCTCAGAGCCATGACAGCACAGAAGGGTATACACCCCTCCACCGCTCATGGGCTGAGCTTGAGATGCCGAGAATAAAGGAAATGGAGTGATTTCCTACCTCCCTAGTCCCTGTTACCTGGCTGCTTTGGGAAGGAGACAAAGAAAGGACGTCCAAAAACTGAACAGGAGAGGGATGCCTTGGAACAGTTTGCACTCACTCCTCAATGGGGTAATAGAAGTAAAGATGGCAAAAAGAAGCAATAGAACACTGATCCCTGACTCCTCAGGCCAACAAGATTCCCGGACGTGGAGAGTGGGTGAATAGGAGACTGGGGTGAGCAGTCTCCCCTGAACGGATAGGATGATGACGGCCTGGCTGACTGACTTCCTCATATGGAGATGACAGTGGTTGGAAAAGGAGGCTCCTGGTCATGCAGTGCAACCCTGCACTAACTGTTAACTAAATTTCCCACAGCCTTTCCTGAGTGGAAGCATACAAAGTAAATTCAGAGACCTAGAGCTTGAGTCAGAGTCAACGAGCTTGTTTTCCTAGAAATGGCTCTTCTTTTCTTTCTGCTATCATTTCCATGCAGTTTCTTTGGACACTAGCCACTGTCTGCTTATTTATACGTATGCCCTTTGTGTGACAGTCTCACACAGGGGAATGCCCCCATCAAGCAATCACTGAAACACAGCTACCAGGACAGAGAAGGTTCTGGAATGAGCTTTAAGAACGTGTTCTCTAGGGATGCCTGCTCAGTCCTCAGTTAGGTAAGCATCTGCTTTCAGATGCTTTCAGCTCAGGTCATGATCCCAGGGTCCTGGGATGGAGCCTCATATATTGGGTTCCCTGCTCAGCAGGGAGCCTGTTTCTCCCTCTCCCTCTGCTATTCCCCCTGCGTGTTCTTGCTCTCAAATAAATAAAATCTTTAAAAAAAGAATGTGTTCTCTAAAGGACTACATTAATTGTTTCTTTTCAGAAAGCTTGCATTCTAGGGGCACCTGAGTGGCTCAGTCAGTTAAGCATCTGCCTTAGGCTCAAGGTTGTAATCCCGGAGTCCTGGGATCAAGTCCCACATCAGGCTCACCGCAGGGAACTTGCTTCTCCCTCTCCTTCTCTCTCAGCTCACATTCTCTCTTGCTCTCTCTCAAATAAATAAATAAAATCTTAAAAAAAAAAAAGAAAAAGAAGCCTTGCTTTCTTAAAAATTCAGAGTTTAAAGAGTTTCTGAAGCAAATATTTATCTTATTGGGTGCTTTCATTAGTAAGGAAATGAAGCTTACTTAATAGGCTCAGTCAGTGAGGGACTACACCATTGTGCTAGGACTTTTACAAACACATTGAAGACATTCAAATACTTGAGTGACAATCCATGTATAGAGTGGTCAGGATCCCGGCATAAAAGTGAAGTTTACCAGGATAACCTAGGAGTACTCAGGTTTAAAATAGGTATATAGAAGTCCTGGGGCATCTGGTTGGCTCAGGTATATAAAAGTCCTGACTATTTAATTATGACATAATGTGGTTTTAAGTGGTGAACAGGTCTCGGCTTTCATATTTTTCAGGTTGTGGCTTTACTAAGTTAGCTGCAATAGTCATGAACACTCAGTCATAGATGAAAACACTAAGACATTTTATATAAGAAGAGATTTTGCAGGCTGTATGGGCATTAAGACAATTCTCAAATTTTGGAAGTCCCTTGGTATCTCACCTAAACGATAGTATCTATAGTTTTTTACAGCCAACATAGAAATATTCTTTTAGGGATTTGGCTCCTGTGCCAATTATTTCATTTCTTTAGGCCCCTTCTTGACAGACTCTTTGTTTTTTCCTTGACAGACTCTTACCCATGTTTACAGTAGATCAATTTAGATTTGCTCAGCTAGTTATTTCTATCTTAATAGCACCGTGGCCCAAAGAACAAAATGGCTTATTACTGATAATTGCTTTAGCAATTGCTATAGATAATGATTTCAAATTCGATTTGCATGATATCATTTAAATGATTAAAAATAATAGGAGCAAATTTGAAAATACAGACGGAGTAATTTCAAGGTAATACATTTCAAACTAGTAGATTCTGCTAAGTAACACTTCAGGGGCCCCAGATCATGTTCCCATTTTCAACCACCCCAATACTTGCCTGCTCGTGGATAATGTCAGACAATTCCTTCACCATGTCTCTGAAATTTGACTTTAGCCCCTCATGATATTCAATTTGATCTTCTTTAATTAGCCGCTCATTTAGTTCAAGTGCAATGCTGCAAGCCTGTATAAATTTCCTGTGGACAATGAGCAAAGATAAGGCTTTCATCATTTATTCCTAGAAAAATCTCACTGATCACCAATTTTATACTCACTTTAACCATGGCTTGCCTAGAAGAGAGGTCAGAATCCTGTATTGTCTTGCTATGTCTTTGCTAATGCCACTTCCTAAGTCTGGAATACCTTTCCTTTTTTTCCCACCTTTCGTCTCTGGTGTCTTACCTCCTTTAAAACCTGGCTCCAAACAATGTCCACAATAGTCAAACTGTGGAAGTAGCCTCAGTGTCCATCGAAAGATGAATGGATAAAGAAGATGTGGTATACGTATACAATGGAATATTACTCAGCCATTAGAAATGACAAATACCCACCTTTTGCTTCGACGTGGATGGACCTGGAGGGTATTATGCTGAGTGAAATAAGTCAATCGGAAAAGGACAAACATTATATGGTCTCATTCATTTGGGGAATATAAAAATTTGACAGACTTTTTGAGAGTGAGAAAGGAAAAAAAGGGAAAGGAGAGATAATGAGTGAAAATATCAGTGAGGGTGACAAAACATGAGAGACACCTAACTCTGGGAAATGAACAAGGGGTAGTGGTATGGGAGGTGGGCGGGGGGTTGGGGTGACTGAGTGATGGGCACTGAGGGGGACACTTGGCGGGATGAGCACTGGATGTTATACTATATGTTAGCAAATTGAACTCCAATAAAAAAAAATAAATTAAAAAAAAAACCTGGCTCCAAACATCTATCTTCTAGAAAGACCTTTTGCTCAGTCTTGTGATAATAAATCAGCTAAAGTTGTGCTAACATTAATTTGCATCTGTAGGTAATGGGTTGTGCATTCAAAAGTGATTTATTTGGGGCTACTACGTATCCTGTACAGTCCTGGGTACTATAGGTAGGAGTTAGGTAGGGACAAAGATGGGGAGGGATGGGTGAAATTGGCGAAAGGGATTAAGAGGTACAAACTTCTTGTTATAAAATAAGTCATGAGATGAAAAGTACAGCATAGGGAATATAGTAAAAAATACTGTAATAATGTTGTATGCTGACAGATGGTATGGCCACACTTACCGTGGTGAGCACTGCATAATATATGTAATTGTCAAATCACTATGTTATACACCTGAAACTAATAACACTGTATGTCAACTGTACTTCGATAATTTAAAAAAGTGGGGACAGCAAAGTTGATGACTTTTCATAAAAATATTTCTCCATCATTCACAGGTTTGTGTGTAATGTCCATAATTAGAGCATAGGTCTTAGGGTACAAAGTATCCATTTGGCTGGTATCCCTGTCATAGCAACTAGTAGAATCTTTCTGCACATGCCAGGCATTAATAAATATTGGTGAATGAATGACTGCTGGTTACTCTGTAACCTGGAACTGTTGATAACACAAAGACGGAAGAAGTAAATGAAATAAGTCGGGAGCAAATGAGTGGATAAGTTATCATCTTTTTCCTTAGTCTATTTTACTCAACTGTCTCTTATTTGGAATGTAAACTCTTTTTTGTATATTAAACAGCTTTTTTTTTTTCTAATGTAAGAACATTCAGACATGTCTTTGCTTACAGGGATGCTCACTCGAGCCATGACATCACATGTCCTAAACCGGCAGAATCCCAAGTGGAACTAGGAGCACAGGATAGGAACCAGGCCTATCCAACCCTTCCAGTGCAACTCTTGTTCCTACCCTAAACAGTCTGAAATGCTGCAAAACGAATGATAAGGTGAAGGAGGAAAGCATATAATGAACGTCGGCTTTCATCTGTGCCACAATATCACAAGGAATAAGAAACTGGCATATTTAATCTCTTGGGACACTAGGACATCCTTACTGTCCTGCAGCAAGAAAGAGATCATGCATTTCCTCACTACTTAAAGTACCATTAGAAGGTCACTTAAATATTGTAAAAGAGAACAAAGACTGTCCTTTTTTGGAGGGATATTATTTGGTGAATATCTTGGTTTCTATGACAAAAAAGGAGGAAAAGGATAGAGGAAAAAGGACACAGCACTTACCTAAACATGTCTTTCAACTCATTTACTTTCTTAGGTGGATACTTGCTAGCTTGACTATCATTTAAGAAAGCCCTTGCATACGCTAATGGACCAGCATTTACCTAAGTTACAAAGGGAGAAAAATGAGAGAGCTGTTAGAATGTAATCAAAAAAGTAATTTCTGGGACGCCTGGGTGGCTCAGCGGTTGAGCATCTGCCTTCAGCTCAGGTTATGATCCCGGGGTCCTGGAATCGAGTCCTGCATTGTGCTCCCTGCAGGGAGCCTGCTTCTCCCTCTGCCTATATCTCTGCCTCTCTCTCTGTGTCTTTCATGAATAAATAAAATCTTTAAATTAAAAAAAGTAATTTCTGCCTTTCTCTTTTTGTTTTTATTTTTTTAAGATTTCATTTTTTTGAAGTCCACTCTACCCCCAACATGGGGCTGGAACTCACAACCCTGAGATCAAGAGTTGCATGTTCCACAGACTGAGCTAGCCAGGTGCCCCTGCATTTCTCCTTTTAAAAAAAACCCTAAATACATTAAAAATCTGTATCTGAGGACCATGTTTACTATTCTTACTAGAAGTTTACGTGAAAAAAATGACCAAAGCAAATAATCTGCAAAGCCGATATTCTAATAAGTTACTTAATGACCTCTGCTATGTAAATACAGTGCTTGGCTAATCGTCACAGGGGTTTCTGCTAGAGTCTTCTGCCACAATGCAAAATGTATGGACGCTGAGCACAATGTCTTTCAGTTCATCAAGAACAATGCACAAGTTTCTGCACTTAGTAAGAGCAGAACACACAATTACAATTAATGATTGCTCTGTGCCCTTAAGAAAGCAAGAACATCGAGAACCATTTAAGACACATTCAGCAGCCAACATACCTGCACTGAAACACAGCCCTGCAATTTCAGCTGAAGCTGAATCATGTCCACGTCAGCAGAGGAGCAAAGTTTTTTCAGCTCTACTGTCTTATCTTTGATTTCATCAGTAGCAACATCAATTGGCTTTAAATTAATCTGCTGTTCATAGTTTATGGGGATCCTCTTCTTCACATATGGAAAGGAGTTTGAAGCTGTGAAAATGTTCACACTGATTTGTTATCTTTAAAAAAGAATCATTTGTTCAAACAGTCAGATCAAAGAAAAAAAAATCCTTTATGTTAACTGCCCCCACCATGCGTTCTCTAGAAAATACCCTAGGGTATCAGACAGCACCTTATTACTTCAGGATTGAGGGAAAATTCTCTTTATGAGACACCCTGGAGCAATTACAAATTACATATGGGGCAACTATACGTTGCCATGTTTGTGTCAGCTAGTGACTGAACAGCAGAACAATGAGTGATTAAAATTGCAGTTTGCATTTTCCTGCTGGCCACCTGCTACTTGTGTGTATCAAAAAGAACCAAGTCAAACAAAATGTTATCATGCAAAGTCCTTCTTACTGGTCAAGATTGTACGGCGTTTGCATTGTTCTTCTATGCAGCCTTGCTTTTTGCCGGACAATGTATAAGGAGCTTCAAAAACAAATCTGTTGATATTATGGTTTCTTTCAAACTCAGTCTTTCTTTCTGTGAGTTCTTTGTCATCAAAGTAGGGCTTCACGTAAGTGACTTGGATATGAGCATATTTTGGATCGAGTTCTTTGGCGTTTACCTATAAAGTAAGAGAGTTTTGTTTTTTGGTCAATGGAAGGAAAAAGGAGGTACAGGTAAGCTACTAACTCTTCTGAGATCAACTGAAGAACACAGTCATTATGACCGTGTTCCCAACTGAATACACACCTAGGGGAGAGCTTTGTTCTCTTTTTAAGGAGCATGTCCCTCTGATCATAAGGAAGTTACAGAAACCCACTTGGCAATTATAGGAATGGGGGAAGAAAATAAAAATTGTAACCCTACCATTTAGCAAGGGCCATTATTCACATTTTCATATATTTCCTTCCAGTCTATTCTCTATGTACATACACTTACAAAGCTGAGGTCATATTAAACACTGTTCTATAATCTGATTCTTTAAAAATATATTAAAAAGGCTAACTGTACATTTGAATTCTCCCTCAATAAAAACATATTATGGGAGGATTCTGAGAAGGTGGTAGAGCACCAGAAATCTATCTTCCACCTAGACAATATCTATCTTGGTAGACTCTCTCTGATCTAACTATTCTGGAACTCTGGAGTCTATTGAAAGCTTGCAACTTGTAGGGGAAGGCTTGGAAAGAAAATTGCAGTTAATTTTGATTTTGGTCAATTTCAGCTCTTGGCGCAATGGCAGCTTCTCATATCCCACCCCTCGGCCCCATGGCAGGCAGCTGTGCACATGTCCCTAGAACAGCTTGCAGGAGTCAGGATGGGCAAGAAATACCTTGTTCTCCAAATACTGGGGATGTGTGCTCTGACTGCTGTTTCTGATCATATAGGCACAAAGAGGCTGTGGCCATTTCTGTTGTACCTCTCTACCCCTGACTGAAGTGACTTCCACGGGATTTAAAATTAATCATTAATAAATTACACCTTTATTTTTCTTTTTCCCCTCTTGAGAACCAGATGTTAAAGACAAGGACACTCAAAAGAAACTGCATATAGGAGGGAAATTAGAAATTAGAAACCCACTATGCACACCCAGGGGAAGGTGTGGGTTCCAAAAAAGACCTGAGAAGACCCGAAGTTTACATTTCAGCATGATCCATGGCACAGAGACAATATACAACAATTAAAAACAATTAAAAACAAAACCCAGCAAACCATGGTAAAGGAGAGAGAATCTGATTTCCAGAATGACCACAGAATCAGATCCAAATGTCCAGTTGTCAAGAACAAGTCACAAGGCATCTAAAGAAACAGGAAAGTATGGCACAAAGGAGAAAAAGTAACCCATGGAAACTCCCCCCCCCCAAAGATCTGATAGCAGATCTACTAAAAAAGACTTTAAAACAACTGTTGTGATGACCAAAGAACTAAAGGGAGATGCGGAGAAAGTCAAGAAAATTATGTATGAACAAATGTCAATATCAACAAAGAGGTAGAAAACCTAAAAAGAAACCAAACAAATTTTTGGAGCTGAAAACTATGATAAGTAAAATGAAAATTCACTAGAGGGATTCAAAGGTGGATTTGAGCAGACAAGTGTAGTGGTCAAGGAACTTGATATAACAATCATGTGGACTATTACCCTGTGGACCAACACAAACATTGTAGGAGTTCCTGATAGGAGAGGAGATGGAAAGGGGCAGAGATAATATTTGAAGAAATAATGGGTAAAAACTTCCCAAATTTGAGAAAAGGCATGACGTTAAACATCCAAAAAGATCAACAGATTCCAAGTATGGAAAGTCAAAGGGACCCATACTGAACCACACTGAAATCAAACTGTCAAAAGACAAGGACAAAGAGAATATTCTGAAAGAATCAAGAGATAAGCAACTCATCATATGTAATAAGGAAATCTCAATAAGACTTTCAGATTTCTTATCAGAAACTCTGGAGGCGAGAAGGCAGTGGGTGGACATATTCAAAGTGCCAAAGAAAAAAATCTGTCAACCAAGAATTCTGTATCTGACAAAACTGTCCTTAAAAGTGAAGAAGAAATTGAGACACTCCTAGATAAAGAAAATCTGAGGGTATCTGTTACCACTAGAATTGCCCTACATAAAATGCTAAAGGAAGTCCTGCAGCTCGAAATGAAAGGATGTCAGGTAGTAATTGGAAGCTGTATGAAGAAATAAAGATCCCAGTAAAGATAAATACATGGGCAATTGTAATAGCTAATATTATTGTAACAATTGTATGTAACTCCATTTTTTGCTTTTTACATATTTTTAAAGACTAATGTATTAAAAAAGTATTAGCTTACTTTTTTGGACACACAATGTATAAAGATGTAATTCTATAATATCAACAACTGAAAGGCACAGGGGTGGAGCTGTTAAAGAAGCAGATATTCTGTATGTTATTGAAGTTAAATAGGTATAAATTCAAATTGGAGTGTTATAAGTTTATGATGTTAGATATAATCCCTATGAAAATCACAGAGTTAAAGACTATAGTCAAAAGGAAATGGGAAACAAATTTAACTATTATAGAAAATATAATATGCTACTATTAAACAAAATATAGATTTATAATTTTAAAAGGTCACAAGAGGGCAGCCCAGGTGGCTCAGTGGTTTGGCGCCGCCTTCAGTCCAGGGTGTGATCCTGGAGACCCAGGGTTGGGTCCCACGATGGGCTCCCTGCATGGAGCCTATTTCTCCCTCTGCCTGCCTCTCTCTTTGCCCGTGTCTCTGCCTCAGTGTGTGTGTGTGTGTGTGTGTGTGTGTGTCTCATGAGTAAATATATAAAATCTTAAAAAAAATTATAAAAGGTGACAAGAGACTAAAAAAGGACATTGTATATTGATAAAAGGTTCAGTACAGCAAGAAGACAAAACAATCATAAACATCTACCACACACCTAATAACAGACCATCAAAATATATAAAGCAAAAATTGACAGAACTCAAAGGAGTAACAGTTTTACAATACTTAGAGACCTGAATACCCCACTCTCAATACTAGATACTGCAGGCAGACAGAAGGTAAGTAAGGAAATAGAGGACCTGAAGAACACAATAAACCAACTACATCCCACAGACATATACAGAATACTCTACCCAAGAACAAAAGAACAACATGCTTTTTTCTCAAGTGCACATGGGACATTTTCCAGGATAGACTGCATGTTAGGCCACAAATTAAGTCTCAATAGATTTAAAAAGACAAGTATCCTACAAAGTAGCTTCTCTGACCACAATGGGATAAAGCTAGGAATAACAGAAATAAAATCAGAAAATTCATAAATTTGTGGAAATTAAACACTTAAAAAAATCAATGTTTCAAGAAAAATCACAAGGGAAATTAGAAAATACTTAGAGATTAATAAAAAAGAAATCAAAACATATCAAAACTTAAAGGACACAGCAAAAGCAATGCTAGGGAAGAGATTTATAGTTAAAAACACATTTAAAAATGGAAAAGATCTCAAAACAACATAATTTTATAACTTAAGTAATTACAAAGAGAGGAACTAAACCCAAAGCTAGCAAAAGGAAAGAAATAGATTAAGCAGAGATAAATGAAACAGAGAATAGAAAAATAGAGAAAAGCAATAAAATTAAAGGTTGGTTCATTGGAAAGATCAGTGAAATTGACAAATATCTAAATAGACGGACTCGAGGGGAAAAAAGAACACTCAAAATTACTCAAATCAGAAATGAAAATGAGGACATTACTACCAATTCTATAGAAATAAAAAGAATTATAGGAGAGTACTATGCCAACAAATTAGATAACCTAGATGAAACGAACAAATTCTTAGAAACACAAAGCCTATGAAGACTAAACCATGAAAAAAAAATTAAAATCTAAATAGATCTATAGCTAGTAAGGAGATTGAATCAGTAATCAAAATTTTTCTGATGAGGGCATCTGGGTGGCTCAGTTGGTTGGGCGACTGACTCTTGATTTGGGCTCAGGTCATGAATCAGGGTCATGGGATCAAGTCCCTCATCAGGCTCTGTGCTCAGTGCAGTCTGCTTTAGATTCTCTCCCTCTGTCCCTCCCCATTTTCCCTCTCAAATCAGTCAATCAACCAGTCAATCTTTAAAGAATATTTCTGATGAAGAAAAGCTCTGGATTTGATGCCTTCATTGGTGAAGTCTACAAAACATTTAAGTAAGAAGTAACCCCAACCTTTCTCAAACTCTTCTGAAAAACTGAAGAAAAGGGAACACACCCTGACTCATATTATTTTTTAAGATTTATTTGACAGAGGGAGAGAGAGAACACAAGTAGGGGGAGTAGCAGGCAGAAGGAGAGGGAGAAGCAGGCTCCCCACTGAGCAGGGGGTGATCCCAGGACCCTGAGATCATGACCTGAGCTGAAGACAGATGCTTAACCAACTGAGCCGCCCACGCACTCCTGACTCATTCTACAATGTCAGCATTACTCTGAAAGCCAGAAAAAGTCCAAAAACACTACAGACCAATACCCCTTATGAACACTGATGCAAAAATCCTCAACAGAATGTTGGCAAACAGAATTCAGCAGCCTATTAAAAGGACTATATGCCATGACCAAGTAGGATTTATTCCTGGAATGCAAGGATGGTTTAACATATGAAAATTATTTGCTATTACAAATAATGCTCTGATGAACATGCTTGCATTTAAAACTATGTGCAAAAAAATAAAAAAATAAAAACAAAATAAAACTATGTGCATTATTTTCTGATTTATTCCTCAGCATAAATTACTAGAAGCAAAGTTGCTCTATTAAAAGATTTACATGGTTTTACGGATTTTGATATATATATTACACAGTTATCCTACAGAAAAGCTTGCCAATTTGGACATCCACAAGAAGTGATTGACATTGTAAGAGTGGGCACTCTTGACATTAATCCTATCATAAGTCCTCTGGTCCTCCAAAGGGACCACAGGAAAATAGAATGGTTCTCTTTCAGAGACATAAATTATGGTAGTTATGGGCCATTTCATGAAGAACCAAATTCCATTTTAGGAAGCTACACTGCTAGAGGCAAATCTTAGAACTGTCCCTGCTGGACCTTCCATCTGTGGGCCCTAAATACCCTTCCCTCCATCAGTCTTCCCATTAATGTGAGACTATGCCCAGGTCCCGTTCTTTCAGTTTTCTCCCAACTAAATATAACTTGGGACTTGGGTGTTGGTGACTGTCAATGTCATTGCAATTTATGACAGGCCTTTTCCTGTGTTTAGTGTAGAAAACAAAAATTGAAACAAACAAAAGAAGACAACAAAAACCTCTTGGGGAACAGTCCATGTATCTTTTTTTTCTCCACATATATAGGACAGCCAGAGGATAGAAAGTTTCTTAGCATCTTTTAACTTCTCCAAACCCATTCTATTTGTTCTTGTGTAAGAATATAAAAGCCTATATCCAGAAACCCCAACCTTCTTTTCTCTCCTAGTAAATAGCTAGATTTCTCTACAGAGAATACACTGGTGGTTGCCAGAGGGGAAGGATTGGGGGAGGGGCAAATGGGTGAAGAGGAGCAAGAGATACAGGCTTCTAGTTGTAGAATGGATAAATCATGGGAATAAAAGGCACAGAATAGGGAATGTAGTCAATGATATTGTAATGGTGGGTGTTGTACGTTGTATGGTGACAGGTGGTAGCTACACTGTGGTTAGCAGAGCATAAGGTATAAACTTGTTGAATTACTATGTTGTACACCTATAACAAATGTAACATTGTGTGTCAACTGTATTTAGGGGAAAAAAGCTAGATTTCTCCTAAGAGATCTCAGGAGATAGTTGAGGTAATTATCTAGGCTAAGAAAAATTATAGAACAGAAATGAAAAAGAGGTCAATCCTGATTTTCACCTCATGAAAGTAAAATATGTATATGGTAAAATGTTCAAACAGTACACAAGAGTATACATGAAAAGTAACAAGTTTCTTGCTATGTAAGACCGCTAGTCCCTCTCCTCAGGGGTAAGCATGGTTAACAGTTGTGAATGTATCATTCCAGAAATTTCCTAAGCATATACAAGTTATTGTGAACATCAATTTTACACATGTGATCATCCTATCCATGATTTCCTGCACTTCACCCTTTTTCCCCTCAATAATAGATCTTGATAGTTTCAAATCAACACTTATAAATCTATGTCAGTTTTCTCAACACATAGGTTACTATGTCTATTATATGGGTAATACCATTTCTTTAGCCATACGGACATTTAGATTGCTTCCAGGTTGCCATATAAACTTTGCCTCAATGAACATCTTTTATTATACATCTTTATGGTAGTGCACACCTACAGGATACAATCTTAAACATTAGGGGTGCCCGGGTGGCTCAGTAGATTAAGGATCTGACTCTTGATCTCGGCTCAGGTCATGATCTCAGGGTTGTCAGATCAAGTCCCAGTTTGGGTTCCACACTGGGGCCATGGAGCCTGCTTAAGATATTCTCTCTCTCTCTCTCTCTCTCTCTCTCTCTCTCTCTCTCCCTCCCTCCCTCTCCCACTGCCCCTCCCCCCTTAAAAAAAAACCCTTAGGCATGAAATTATTGGGTCCGAGGAAACATATGTTTAAAATATTGGAAAACATTGCCAGACTGCTCTTCAAATTGTCTGTGCCCTTAAGCAGATTTTGTTCTTTGGCAAGGCAAAAGAGTGTTTTTAACTCTTACTTGCACACATTAAGAAATAAAGACTTTAAAAGTAGCAACTGCTTATTATATCTGTTGCATATGGAGAATGACTAAACTATTGTACATACAAATTATGTCAGGAGTCCAGCTGCCTGATGGTGGTTTGTCACTAGCACTGGTTAGCTGGCTTTTCAGAGACAAAATAAAGCAGAAAGCTGCATTTTGTTCAGCAAGCCTGGCTTTCCATTAACTTTCCATTTATAGTATTAGTTGTATGGGCAACAAGCCTATCTGGCTACAAGGAGATAACATATTCTGTTGTCTTAATAAAACAACACAAAACAGTGAAACTGATAGGAAAGAAGCAGAGAGGTTTTGCCAAATAGTAAGGAATTTCAAACCTGCCAGCCTGCCCACTTTCAAATGTCTAAGGCATTATGGTCAAGGTAGAACCATTTCCAAGAGAGACAAGTAAGTCTACAGGGTGAAGCGATCATTTTCATGGTAGACCGGGAAGTGTCTTTACCATAACCATGAGCTTTTCACTCTGGCAGTGCTGCCGACTAGCTGATGTGTTGCCTGGCTCATAGTCGCTCAGTAACTATTGCTGTGGCCTGCACATCCTGTATACTGTGTAGGTTCTTCATGCCTTAACAACCAGCTTTCATTCTGGGCCCACCTATGGCGACTCAGTATGGTCAGGCATTCCTACTGTCCTTTCCCTAGTTTGCCTACAGGAAATGATGCACCTCTAGGAAAGAGCCACCCCCACTGGAACCTTTTCCCTCCTGCCCTGTAAGGACCTAGTGGGATGGAGAGCCTTTAGAACGAGAATGAGGGAGCTCTCCTAAACTTGCTTCACTGCACATGTAACTACTGAACTAAGGATATCTTAGAAGGAAATGAAGTACAGGCACTAGTATCCTCTCCATTTTACTAGTGAGAAAAATGAGGCACAAAGTTAAGTAACTTCTATGGTTACCTAGCTAGCAAATGGCACCAAAGAATGGAGATTTAAACCCTGTTCTGACACCAAACCCTACTACCCACCCCCATTCCTTTCTTTCACTATATGGACAGGCTGCATTTCCATACTTCTCCTCCACCAGCTAAAAAGGGAAAAGTTAGCAGCATACCATGCTTGGAACTCACAAACAATGATTTTGAAATGCAGGGCATATGTTACCTTGTCAGAATCTTGAATTATTTTAACATTCTCTGTACCAAATTTTTCACCATAAAGTTTAACGAGTCTCAGGGAAATCTCCGAGAGGCCGGTGAGCTTTGGTTCTTTATAGATGTACTCTTTCCCATCTTCTTCTTCAAAAAAGGACTATTATAGAGTGAAACACACAATCACGTATATAAATGGTCTGAGCAAGCATAGCATTTAAAGAAAATGTACAAAATAGCAATAGTATGTATGCAATACATTTTATTTTAGTTTTTTTTTTTTTTTTACGAAATACATTTTAAATAATACTGAAAGCCATGGGGGCTTTATTTAAATAAAAAAGTTCCCTTTTTTAACTTCAAAGAAGTAAGAATTTTCATATTCACAGGCATATGGACATATCATTGGCCTGAAGATTTCCACTCTAGGTTTTTCTCATTCCCTGTCATACTTACCTGTTTATTTGAAAGCTTTCAGGGCTACATATTAAATATATACTTTAAGAAGTTCAACAGAAAGTGAAACTGAGGGAAAAACTCAAATCTTCTATGCTGTACTCTGACCTAATGGTTCTAGATACAGAAACCAAAGTGAACTTTACACCTACAGAGGCTTCTGGCTATTGTGATAGGCACTCTATCCAGGCAGACTCCAAGAACCAATACCCGCTGCTATAGCAATCTGATAATTCAAAGGTGAATGTTTAAAAAGAAAAACAACTTTATGAATGGAAGTATACTTACTTGGCCATAAAAGGCAACTCTGAAGAAAGTCCCTAAAAGTCTCTTTTTTGTATGCATAACCTCTAGAACTTTTGTGTAAGCTCCATGAAGAGTTCTATAAACTTGAGTAAGTTTCTGAAAAAGGAGAATATACAAATCAGCTTTGTCTTTTGGTTAATTACTAAATGGCAAACATATACGCGTGGCGGGCTGGTGGGCAGAGGGAAGTAACACTATTTCCTTTTCAAAATGGTCTTGTTGGGGTCAGCCACTCTCCACTCCCCTATCCCTTTATCACAATTAGACAAAATTCCTCAACCACATTAGGTCTAAGGGTAGAACAGAAAATGGTCAAATAATCATTTCTATTGTATATGTATCTGTGTATTTCTAAATTCTAAATATCATGCTTCATTTCATGCATATCTCAATGGTAATGTCTACTTTAAACATACTGTATTATTGACTACTATTTTCTATATGTCTGAATTAGTTCAACTGAAAGAGAAGCCAAATGCTTTGCTTGAGTCTTTGTAACAGAGATGAGAAATAAAAATTCATGCAAAAACTTCTGGAGATAAAAACAAATGCAGATAAAGTCAAGCTCAGAGAAAGAGCAGAAGCTGGGAATGGTTTCTCTCTCCCATTTTTGGATGAAGAAGCAAGGTGGAGTGATTCAGCAAAGTGATGCTAGAGAGATCTGGACCCTTCCAATTGGCAGCCCCAGGAATGTAGTGGACCACCAAGAGAGGAAACCAAAAAAAAAAAAAAAAAAAGGCAGATACAAAAATAAGCATATATGCCTCAGTGAGGACTGCTTTTATACAAGCTTACAGAAGTTTTCAAATAACATATTCATCTGTATAGCCACAAAAAGGGAGTACGTTGTACAAAGAACATTATTAAGAATGTGAAAAGACAACCTATAGAATGGAGAAAATATTTGCCTATTACAGATTTGATAAAGGTTTACTATCAGAAAACATAAAGAACTCTCAGGGGTGCCTGGGTGGCTAAGCTGGTTGGGTTTCCAACTTGATTTTGGCTCAGATCATGATTTCAGGGTGGTGGGATTGAGCCCGTGGCGGGGATCCCTGCTCAGTGGGGAGTCTGCTTTAGATTCTTTCCTTCTCCCTCTCCCTGCGCTTGTACATATATCCTCTCTCTCTAAATAGATAGATAAATAGATAGATAGATAGATAGATAAATTCTTTAAAAAAAATAAAGAACTCTCACAATTCAAGAACAAAAAGACCAACGACCCAACTTAAAAATGGGCAAAGGTCTTGAATAGACATTTCTCCAAAGAAGACATGCAAATGGCTAACAAGCACATAAAAAGATGTTCAAAATCATTGGTCACAAGGAAATACAAATCAAATGCCACAATGTGGTAACACTTCACATCCACAGCCACATAAGGCGGCTTTAATGAAAAACCCAAAACAACAAATGTGTTGAGAATGTGGAATGTATACGTGAATGGTGGGAAGGGAAAAGGGAAAACAGTTTGGTGGTTACTTAAAAAGTTAAACAATGGGGCAGCCCAGGTGGCTCAACAGTTTAGCACCACCTTCAGCCCACTGTGTGATCCTGGAGACCCGGGATTGTGTCCCATATCAGGCTCCCTGCATGGAGCCTGCTTCTCCCTCTGCCTGTGTCTTTGCCTCTCTCTCTTTCTCTCTGTGTCTCTCATGAATAAATAAATAAAATTTTTTTATTAATTTTTTTAAATTTATTTATGATAGTCACACAGAGAGAGAGAGAGAGAGAGGCGGAGACATAGGCAGAGGGAGAAGCAGGCTCCATGCACCAGGAGCCCGATGTGGGATTCGATCCCAGGTCTCCAGGATCGCGCCCTGGGCCAAAGGCAGGCGCCAAACCGCTGCGCCACCCAGGGATCCCAATAAATAAAATCTTTAAAAAAAAGTTAACGAATTATCCTATGACCCATTGCTAGGTATATACCCAAGATAAATGAAAACATATGGCCACACCAAAACTTATACACAAATGTCTACAACAGCAACTATTCATAATAGCCAAAAGGTGAAAACAACCCAAATGTCTGTCAAAGGATAAATGGATAAACAAATTGTGGCATATCCATGCAATAGAAAATCATTCAGCCATAAAAAGGAATGAAGTTCTGATCCATGCTACGACTTGGTTGAACCTCTAAATATTATGCTAAGTGAAAGAAGCCAGACACAAAAGGTCACATCTTTATTAATCCCTCTTTATGACGCATCCAGAATAGGCAAATCCATAGACACACAAAGCAGATTAGTGGTTACCAGGGAATGACGGGTGGAGTGGAGAGTGATTACTTCGTGGGTAAGGAAGGGTTTCTCTGGGATGATGAAAATGTTTTCAAACTAGAGAGAGGTGGTGGGTTCGGAGTATCACAAATGCACTAAGTGATCCTGAACTGTATACTTTAAAATGGTTAATTGTATGTTATATGAATTTCACCTCCATAAAAAAGGGCAGCACAGAAACAGTTGAGCTCAATTGGAGGGAAATTTTCCTTATCTTTATGGCTGCTATCTCTGACACTTTTCAGCCTATCCCATAGAGTAAAAAATTATACATCGGTGTCTTAGAAACAATGACTATAGGGGATCCCTGGGTGGCGCAGCGGTTTGGCGCCTGCCTTTGGCCCAGGGCGCGATCCTGGAGACCCGGGATCAAATCCCACGTCGGGCTCCCGGTGCATGGAGCCTGCTTCTCCCTCTGCCTGTGTCTCTGCCTCTCTCTCTCTCTCTGTGACTATCATAAATAAATAAATAAAAAATTAAAAAAAAAAAGAAACAATGACTATACCTTATATAGAATGCCAGGGGATCTGCATAGACCTTTACAAGCCTACAAGGAAACAGGGGTAGTGTCCCTATAAAAAAAATGCTTCCTTTCATGTGTAGAGAAGATATTTTTTCTTCCCTATTAGTTGATTGAGTAGCAAAATGCTCCCTGGGTTTCTAATAGCCTGATCTTCAAGTTAGTAAGAAAATAGGGACTATTGACATTTTACAAAGGTTTTAAGGATATAATCCTTCGATAAAAGGGGCAGTGCCATTTCTTTTCTTGTCTCATGGGCTATTCTTTGCCACCTCTATGACCTAGGTTTAATTGTTCAACTCCTGCTTATTAATAGAATCACTGGAACTCCACTATGATTTTTTAGGCATGCCCTATATACACCAAAAGTATGGCAAAGAGAAAAAGGCTTAGAACCCGGGAAGAAAAAATGAGTTTGATCAGAGCCAGTCTGAAGCAGAGATTAGAACACTCTGCAGATGATATCAAATGTATGTATGTTTGGGATCCCTGGGTGGCGCAGCGGTTTGGCGCCTGCCTTTGGCCTAGGGCGCGATCCTGGAGACCCAGGATCGAATCCCACATCGGGCTCCCGGTGCATGGAGCCTGCTTCTCCCTCTGCCTGTGTCTCTGCCTCTCTCTCTCTCTCTGTGACTATCATAGATAAATAAAATTTAAAAAAAAAAAAAAAAAAAAAAAAAAAACAAATGTATGTATGTTTTAAATAAAGGGGGGGGGGCTTGAATCCTAAATCACCCCTTCCCAGCATAATAGGGGTAGGAGTTATGATATGGACTCAGAGACTTGAATATAAAACATTCCTGTTCAGAGTGGGTGGCAACAGGTGCTCATTATAGTACTGGTCTTTATTAATTACCCTTTATCAACAGCTTTGGCTGGCAGACTACATTGGAAAAAACTCGTCATGGTAGGACTATTACTAGTGCCTTAATTACCTCTGCCATTGTCATCTGCCAGCCTCTTCAGTCTCCCCATGAAATTGCAAAGAATAAGTCTATGCCTCTTCCTAGGGCAACATGGAAATTTAATAGCTTTTTTGAGTGAAGATTTGGTGAAAACAGTGAATTTTTTATGCCCTGAGGGGAAGTGGCAGTGGGTGGGTGGGGGAGTGACTGCTAGATTAAAATGTTTCAAGAATCCCTTATATAATCGAAATTTAAACTTGTATTTTGGAGTTTAGCCCTTAATTTCATTTGGAAAATTTAAATGAATGTAAGGTAGGATCCTCATTTTGGGATTTCACAAGATTTCTAAAATATGAGCTTTCAAATTGGACAAATGTGTCAAAACAATATACTGAGTATCCATAGTCTATAATAAAATACAAATGCCATAATATAATTAACCTTCTAATTCTCAGAGGACACAAGGTAGAGGGATAGGGGCATAACTACACGACTGTTCTTATTTTTCCAAGACCAAAATAAAATACACTTTAGAAAAAAATAAATAAAATAAAATAAATTAATTTAAAAAATACACTTTAGGCCAATGATGCAAATATTTAAATTACCTACCTCAAATTCACGACGTTTCTCATAAATTGGAATGATCAACTTGGAAATCTCAGATATTACTTCATAGCGTTCTGCTTTCCATAAGCCATCCACACATTGTTCTAGCAACTCCAGCAAAACTTCCTGCATTAAGAGCAAAATGCAATCAGGAATTAGAGATGGTTTGAGAGTTTTGAATAAATAAATTTTGAACCATTTCAAGTTCACAGAGAACAAATAGAAAGTGCACAGAAAGAGCAGGCTTGGGGATCCCTGGGTGGTGCAGTGGTTTGGTGCCTGCCTTTGGCCCAGGGTGCGATCCTGTAGACCCAGGATCGAATCCCACATCGGCTCCCAGTGCATGGAGCCTGCTTCTCCCTCTGCCTATGTCTCTGCCTCTCTCTCTCTCTCTCTCTGTGACTATCATAAAAAAAAAAAGAGCAGGCTTGTGTAACTCTATTTTCTAAATCAAATACTTGGAATATTTGAAATTGAAACTCTTCTTAAAAATATGAAAGTAATACTGACAATAGTGAAGTGTACCTATTTATTTTTTTACTCACACAATGAAGATATGAACTTTACTTAAAAATGTCACCCATTAAGAAGGAGTATCTTTAAAAGGGGATTCACTGTTTGTTCCAAACTGAGGATGACTGAACGTCTGATGGGGTAAATCCCATTAAGCCTAGGAATGTTCATTGTTTCTTTTTTATACTGAAGTTATATTTATACATAATATAACAGTCTTGAAAAGACTTGACAACTTTCAAGCTGTTGTGTTAGTGATACAGGTGTTTATGAAAATGAAGTAATTTTGGTCAAGAATGCTTCCTTCCTGACTGTTGGCCCTAAAACTAAGGAGAGTGAGAGAATAGCTCAAGATAGAGATCTCTGTCCTTGCCAGAATGCTAACAGCTGCGATAAATTATTTTATGAACCACCATCTCATGTTCTCAACGATAAGATGAAGCCCATTCCTGATGCTAGCCATAAATCTTAACAGCTTGTTTCTATCTTGAAGAGATGTTCTCGAGACTTAGAGAACTAAATGCTAAAATGGTTCTTCCTGTGTGCCCTAAATTTAGGCAATCCTGAACTCAAACTTCTTCCTAAACTGGTTCTTTCACTTGTGTTTTCTATCCAATTAGGGGCAACACCCTATGAACCCTTAGCTAGAAAACCCAAGAGAAGCTTTGATTTAGCCCCTGGGATGGGCTGAAGTGTGTCCCTCAAAAAGAGACGTTGAAATCCTAACCTCCGGTTAGCTCAGAATGTGAACTTTTTGGAAATATGGTCACTGTGGGTATAATTAGTTATGGCAAAGTCATACTGGAGTAGGGGAGGCCCTTAATCCAATATGGCTGGGATCCTCATGAAAAGACAGAGACTCAGGGAGCACACCCTGTGACGACAGAGGCAGAGTAAAGCAGCGAGTCAAGGAGTGCCAGAAACCAGCTAAGAAGAGGTGAGGAAAAGATCGTCCCCCAGAGTGTCAGTGCCACTGACACCTTGATTTCAGACTTCTAGGTGCTTAGAGCTGTGAGACAAGACATGTGCAGACTTTGTTATGGCAGCTCCGGAAAACCAATGTACACTCTCTCCACTCATCCTCTAATCAGCTTATCACCAACTTCTGCCAGTTTTATTTCCTAAATATTTCTCAAATCTGACCCTCTCTCTCCACTTCTCCTCTCACTGCTAAGGTTTAAGACCTCGTTATTTTTTTCTAATTGATCTTCCTGCTTCCAGCCTTAGCACTTATAAATATCTATCTTCTGCCATAGGCTTCTGATTCCAATGTAAATCAGACCATGACCCTCTCCCCTTCTGAAAAATCTCATGTTGGCTACCCCTTTGTTCATAGAGCAAAGGACAAGTTCTTTCATGAGGCTTCCAATAGTCTGGCTGACACTTCTGTAATCTTATTCATCATGCCCAGCATTGTGCTTGTTTTTCCAACAATGAACCATGAGTAGTTCTCCTGCAGCACCCCAGTGTTGCCTTAACTGTATGCTGTGCCCTCTGTCCTTTACCCTCCTTCACTTGGTTAACCCCTCTAAGACAGCAAAGGTATCACCTCTTCTGGGATCCTTCTAATCAGCACAGACTAGCAAAACACTAGATACCTTTTATCCTATTCTGAGAATTCACTGAGTGGATATATATCACTCTACTTGCCTATGTATCTGACTTTCAAATAGGCTGTGACTCTTCAAGAGTAGTAACAATATCTTATTTATATTGGTTTCCTTTTTAAAATGATTATTGAGGTATATTTTAAATTAAAATTTGCCAACATATACTATAACACTCAGTGCTCATCCCATCATGTGCCCTTCATAATGCCCATAACCCAGTTACCCCAGCCCCCCATCCACCTCTCCTCCAGCAACACTCAGTTTGTTTCCTAGAGTTAAGAGTCTCTCATGGTTTGTTTTCCTCTCTAATTTTTCCTCACTCAGTTGCCCCCCCCATCCCTTATGGTCCCTTTCACTATTTCTTATATTCCACATATGAGTGAAACCATTTATATTGGTTTCTTTTGTCACTAGTACAGTGGCAGTGGATAGATGTTCATTAAATGCTGCTACTTGAGTAAATGTATATTAACATTTAATAGTCAAATTAAAATTTCTATCAACAGTGGGAAGGAAGAACTTTGGGGGAATTAAATATCTGTTACAAATTAGTGAGTTCCCCTCAAACAAAACAAAACAAAACAAAAAACCGAAAATAAACAAAAATTCCCCACAAAATAGTGAGTCCCAGGAATATAAAGCTGGTTTGTAACAGGAAAAAAAAATCACTGTAATATACAGAACAAAGCAGAATAAAAGAGAAAAATGGTACCTGCAACAATAGATGCAGAAAAAGCATTTGAAAAAAACTCAACATCCCTTCATGATATTAAAAAAGAACTCTCAGGAAACAAGAACTAGAAGAGACCTTCCTCAATCTGATAAACAGCATCTACGAGAAACCTATGGGCTGAACACTCTTCTAAGTCTGAGAATGAGTCAAGATGTCTGCTCTCACCACCTGAATTTGACATTATGCTCAAGGTCCTAGCCGGTGCAAGAAAGCAACAAAAAGAAAGAAAAGGCATATAGACTGGTGAATGTAAAACTGCCTGTCTGTGCAGATGACATGATTGTATGTATAGAAAAACCTAAGGAATATACAAACTACTAGAACTAATACGCGTATTTAGCAAAGTTGCAGATTATAAGACCAACATACAAAAATCAACTGTAGTGATATATATCAACAACAACAAACTGAAAAATAAAGCAACACTATTTACTGTGGCAGCAGAACATCAATTATCTAATAAGAAATCCAGTGAAAGGCTTCAACCCTGAAAATCACAAAATGCTGCTGGGAGAAATTAACGATGACCCAAATAAATGTTCATTGAAAGATTCAACATTGTTAAGCTCGCCATTCTGCATGTGCTGATATAGAAATTTAACAAAATCTCCAAAAAACTTTCAGCAGGCTATTTTGAGGAAATCAGAAAAGAGGATTCTCAATTTTATATGGAAAATCAAAGGATGTAGAATAGCCAAAATGACTTTGAAAAAAAAAGTTGGAGGGCTCACACTATCTGATCTCAAGACTTAGAGAGTAATCAAGATCTAATATATCAAGATGGACAACTAGGTCAGTGCTACAGAACAGAGTCCAGAAATAGGCTGCACACATATAAAGAACTGAAATTTGACCAAGGTGCCAAAGTAATTCAATCAGACAAAAGGAGAGTTTCATTTCTCCCCATATGGTATGAATCATCTAAATCTGTCTTGAACCTTGCCTTGACCTCTATCCAATTCCATGCTCAAAAATGAATTTTACATTATAGACCTAAATATAAAACTGATAAAGTTTATAGAAGAAAATGTAAGGGGTGTGCCTGGCTGGCTCAGTCGGAGGAGTGTGTGACTCTTGATCTTGGGGTCATGAGTTTGAACCCCACATTGGGTGTAGAGATTACTTAAGAATAAAATCTTTTTAAAAAATTAAGAATAAAATCTTTTTAAAAAAGTGTAAGACAATACCTTTACAATCTTGAGCTAAGCAAAATTTTCTCAGACCAGACACAAAAAGAACAAAACACTAAAGGTGGTAAACTGGACTTCATCAAAATAAAAACTTTGGGTTCAATAAAAGACTCAATTAAGAAATGAATAAACAAATCAAAGAGAAATTTGCAGCCCATATATCTGGCAAAGAACTGATATCCAGAAAATATTTAACAATAAATTAAAAAAAAAAAGAAAAAAAATGCCTGCAAAAAAAACAATAAAAAATGAACAATGTCATTTCTAAAACTAGGCAAAAGACTTAAACACACATTTTACAAGAGAAGATATATGAAAGGCAAAGAAGCACACAAAAAAGTGCTCAACGTCATTAGTTATTAGGAAAACATAAATAATAGGGCTCCTGGGTGGTTCAGTCGGTTAAGGATCCGACTCTTGACCTCAGTTCAGGTCTTGATCTCGGGGTCATGATTTCAAGCCCCATGTTGGGCTCCGCACTGGGCATGGAGCCTGCTTAAAAAAAGAAAAGGAAAATATAAATTAAAAAAAAAACACAATGAGATACCAATACATGCCTAACAGAATGGCAAAATCAAAAAAAGATTAGCAACATCAGATGTCGGTGAGGGTATGGAGCAGCTGAAATTCTCATCCATTACTGGTGGAAGTATAAAGTGGTCCAACCACTCTGAAAACTCTTTGGCAACTTCTTAGAAAATTAAATATACAACTTCCTTAGAATCCAGTAATTTCACTCCTTAGGTATTTATCCAAGAAAAATGAAAGCAGATGTCCACAAAAGGGTACAGATAAGAATGTTTAAAGCAGCCTAATTAAAAACAACCCCAAAATAGAAACAATCCAAAATTCATAAACAGGAGAATGGGTTCAAAAACATCAATTAGCAACACAATGGTATATTGTTTAGTGATGAAAAAGAACAAACTTTTTCTATAACTCAACAACATGGATGTATCTGAAAAAAATTAGGTTAAGCAAAAGAAGCCAGACACAAAAGGGTATGTACTGAATGGAATGAATGACCCCATTTTTTATGACACCAGTACAAGCAAAACTAATATATGGCAATTGAAATTAAGTGGTTGGGGGGAGACTGGCTGCAGATTGGGCACGAGAGAAGTTTCTGCGAGAATGGATGTATTCATTATTTTTGCTTCTGGTGGGATGTTACATGGATGCACACAACTGTCAAAACTTATCAAACTATTCACTTACGAATGTGCATTTCACTGTATGTTAATTACATCTTTAAAAAAACTACTGTACATCAAAGGTCAGAAATGCAGTTTCAGAAGCAAATTAGATTTGATTACCATTGGTTTAATTCACATATTTAAATATAGGCACTAAATAGAAAACCGTTTGTAATTTTCATTTCAATAAAACTCATAAATCAGTGTCAGTTATTTTTCCATTGGCTTGGGCATGAGGAGGAACCCTTCTCACATAAGCTGAAATGTGCAAAGGCTCTTTTTGAACATGATTCTCTCTGTATACGTATCAAAGAAATGTCTAAATTATTACTGTAGAACACACAAGAATTCCAACAAATGTGTTTACATAGAAAACAGATCATAGTTCTATGACTAATAAGAAATGTTACTGTTCTTGAGAGTGAAAGAGTCAGGCTCACGGCTATTTCTATGAATAAGTTGAAGCTGTTATTTGGAAGACAAAAATGTTACTTCAGTTGTGCTGAACCTTTTATCTTCCACTAACTCCCCTGAAACCTTCCACTGTCAGCCCATAACAAATGGAGGTCTCTGGGAAATCACCAAGGTCCAACTAGGACCAAAAATAAATAAATAAATAAGTGAATTAACTTATGCAAAGCTTCACAATCAAAAATTGAGCTGGAATTAAAATTCAAGTTTCTTGAGTATCTGTTATGATTGACTTAGCAAACATGCCCTAAATATCTACTCTTCTAGGTTCTGGGGCAAAAGGTAATGTCACTGTCAAGTAGGCCAGCAATCAAGTCTGATGTTCATGTGGCACTTAATGAGTTACAAAGAGCCTTCACATTTATTTTGAAGTGACTGAGATGATGTATTGTCCTAATGTTACTGATGAGGTGAGAGACCCTATAGAAAGAGTAGCCAAAGCTTCTAGGCATGTCATTTTAGCTAAATGAGCCAGAGCTAACTTGAGATTGTCTTGTATTAAAAAAAAAAAAACAACAATTCATAAAGTATAATAAAGTATGTATCTGTCACTTCAACCTGATTGCTTAGGTTTCTTAACACAACTTAAAAAAATAAACTTATTTAAACAGGACTATAGCCCCTTGAAGTTCTGCTTTTGTTCTTTTTTTTCATCTTCTTATTCTTTGCAAACTTCTCTGTGGTTCAGTCTTTGGTTCTCTGGTCTTCACTGGCTATGTTATCTCCCATCCTCACTCTTTGCTTTTTGGCTCTCACACAGATAACTTCCAGATGTGGATCTCCAACCCTGAACTCCCTCCTCAGATTTGGTTCCAAACTTCTAATGGCCTGATGGTTATTTCCATCTCGATAAGTTTCTACTTCAAATTCAACACACACCAAAAACAGAATTTGTTGCTTTCCCTGGAAAATCATTCACCTGTGGTTTTTCTGGAATAGCCAAACCCCAAAGCTCAGAGCTACCTTTGATTCTTTGCCTTCCACAGCCAGCAGGACTTCCTCTTCATAGTGTTTTGTGACTGTCAGCCTGTGGGTTTTGGCCCTGACTGCCTTCTCTGGACTCCTAGGCATCACTCTCTCTAGCCTATGCCTTCAATATGTCTCCCATATTACCACCAAATTACCCTCTCTTCTTCCTTGCTTTCAGCCTGCCATTATTCTGCCCCAAAACCTTTGAGAGCAATTCAACATTCTGCTGAATAAAGCCCAAATGTTCCAAGTTTCTAAAAAATCTGACCTCACTTACTTCTCTTCTCTAAGGTGAATCCATTGGGTTTAGCCAAAAGGATCCATTCCATGGCGCCAAGGCCTTATACTATCCCACCTCATAGCTTTTGTCCCTGATACTCTCCTCCTCTGTCAGACTGCCTTCACAGAGTCTTCTTTCTTCACCCCCCTCTAATCACAGCTTGCTGTTCTATCTCAGCTCAAAGGCATCTCTCTCACCTTTGACCCTACATGGAACACACTGTTTATATTATTCAAATGGTATGGTCTTGTTCCCCACCACCCCATCCCATGTCAGTGCATTAGCTGTTCAGGTAGACAGTGGAGGTCAGGGTTTAGTCCCAGGTAATTATTTTATAGCACCTACATCACCAGGTCCAGAGCCTTGCTCATACGTCAATAAATTTTTTTGACTGACAATCAAAGCTGTTTGGTATCCATGTGAAGTTCACAGCAGAAATTTTCCATTTTTAAAACTACTTTTACGTATCCTCTGCTTCACTGTTACATTGTTAGCTATGTTTTTTTATGGAGTTTTTTCCCAAAGTATGTTGACGCCGATCTGGTTATTGGGATGGTAATTTGAAGATGATAAATATCGCCTAATACCAGACAATAGGAACAGTTCCAGAGGCAGGGCTCCACATTCCAAATAGGGACATCTCTGCCCTGGGCAGTTTTAATGCTTACAGTTCATCAGTCCTTAGTTACCTTCCAAATTAAGTTAGCTGTAATAATTTTTTAATATAAATTTTAAGAAGTTAAATTTATATAACTGGCATTTCAGGGCCTGGAATCTTACTTCACTATAATGGACATCCATCATTCCAGCATCTTCTTTCATTGCTCCTTCTTCATCTATGTTGGGAGTAATTTTCTTGAAGGCTGAACATCCATTAGGGAATAATTCTGTATGGATAGAAAGCAGTGAAATGAATTTATTTTTTTTAAGTGTTTTGTAAATAACAGCCCTATAGGGACTGGTTACCCTCAAAAACAAATACAGATATTTTTGTTTGTGCAGATCGAAATCATAAGTGCAATATTCAGTCTGTAGAGAATTTTACAAATGATTCTCATCCCTACACATCTTACCAGTCTTTTCCTCCCAAAATGAGCTCAACTAACCAACAAGTAAGTTTCACTTGCGACTATGCATCATCTTCAATGGCTAGTATAGTAAATGTTCCCCTCGTGTCATCTAACACTTTGATCCTGTATGTTTCTGGTTTGTACCTAACCAAGGAAGGCATGCGCTTTTCAGGTAACCAGAGAATGAACTTTTGTAACAACTTCTAGTTCCTAACTTCACTGTAGAACTGGAAAAGGAAGTGGGTTGTTGGAGAAAGCCTAGCCTATGATTTGTAAGAGAAGAAAACATATGGCAGGGCTGAAGCATCCTTGGAGAAAAGGGACCAGGCACCAGGAGAATCAGAGCTTCTGGCAGTTGGATAGCTTCAGGTCTATCACTAAGTGTGTGCATTTAGACCTGCTCATCTCTCCAGAGCTGTACAAAGTTTCATCGGCTGTAAAACAGAGATAATGGCTACTTCATGAGAATGAAAGGAATGCAAAGTGTTTAGAACAGACCTTCGCATTTAGGGAGGGCTGAATGAATTATTAATGACCAAAGCTACCAAGAAATAAATAGGCTTTTCCAAGATATGACAACTGTTGCCAGCTGGTATAGTGAGTCTACAGCTGGACCCCTGGGAAGTAGCAAGTGAGCTCAAGCTGAGAACAGCTGCTATAGGATTGTAGACCAAATGGTTCCCATCAAGCAAGAGTCTAGGTATAGGAGGCAGGCCACGTGGCTGTCCTACACGTTCTGGACAGGAGAACACATCCAAAAAACTCCTGTTGTGGCTGCCTTTATTTAGCCTTATGTAAGTGGGCTATAATTTAAGAGTCACAGAAAATCCAGACTCCTTATAAAAGAATCTGCTGGTTAGTAAAAAGTAGCTGGTTGCAAGCGAACAAAAACTGTTGCAATCTATCATTATACAACCTCTGGAATAGTGATGCTTAGAAAGCATGATCTACTCACAGCCAAAGTGCTGGAAAGCTTCCCGAGGTTAGAGGCTGGGGGAAAAAGAAGGAAGATTTAAGAGAGCCAGAGATTTAGGAGATTTCTCAGAATTCTGGTAGAAAAAAGGTCATGTATCAGGGCTTGGATTTTGCCAACTCCGCTTGTCTAAATGAAAGCTAATTAGACATATGTTGTCTGGTAAGATGCTTGAGAGAGCATGAGTTATCAAGGAAGCATGCTTGTAAGGGAGAGAGGGAGATGGAATTTGGGTGAGGGAAGATGGGGTTGTTCTGAAGTTTTTTTTTTTTTTTCAAGAATGGAGAAACACATAGGGAGCAGTCAGTGGATTTCTGTGAAGGAAGGAGAGGCAGAAATGAAAATGAGATCTACTTGGACCCAATGGACTTTAGGGCTGTTTTTGTTCAAAGAAATTAGGTAATAAAAGACCCTGAAGGGCATGATACACTTCATTTCTGAAGATAAGCATGCCTAAAATGGTCTGCTATAGACTTCTAGGAGGATTCTATTCAAAGTGCTGGACCACAAGATAAGGAACCTGCACCAGAATGTAAATCAACACATCATTTCCTTCTCTGATGGAGTCTATGGGGGAAAAAAGTCCACTGAACTGAGTATCATGCCCAGTGACATTGCTGATTTATATTGAGGATAATACTCCATATCTTGTTGTGGACCAGTAACAAACAGGTCTCCGATCCGCCACTCTTTGAGCAGTGCATTAGGAGAACTTTTTTGAAATTGAAGAGAAAATATCCTACTTGATCACCTCTGTGAAGTCAAGAGCTGAGCAGTGAGGAAGAGGGCCCTAAAACTTGAGTGACGCAGTAGAGCATAGTCCTCGACAGAGAAAAGCATCAACCCCCAAATGCCTCTGGCTGCTAGGTCCATGTCAAGGGAAGAAATTCTTGTCTGCTCTGAGATGTATTAAATGATTCCCAAATCTAGAATTTTTCTAGAATGCTGCGATTTAAGAGGAGGACAAAAAGAGGCAGAGTCTTACGCCTGAGATCAGATGAGGCTAAAGCACTTTGGGAGAGAGTCTCCTGATATATATTTTAAGTAGGAGGAGGGTAAATTAAGTTTTTTTTTCCTCTCAGAAACTGACAAGTCAACATCTACTTGGAGACTATTGTCTGCTTCATCTGGTGTAAAGATTACTGTAATGGCTTCAGTCCACTATTCTTGCTAAGTCTGTTACCTTGATTTTTATGCCTGATGACATAGCTCTACCTAGAGGAGACTATATCCCCCTGTTTGCTTAAGTTATTAGCACCCACCAAACTATTCAATGATACGAGGGCCCTTTCAGTTGTGAGGGTCTTTAAAATGCTTGGGGAAAATTCTGATTCCCCTTAGTCCTGGAAGGATTTTCAGTTGAAGCAAGTTGCTGTGTAGTATTCTAGAAGGAGCTTTTTGAGAGACTGCTATTGATCCTTCTGGTATATGACCTGGATTCCTAACCTTGCCCTTCATAGCTATAGCTTCTGTATTCCTGTCTGCTGTCCCAGTGAAAGCAAGATGCAAGCCATCCAAGGGCAGACCATTACCGTGAGCACAAATGATCCCAGGGAAAAAAGCGGGGAGGAGTCTGCAGGATGGGGAAGCAGTCCAACCCTTGATAAAATATGACTGCTGGTCAGAAGAAGGATAAGAGATTAAAAGTCCTGAGAGGAGGGCAAAAGAGGGGAAAAGCTGTGACTGGCAAGTAATCAGGAAATTAAAAAGCCTGCAGAACTTAAGCTATTAGATTCTGGGTATGAAGACTTGAGAAAGGGAACAACATTACCCTATAAGGAATGAAAAGAACAGACTCTATGGGAAAGGAAATTCCTTTTTCTGGGCTGTTGGGGGAGCCCTCTAGGACAGAAGATTTGTTGAACCTTGGACGCCACGTGGGGGTGGAAGAATGCAGAAACTTGATTCTTATCTTGCCCGGGGCTGGTGGTGGTGAAGGGGGTGGGTAGACAGTTGTGCCTGCCCTCAGGAAGAGATGACAGAGAGGTACATAGAGTCTAGCCTTCAAAGAATGAGATCTAGAATCTTTGGGGGTTTCTCAGAGAAAAGAGAAATAGGGACATTTAGACTTGGTTTTTATTTTATATCCGTGGGGGTAGGAGTAACCAACACCCAGAAAGCATCATCACTTAGAGGCAAGTTAGGTAAACGAATGCTCATGGCAATCCTTAGGGTCTCCCTGGTAGGAAGAGCAAGAGCTTTGGCTGACTGAAAGAAGTGGGGCAGTGGGTGTGGCTCGGAGCAGTGCACATCTCCTTCCCCTTTCAGTTCAGTGCCTGAAGCATGAAAAAAAGATCTAGAAAAAGGCCATTGCTTGTGATCTGGAGTCAGCCCCCACCAGACTCGGCATGGGGGGGTGCAGGGGCCCAAGCCTTCGCTTGTTTAGGCAACCACCCCATGGAACAAACAATTTTTCTCCCTTAAAAACTCTAAACAGTAGAACATCTGCCTCCAATACATCAGCTGGTCAGTAGTAGTATTTCATTACATCTTGATTAAAAGTTCTTTATAATGACTTCAAGAGAAACGGCACAGGATTCTGAGAAACCAAAATTTTTGCAAATGATAAGTCAGAGATTTAAAATCCATTCTAACTCTCCTTCCCTTCAGTCTTTATGATCAAAGGACACTTCACAGCAGAAAACAAAGGGTTGTTGATAAAACTTTTTTTTTCTTTCAGTTCTGTACTCAACTGTACTTTTATTTACTTGGTAAATATCCAGCTCTTATCTCGATCATCAAGCTCTCAGACTGGATAATAGGTTAACAGATTCAGTTTTTAACTTGTGTTTTAAATTATTAGCCCATGCTGGTATAATGAGCATAGTTTAATCAGCTAATCACCAAGAGAAGACATTCTGGATCCTCTGAATGACTAAAGCCAAGGGTAGGGGGACCCCTGAGGATTTTACACTGTCACCACTTTAGAATAAGGTTTGCAAGTTGAAGCAAGTAGGATTTTCCGAGTTTAAAAATAGATGGCAGCTATAAATAAATACATAAACTCCTAAATTTAACATTCTTTTTTGTTACAAATGCAAAACATTTTTTTCCAACTCAGAGAGGGGCGCCTTGATTTCTATGAAGGGTAAACTCTGAAAAACCTCGAAGGGATTATGAAGTAAATATTTAAATGGGGTCATGGGCAAAATGGGTGAAGGGAAGTGGAGAGATACGGGCTTCCAGTTATGGAATGAAGAAGTCACAGAAATACAAGGCAAAGCATAAGGATTCAAGTCATCGGTACTGTAAGTGTTATATGGTCACAGATGGAAGGGAGCTACACTTGTGGTGAGCAGAACATAATATACAGAGAAGTTGAATCACTATGCTGTATACCTGAAAATAGTTCAACATTGTGTGTCAACTATACTCAAATTTTTAAAGCACCATTTACACATATTGAAAGATGTCACACTGTTTGGTGTCAGGCTAGCTGCCTCAAGCTATGTCTAGAAAACCACGGCAATATTTATATTTTATTTTAGTTGCTATTTTGTCCAGTTTTACATTTGTAAAGCTTAAGGATTGATAATGGAGATTAATAATTCTTGATTTTTGCTTAATTTTAAGGTCTTTGGATTTGTGGAAACAAATTCTAGGGAAGTATTTTAATATATTTAACCATTTTCAAAGGACAAGAAACTCTTATTGGAGATTTCTCTAATTAAAAAGAGGAGAGGGACACCTGGGTGGCCCAGGGTGTGATCCTGGAGTCCAGGGATCAAGTCAAAAGGCTCCTGTGGGGAGCCTACTCCTCCCTCTGCCTATGTCTCTGCCTCTCTCTGTCTCTCATGAATAAATAAATAAAATCTTTAAAAAAAAGAGGAGATAATATTAACCTCACTTATCTTAAAAATACACTTAGAAATGTATTACTGTGTTTAGAGTTCTCATATTAGTTTATTTGGAATTGCAGGTGTACAATTTCAATGTTTATTTTGGCTGTAATTTCACGGGCAGACCAGTGATGGGAGAAAAAAAATCTCAAATGGGGCCTTCTTTTGAGAAGTAAGATTCTTCTATTTTAAAACCACACGTGTACTAAAAGGAGAAAACTAGAGTATGCCAATTTCAAACCCATGAATTGTTTAAAAAAATAATTCAGTATCAAACAAAGTGCTCATTTCAAATATAAGTAATGAATCTACATTTTAGTCATGAAACCATGCTTGGGAAGACTCATTTTAGAAAGATTCTCCTCACATGAGTGGTATTATACGAGGCAATGGAACACTGAGCCTTAGACGTGAAATAAAAACCATACAGTTAACTGTAGGAATTCTGGAGTTAAGAAACAAAAACAAAACAAAACATGGCTGTGTTCTCATAGACCAAAGCCAGAGTGACAGGACTCCCACAAGGCTTCATTTTGGCCTCATGTGACTCATTTAACTGCCTTAAAAGAAGTGGCTTGGCCATTGTGATAGACAGTGGAAGGTTTCTTAGCAATATCCATCACCAATCACTTTTGAAACCTAGCTCAACTCTTCTACTTCTTGAGCAGTTTTTTAAAAATAATATTTTATTTATTATTTATTTGAGAGAGAATGAGAAAGCAAGGACATGAGGGAGGTGGGGGAGAGGGAGAAGCAGAAGGAGAACTCTGTGATGAGCAAAGAGCCCGATACGGGGCTCGATCTCATGACCTAACGATCAGGACCTGAGCCAAAGGCAGATGCTTCACTGACTGAATCACCCAGGCACCCCGATTACTTAAGCAGTTTTTGCAATAGCAGCTAACAATACTGTTTTCAGAAAAGGAAGCTTTTGGGCAGCCCCGGAGGCGCAGCGGTTTAGCGCCTGCAGCCCAGGGCGTGATCCTGGAGACCCGGGATTGAGTCCCACGTCGGGCTCTCTGTGTGGTGCCTGCTTCTCCCTCTGCCTGTGTCTCTGCCTCTCTCTCTCTCCCTCTCTCTCTCTCTCTCTGTCTCTATGAATAAATAAAATAAAATCTTAAAAAAAAGGAAGCTTTCAGGCAGATTCTTGAATTAGACCTGCTGGATCCTGAAGCTCTCCAAGACCATTTGACTCCCTTTTTCTTTCTCTCCCCCTTGCTACCGACTTCCTTGCCAGCTCTATTGACATAATTGATATATAACATTGTGTAAGCATAAGGTGTGTTGATTTGATACGTGCATATTGCAAAATGATTACCACAATGGTATTACCACCACACATAATTACCATTTTGGGGGAGATGAAAATATTTAAGATTTACTTTCTCCACAACTTTCAAGTGTATGATATTGTTAACTAAGATCACTGTGCTGTGCATTAGATCTCCAGAACTCATTCATCTTATAACTGAAAGTTTCTACCCCTTGACCAACATCTTCCTTTTTCCCCAGCCCCTGGCAACTACCATCCACCTCTCTGTTTCTGTGAAGTTGGCTTTTTTATTTTTATTTATTTTTATTTTTGAAGTTGGCTTTTTTAGATGCTACATGAAAGTGAGATCATATGGTGTTTGTCTTTCTCTTTCTGACTCATTCCACTTAGTCCCCTCAAAGTCCACCCATTTTGCTAAAACTGGCAGGATTTCCTTTTTCTTGTGGCCGGGTAACATTCTAATGTATATATGTGCCACATCTTCATCCATTTGAATAGATCCATTTCATTCATTTTCACGTTGATTAGCAGCTTTTCATATCAGCTTCAAGAACTCCTTTTGGCATTTCTTGCAAGGCAGGTCTAGCGGCAATGAAATCCTTCAGCCTTTGTTTGCCTGGGGACATCTCTGTCCTTCATTTGTGAAGGACAACTTTGATGGAAAGAGTGCTCTTGATTGCCAGTTTTATTCTTTCAGTGCTCTGAATATATCATCCCACTCTCTCCTCATCTACAAGGTTCTGCTGAGAAATCCACTGATAGACTTATGAAGGTTCCCTTGTAAGTTACAAACTTATTTTCTCTTGCTGTCTTGGGATTGTCTTTTGACAGTTTAATGTGTCTTAGAGAAGCTCTATTTCTGTTGTGTTTTTTGGGATCTATGAGCCTCGTGAACATGGGTGTCCAATCTCTCCCTAGATTTGGGACATTCTTGGCCACTATTTCTGGAAATAAAAGCTTTCCATCCCCTTTTCGGAATCTAAGAATTCACAGATTGTGTCTTTTGATGCTGTCCCGAAGATCACACACATAGGCTTCATCACTCTTTTTCATTCTTTTGTCCTTTGTTCCCCTATGATGAGATCATTTTTAAGGTCCTGGCTTCTTCTTTTTTTTTTTTTTTAAAGATTTATTGATTGATTTTAGTGGGGAGGAGCAGAGGGAGAAGGAGAATCACAGGCAGACTCCCCACTGAGTATGGAGCCCACCTTCACTACCGCGATATGAGTGGAATGCTTCACTGACTGAACCACCCAGGTGCCCCATCAAAGGTCCTGGTTTCCAATTCACAGATTATTTCTTCTGCTTGATCCATTCTGCTGGTAATGCTCTCTGTTGCATTTTTCACTTCATTCATTATATTCTTCAATGCCAGAATTTGAGTTTTCTTAAAAATTTGTATGTTTAGCTTCATGTTTTGTTCTTGTATTGTTTTCCTGATTTCATTGAATTGTCTTTCTGTTTTACTGTAGCTCATTAAGCTTCCTTAAAACAGCTATTTTTAATCCTTGATTAGGTAAATTGCAAAGCTCTAGGTCTTTGGCGTGGGTTACTGGAAGATGACTGTTATCCTTTGGTGGTGTCCGGTCTCCTCTGTTTTTCCTGTTCTCTGAAGTCCTGTATCTGATGGAGCAGTCATCTCCAACCACCTTTACTGACTGACTTTGGGAAAGAAGTACCTTCCATCTGCCCTACTAGGGAGTCTGTGGCTTTCCTAGACCTCCTACGGATATACTTGCTTCACACTTCTTGCTCCCTTTTGTGGCAGATTTCTTCAGCTTGTATGCCTTCTCTCCATCATGTAACACACCAGGCCAGGTGCTAACAGCTCCCTTTTGCTCTCTCAAGGCTGGCACTAAAGCTCAAGTCTGTGGTTGTTTGGTGGCCCTCAGATTCTAGATGGCTTCTGGTCATCTGCCAAAGCTTACTCATGCCGCCTATCAGGAGCACACACAGGGAGCCTACTATAGGATAAAGGAGTGTGGGGTTTAGATACACAGAGCATGGAGAATGCCTGTGGGATAGATAGGGGGTGGATCTATATGCTAAGTGTCACTAGTGCCTTGTTGGCAGGCTTCTGGTTAGTAGGATCCGTGTCTTTTTAACACCTTGTAAGAGTCCTATCTGCAGCACTCCTCGCTTCTTCCTGCCCCTAGTCATGCGGCTCATGATCCAGTAGTCTGGTGGGATGAGAGAGAAATGGGCCTCTTTGGCAGGTCTTGTACTGCTGGGAAAACCAGATGCCCATTCACATGCTCCCACTTTTTCCTGCAGAAGAAATCAAGGGCGAGAAGGTCTCTCTTGGCACTGGGCTGTGCCACATTGAGGAATGGGGGACACGAGTTAAGTCCAACTGTTCTTCTTACCCTCTCCCAGGAATCTGAACTTGTATCTGTTTTGCTCCAAAGACATGCTAGAACTTTTCAACTGGACTCCTTGACTTCCACCAAGGTTCTCCCATCGGTGGATGATTATCTAAGACAGTGTTCTCCAGGGGCTCTCAGAACACAGGTGAGAAGGGCTCGGGCCAGTTCATGAGCCACTACAGAGTCTGCATCCAGGATCAAGGTCTGTCTGCCTGTTACCCAATGCATAGGTGGGTCCAATTCCAACCAGGTCCCTTGGCACACAGTGCTGGATCCCACGGCTCCCACAGAGGGATTTTTGCCCCCAGATTGATGCCAAATTGTTAGGGGGGGTATACAAAAAGGGATAGCTTATTTGGCCTTCTTGCTGATGTGCTGACTCCCTTTTAATACCCAGGTACTGGTGCACTAAAGTGGCCACAGGCATATAATCTGTGGACAGTTTTTGGTGAAGTTGAGAGAGATGAGGGGAAAACAAATGATCTATATTCACCAGAGCTTCTCATGAGCCCTGAGAAGAATTTAATTTGTGGCAGTCTTCCAAGGAGACAGTCTTGGAAAATAAACATTGGGCATCAGGCCTGGCCCTGTACCATCTAACCTATTCTTCTACTCATAATGAAGGCAAAATGAATAATCCAGTTTTCTTTTGTAGCCAACTTCTGTTTAACACTGAATGGAGCTAAAGGTGAACATGGTTTTCAGAGCTCAATTACATCATATTCATAGTCACAAACTACAAACATAAGAACTATTGTGCAAACTGAAATCTTCCCTGGCTCTAAGAACAGAAATAGCTTACTTTTTCGATGAAGAAACTCTGCAACCAAAGCTGCCACGTGAACATAACACATTGCTGCCTGCAAAAGGATGACAAAGAAAGAATGGTCAGCATCTGTTCCAGGGCTTTTGCAGGACGGTGTCTAGAACAAAGTCTTAAGACATCACCTCTGAAAAATCTCCATTTTTTATATGAATCTTGGCCATGCTATCAAGCCAGGTTTTCCTGAGCTCTGGGGTGCTTGCATAGGACTTGGCTAAGCTATACTGGAGATCAATGAGCATTTCGGGATCTTTCTCATGCTCCTTCATTTGAGCAGTGGCCATAAGAACGGTACGGATTCTCTTGGTCAAGTCTTTGACTTCTGTGGGAAAAGCAGTTGCCTAATTTCAAAACAAACAAAAAAAGACATGTTCATTAATATTATCAATGTGCTCTAAGCCCTGGCATCCAATCCTGAGAATAACATGATTTATATTCCTTGCTATAGTTCTTGGTATTTGGTTCTTAGTATATTACATGTCTAAAGAGACTTTTTTTTTCTTAAGTAGACTCCAAGTACAGCATGGAGCCCAACACAGGGCTTAAACTCATGATCCTGAGATCAAGACTTGAGCTCAGATCAAGAACTGGATGCTTAATTGACTGAGCCATCCAGGTGCCCCCAAAGAGCTTTAAATTAATTCTTTTTAAAATGAAGCTTGGGCTTCAAACTCTATACTTGATGGCAGGATACTCACAATACATAAAAGCATGGATTTGGGAACTAGACTACCTGGCTCCGAACTCCAGCTTGTCCACTGTAAATACTATGGCCATGAGAATTATTTGCCATTATTGTGTAATTCTGGTTACAGGAATGGCTAAAATTGACAGCTTACTCTGTACCAGGCAATAGTCTAAGTGCCATCCCTGTTTTCATTTGTCTAGCAACCCTCTGAAATAAGTACTGTTATAATTCATTTAACCAAGAACTAAATGGAGGCATATAGCAGTTAATATAGCTGGACTCCGGTGTCACCGTGGGTTAAATGGTAGAGACATGATTTACACCCCAACATCCTGGCTCCAGAGCTAGTGATCTGAGCCACTCTTCCATTCAGACAAACAAACCTATCCCCTCCAGCAATTACCATCTCCATGAAGGTAAAAACCATACTGCTAAGATTTTCACTTAGATGACTAAAGGGTTAAGAATCACAGAACACTCTAAAGAGTTTACTAGCTTCTCTCAAAGTGTTGTTTTATTCTCCAAACCCACTAAGTTACAGTTTCCTCTTTATCCTGACCACTATTAAGAAAGTACTATCACTTCCTCTTAACCCTGGTAGAGTTCTCACAATCATCTGTAGGATTCAGAGAAGATGAGTAAGGGACAAGTACAGGGTTATGGAGTTTTCCAATGTAAATATAACCAAATGTGGAGAAATGGGTTTTAAAAGCACTTTCTTGGGGGACCTGGGTGGCTCAGTGGGTTAAGCATTTGCCTTCAGCTCCGGTCATGATCCCGGGGTCCTGGGATGGAGCTCTGAGTTGGGCTCTCTGCTCAGTGGGGGAGCCTGCTTCTCCCTCTCCCTCTACTATTCTCCCTGTTTATGCTCTCTGGCTCCCTCTCTCTCTGTAAAATAAAGAAATTAAATCTTTAAAAAAATTAAAAGTGCTTTCTTAATCTCTCTAAAAATAATAATTATGTACAATAAAGTTCCTTCTTATACCCCAGTAGTGATTCCATTTACAATAAAGTTCCTTCTTATACCCCAGTAGTGATTCCATTTGTTGTAATAATAAGGTTTATTGGTAATGACAGCTCTACCAGAATAAAACTAAGAAATAAGTCATGAAAAAGATTTATTATCAAGGTCAGCCCAAACAGACCTCGTTTACTTTGAAAAAGATGCTAATCCAACTTTTACATAATATAGAATTAAGAATGGTAAAATAAATTTCAGAGTAGAAGATCCTAAGTGACATAAATTGTTTCTGTGCTCATGGGATTAGTTGGAGCATATGCTGATCTTCCAGGGAACCAGCAGAACTGGCTGAAAAACAAACTTTCCCAGCCTGAGAATGGCTGGCACTACTCAGTGTTTTTTGTTTTTTGTTTTTTTGTTTTTTTTTTTCAGTCTAAGCAACATTCCTCTGGGAATTATTTTTTGGTACATAGATTCTACATATCCCAAACATCAAGTATGCTGTGACTGTGAGCTTTTTTTTTCTTTCAGTTTTTACACAATATTGTCAAATTATCCTGGAGGATGACCTTTCCCAAGAATGGGGATGATCCCTCTGGGAGGAAAAGTCTTCTACTGGCAAAAGATTCTTCCCTTGCATACATATATCACTGGAGATCAGAACCTGTTCCCCATGCCTCAAGACAAATGAATTTTTATAATGTTATAGGTTCTGAGTACATAGATAAGAAAGAGGAATGGTGATCAGGGTCTTGGGCTTGGCCTCAGCCAACTGGGCTTGGGTTTGCCAATACATACCTATGGCAAGCCATAACCAGTTAACAGAGGATTCCTGAAACTCAGTGCTTCATTAGCCAATATTATAAATGATAATGACTCTCAAAAATGAAGCCATTTGTTTTCTGAAAAAGTTTAGAAATTAAGCTTGGAAAAAATTCCAATCCTACTAGCTATAACAGCTATGGATACACAATATAGTCATTCATCCATCCAGTCAAATAATTCTTTAGATCTGCTATGTACCAGGCAGTGTTCTAGGTGCTGGAGACACAGTGCTGTATAAGATAAAGCCCATATCCTATATGCTCTATACTATCAAAAGTTGTGTATCCAATGACAGTTTAACTATAGGAGTGTAAACTTCTCTGACAGGGAAGGTGGTTCTAGCTTATTCCTTGGAGTGAGAACATACCTTCATAGGTCTGTCACTATTTGCAAAATTATTGATGATGAATAAAGACTCCTGAAATCGCGATCCTCCACTTAGGGCCACGTCAGCTATCAACTGGCTCACTGCAATTATGATCTGCAGGAAGAAGCACACATTGTTTTCCGAATGTCTTTTGAACAAATGCTGCTTATTTTCATCATCGTGTAACCCCATAAGCACCCGTATGAAATGTTCCGTTGAAAAATGCTACCCTGTTCCATCGTAATGTTTTCTTCATACACAAAAGGCTTTAAATTCTTCTAGTGAAGGACGCCTGGGTGGCTCAGTGGTTGAGTGTCTGCCTTCAGGGTGTGATCTCAGGAGCCGGGATTGAGTCCTGCATCAGGTACCCTATGGGGAGCCTGCTTCTCCCTCTGCCTGTGTCTCTGCCTCTCTCGGTGTGTCTCCCATGAATAAATAAATAAATCCTAAAAAATTAAATTTTTCTAGTGAAAGAGCAACTTCCAAAGGTCCCAATTACAAACTGTATTTGGCCTTTCCTGGTCAGATGTGAACAACTGTTCAAAACTCATAGCACAGGGGCACCCGAGTTAGCTCAGTGGTTGAGAGTCTGCCTTTGGCTCAGGTCGTGTTCCCGGCCGGGGTCCTGGGATTGAGTCCTGCATTGGGCTCCCTGCATGGAGTCTGCTTCTCCCTCTGCCTGTGTCTCTGCCTCTCTCTCTCTCTCTCTCTCATCTCTCATGAATAAATAAATAAAATCTTTAAAAGAAAAAACCTCATAGCACAGCTAGATCTAAAACAGTTTATAAAATCATGAACTGATATGATGGTGGCCAGGTCTCCACTCCAACTAGGCTTGTTGGGTAGTTGCTATGGCAAAGCTGGGAATAAATGACATTTTTCTTGGGTGGTTTCTCATTGCCTTTCACTAGTCAATTTCACCATGCTGGACTCCCAACTGTAGTCCCTCAGCTCCCTTCCTGGTTTCTGACTCGGGTCTCTCCAGGTCAGATGGCAGGATACCTAAGGACCTTTGGTGGTGATTGGAATCTCTCAAGCTTCCTTGGATGATTGCCTGCATGATTCACACTAAGGTGTTGATGGCTGGACAATTCACTCCAGCTCCCAGAAAGCAGGGTTTTGTGGGAGCTGTGAGCACAGGCTCTAGAGTCAAACTGCCTTAGATTCAGCTTTTGACTTTATTAATTATTTACTGTGTGGCTTTGGGAAAGTTATTTCACCCTTCTGTGTCCCACTTTCCTAATGTGTAGTATGGGGGAGGTAAGACTACCTGATAGCATTGTTATGAGAATGAAAGAGATCATAATCATAATACTAGTTAACACTTTACTAGCACTGACTATGTGACAGAGATGCTCTTAAGTCCTCACATTTATTAATGCATTTATATTTCAATAAATGACTTGAGAGAACTGATGCTTTGACCCAGAAGAATGGCCCTTCATAGGACATTTTGAGCATACTGGCACGTTTATTGCAGAAATGTTTTGGGGAAGGTGGTTATTTAAATGGTGCCTCAGAAAAGCAAATAGCAAAGGCCCTAGCATGTAATGCTGGCCCTAGTATCCCAAAGGAAGTACGTGGCAGATTTTTATAGGAAGCATCTATCATCTACCTCTATCAGATCTTCCCATTCCCCATGATGTTTCTGGAAAGCCACTTACAGTTGCTTCCCTACTTCTAAGCCAGCCTCCAATAAACAACTCCAGTGGAATAGACCATAGCAGGGAAGACAGAAATATGACCAAGGATTTCCCATAGTACAAAGATCCTAGTAAGTCAAGAAGTCCCATGCGTGACTTGGCTCAGAACTGTTTCATCCAACAAGCAAAAGAAATGGAGTTTTTAAATGACAACTAGCACACATTAAGCATCTATTACATCCATGCTGGGCATGGTGCCTGGCACAACACACACTTTCTGTTTCACCCTCACAATAACTCCGCGAGGTGAACTATACCTGGCCTCATTTTACAGATGAGGCAGAGAGTTAGAGACAGACTGAGTAACTTGTGTAAGGTTACATGGTAAATAAGTAGCTGAACTAGGATTTAAACCCAGGTGGGGGGGGGGGCACCTAGGTGGCTCAGTGGTTAAGCATCTGCCTTTGGCTCAGGTTGTGATCCTGGGGTCCTGGGATCGAGTCCCGCATCAGGCTCCCCACAGGGAGCCTGCTTCTCCCTCTACCTATGTCTCTGCCTCTCTCTATGTGTCTCTCATGAATAAATAAATAAAATCTTAAAAAAAAACCCAGGTAGGCCTGATTCCAAAGTCCAAGCTTGCCACTAAACCCTGAGCCATCTCTCATTTTGTGCTAACTGGGCAGGCCAGAACTTGAAAAACAAACTTAAATTACTTGTTACGGTAACAGTATCTAGCCAGCTGTGCTATCTAACAAATATTTTGTTTGGTATTTAATCATTTTTTTTTAATCCTCACGAAACCCTATGAGGTAGGCACAGGTATTTACTGCTATTTTGCATACGATGAATGAGGCACTGAAAGACTAGGAAGCTCCTCAAGATCACCCAGTGAGTGGTACTTGAGCGATACTCCCAGAATCTGAACTAGAGCCTGGGCTCCTGGTATCTTGGCTCTAGAGCAGTGCTGTCCAACTGAAATGGGATGTGAGCCACATATGTGACTTTAAATTTTCCAGGAGCCACATCAAAAAGTAAAAAGACACAGGTGAAATTTCATATATTTCACTGAACCCAAAATGTCCAAAATTTCACTTCAGCATACAGTCAATATAAAACAATTGAGATATTTCACCTTTTTTTGTGCTTGGTTGTCAGAAGCCAACGTATATTCTATATTTACAACATGTCTCAATTTGGGCTAGCCAAGTTTCAAGTGCTAACTGGCCATATGTGGCTAATAGCTATTGTATTGGACCAAATATCTCTAGGTCTTAATCTAGAAGCTAAAGATTGAACAGAAGAAAGAACAGGAGTGGGGCCCCTGGGTGGCTCGGTCAGTTGAGCGTCTGCCTTCAGCTCAGGTCATGATCCTGGGGTGCCAGGATCAAGCCCCCACGTTGGGCTCCCTGCCCAGTGGGGAGTCTGCTTCTCCCTCTGCCCCTTCCCCTTGCTCATGTTCTATCTTTCTTTCTCTCTCAAATAAATAAATAAAATATTTTTTTTTCAAAAAAGAAGGAAAAGGAGCTTTGATTTTCACAGACCTGCAGATGTGTCCTCAAAAAGGTTTTCCTTTTGGTATACTCGAAGTTGTTTCTCATCAGAAGATACAAAAGTGCAGATGCTTCATTCCTGGTTGAGCTAATCTTCGAGGTGCAGCACTTTAAAACCTCATAGCAAAATGCAGCACACATGTTCACTCTTCCTTTGAAAAAGGCTGAGGGAAACTAAAGAACAGGAAAAACAAATAGGTATCTGAAAATCCAACCACAAAAATCAATCAACTCTCAAATGCCTACTATATTCTCACTCAAAACTGGATTGGGTGCTCTGGTGCCTGGGGGGCTCAGTCAGTTAAGCCTCTGCCTTTGGCTCAAGTCATGATCCTGGGGTCCTGGGATCCAGCTCCTTGTTGGGCTTCCTACTCAGTGGGGAATCTGCTTCTCCTTCTCCCTCTACCCCTCCCTCCCCTGCTTGTGCTTTCTTGCTTGCTTTCTCTCTCAAGTAAATAAATAAAATCTTTTAAAAATATGAGAACAATTCAAGTCTGTATACAGGTCACTGTAAAAATGTCCAGTACTGCCTATAAATGTGACAGATCTGAGAAGAGTTTACGATGGTCTGGAAAAGATAAGTAGGTTCTTGGTAATATGTATTAAATCAATGAATGGCTGATATGATGAATGATTGATGGGTGTCAGTTTGGGCTTTGAAAATGGGAGGGATGATCTGCAATGCTTACTCTTTTGCCTTATATTTAAACAGTTCCTTACATTATGAACTCCTAAATGCTGATAAAATTATAGTGGGAATGTATTCATCAAGTAGAGCTGATCTTTTAACAAAATGAGGTAGAGGTGAAGTGTACACCCACAAACATATGCATGTGTGTCTTCTACTCATAAATAGTGTTGAGTAAAATATATTTTGGCATTAGAGAGTACAAAAGTGATGCTCAGTCTTCAAAACAGCCAAGGGGCTATTACTTTGAAAATGTATTTAGTTTGCTTTGTGAAAGATAAATTTTTTGTACAACATAGGCTTGTTACAATTGCCTATGCTTACCTGTCTAGGCAAGCAAGTAGTAAGTTGCTTCAAGTGTGCATCATGGATTTTTTCAGGGAGTGTGAAGCTAGAGGGCCACCCTTTCAAAATTATTCCTTGGGAATCTTGACTTTAAACCCATGTTACATGAACCTTTTTTTTTTTTTGGTAGTCATCTCAACACCCAGCGTGGGGCTCAAACTCATGACCCTGAGATCAAGAGTCACATGTTCTATCGACTGAGCCAGCCAGTGTCCCAGGAATCCACTCCTTATCACCTTAACACCAAGTGCAATGCTGTGCAGATAATGAATGTTTTCTGATTGGCAATTGGGAAATCTCATCAATAGATTCACCAGATTAGACCAAATCTTGCTGGGCAAGATACTCTAGTATGGAAATAAAGGTGTAAGGGGGGGCATGGGAGTAGTGTAGTTAATCCACTAAAATTAGTCTCTATCTCCACCATACTTTTCTGAGTGGGCAATGGCCAAAATCATTAATGACCTCCTCATTATCAATCCCAATGGACTCCCTTTCCCCTTTATCTCATTAGACCACTCTGTACCTCCTCATAATGTTGAAACTTTTCTTCTTTGGCTGTTCCCCTCTCATTTCCAAAGATTTCTTTTCCAGCCCCTTCTAGGTTGTTTTTTCTCCAATGTACTGCTCTTGACCTTTATTTTTTTTTGGTTCTTCCTCTACACACTCTCCAGGGGAAATTAAACCACTCCCATGGCTTCAATTACCGCTCATATGCTGATGCTCTCTCTAGTTCACTATGCTGCAGCTACACTGAATCTTTCAGTTCCCAGAATTTTCAATTCTTTCCCAATTCTGGGTCTTTGCATATGCATGTCCTTCTCCCTAGAGTGTTCTTCCTTGAGCTTTTCAAATAGTTGGCCCCTTTTATATTTCAGGTTTCATTTTAAAAGGTACAAGCCTATCTAAAGTAAGGTATCTCTGGGGCACCGGGTGAGGGCTCAGTTAGCTAAGTGTCCAACTCTTGATTTTGGTTCAGGTCATGATCTCAGGGTTGTGAGATTGGGCCCAGCATTGGGCTCTGCACTGGGCATGGAGCCTGCTTAAGATTTTCTCTCTCCCTCTCCCTCTTCCCCTCCCTGCCATCACCTACCACCCCCATCCCCCACTTGTGTGCACATGCTCTCTCTAAAAAAATAAAACAAATTAAGGTATCTCCTAAAAATCATTATTCTCTATCTCAGCACCTTGGTTCCTTCCTAGAACGTATAATTACTATTTTATTTACTTGTTTATTTTCTTTTCCCCAACCCCACTAGCCTACAAGCTTCATGAGAGCATTGAGAAGTTTCAGAGACTGTTTCTTTTGTATCCCCATCCTGTATCTCTAGTACCTAGTACCATGCCAGACAGAGAAACAGTGTTCAATAAATACAGGATGAATGGATGGATGGATGATGAGTGGATGGGTGATGACTCCAAGTCTAGCTCTCTAACCAAGATCTCTCCCCCAAGCAAAGATCTATATATTCAACTGCTAATTCTAATAGCTGTAACTGAATGTCCTAAAGACATCTTAAATTCAACAGGCCCACAAAACAGAACTCATTAACTTTTACCCCAAATGTAATCTTTTCTCTGTATTTCACATTACCTACCATACTCCATCATCCAGTCAGTGAACCAAAGACCAAATCCTATTGATTCAATTTTCTTACCATGTTTTATGTCTGCCTTTGACTTTCCATCTTCACTGTCACTGTCATTTACTCTAGGTGTTTTTTTTTTTTTTTTTTTTTTTTTTTACTCTAGGTTCTCATCTCTTATCCAGCTCACTATAGTTAAGTCTTTTTCCTGCCTTTATTTGGTATTGCCACCCATCCACCTTCCACACTACTTTTTTTTTAAAGATTTTATTATTCATGAGAGACACACACACACAGAGGCAGAGATACAGGCAGAGGGAGAAGCAGGCTCCATGCAAGGAGCCTAACGTGGGACTCGAAGGCAGACTCTCAACCACTGAGCCGCTCAGGCGTCCCTCCACACTACTTTTGAGAGAGTTTCCCCCCACCCACATCAATCTGCCCTTAATACAAATCTAATTCTGCTGGTTCCATGTTCCCTGAGGCCTCAAAGATGAAGTCTAACTCCTAAGATGAGTACATAATCATCTGGTCCCCATTAACCTCTTCAGTCTCATCTCTTGCTCAGTCCTTACTAAGTTCTATCTCTACCACTATAGAGGAACTTTTGCTAAATTAGAACATTTCCCCTTCTGCCCACCCTCAGATCCCTGTACAGACTTCTCTTATTCTAGTGGTATTTGTGGATGTGTGTCCACAGATGTGTGTAGGTTTCCCTCTACTGGACGTTAAGCCCTGGGACTGTATCCCTGACACATTGTCTAACACCAATAAGTTCCTACCCTTTAACTGTTTGGTTGATGAATTATTTCTGAATCTATTTCCCTTAGTTTCTTATAACATGCTTGTGTTGAATTCAGTTCTCCACATACTTCTTTATTCAAAAATTATATCAAGGAATGGCAATTAAAAACAACCTTCAAATCCACTTAAGTTCTATATCAAGTAAATGTAATAAGCTGCCATACAAATAATGATGACAAAAAAAGTTTTCCATGCTTAGCTATTCCACTACACAAATCATTTAATTGAATTTGTCTTGTTGGAGTTATACATGCCAGAGTAGAGGCCTAGACTGTAGCTTTCCATAATTTTAACTCCATCCTGGTTTATAATGCTTTTTATTACATTTAAAAGCTATCAAAAACAGACCAGAAATAAATTTTTGCTATCAGTTTCGGTCAGATTTATTCCTAAAAGCCTGGTCTGAGGTTTTGTTGAGATGAGGTAAGCAGCCTGAAAATTTAGAGCCAGCAGATACAATTAGCAATGAGAGGCAGAATTCATTCATCTGAACCTGTACTGAGTGCCTATCATTTGCAGGATATCATACAAGACCCTGCGGTTAAGAAACCTGGTCTCTGCTTTCCAAGGGCTTATACATGGATGCACTGATTAACGTTTGTATCCTTAGCATGAGAAGACTTTCAAGAGAAGCAAACTGGGGGTGCCTGGGTGGCTCAGTGGTTGAGCATCTGCCTTTGGCTCAAGGTGTGATCCTGGGGTCTTGGGATCGAGTCCCGCATCAGGCTCCCCATAGGGAGCCTGCCTCTATCTCTGTGTCTCTCATGAATAAATAAATAAAACCTTATAAAAAGAGAAGCAAACTAGAAGTAAAACTGGCAAAGTTGGTAATTTGAAAATGATACTTTTCAAAGGAGCCTGCTGGAAAGGGGAAGGAATGGCAAGGTGAAATAAACAGCATGTTTAGACTTTAAGGGGTCCCTGGCTGGGCCCCTTTTGTGTTTTTTGCTCTTCTGTACCCAGGATTACAAAGGCAGTACTTAATAGCTTTGTTGTCTAAGGTTCATGGATATCAACATGGTGGTCTCATTGCCCTCTTTCCGGCCTGCTACAGATGGAGCCTGCTAGCAGCTATAAAGATTTTCTCCTTACCTTACTGATGAAAGCTCGCAGGGAGGCAAAAACATGTTTCAGCGACATTTCAGATTGTCCGTTTTTAAGAAAAGCCAGATGAATATCAAATACTTTTTTCATTAATGGGTTGTGGCCATCATTATTTAAAAGTTGACTCTATAAAACATAAAACAAACAACACGTTGGGGCGCTAGGGTGGCTCAGTTGGTTAAGCTTCTGCCTTCGGCTCAGGTTGTGATCCTGGGGTCCTGGGATCAAGCCCCGCATCAGTTTTCTGCTCAGTGGGGAGCCCGGTTCTCCCTCTCCCTCTGCCCTGCCTCCTGTTCATGCTATCACTCTCTCTCAAATTAATAAATAAAATCTTTAAAAAATACATCTTGCAGAAATAGTTTATGCCATCCCCCACTCCCCCAAATGAGAGTCAACTTTGCCATACCTGTTTATCAAAGCACTGCTTGAAAGTTTCAGAAAAACAAAAAGTTAAATATAACTTAAAAACATTTGTGCCAAAAAAAAAATTGTGCCATCTTTCAACTTGGAAATCTCAAAACGCTGCATAAATTCCAACTGCACGTAATTCCATCATTTTAAGTAGATGGAAAAAAAATTTCCAATGTAGCATAGCAAATGCAGAACTAGTTATAGGTTAGTATACCTACTAATAGGTTAGTAGAAAACACTACTAACCTATTAATATTTTTCTTCAAAAAGCTTATTCTTTTTAAGTAATCTCTCCACCCAACATGGAGCTCAAACATACCACCCTGAGATCAAGAGATGCATGCTCCACTGACTGAGCCAGCCAGGTGCCCTTTTTAATCTATTAATATTAAGCAGTATATTGCTCAATGGCAGGTATCACAATTGAACAGACTAGGTATAATGGTAACATCAACACCCAGAATCCCTGAATGGTATAAAACTTTTCTGGTTCTTTCTTTAGTCTACTTTGGCTCAGGGTGTAATGGTTACAAGTATGGATTCATGAGGTGCCTGGGTGGCTCAGCGAGTTAAGCATCTGACTCTTGATTTTGGCTCAGGTCATGATCTCTGGGTCCCAGGAGCCTTGAGGCCAGCTCTGTACTTCGCAGGGAGTCTGCTTGAGGATTCTCTCTCTCCCTCTGTCCCTCCTCCCACTCATTCTCTCTAAAATAAATAAATAAACCTTTAAAAAAAAAAGCATGGATTCTTTTAATGACTGTCCTAGCTCTGAATCCTGGTTCTGCTACTGGCCAGCTATGTGACATAACTTCCCCCTGTGAACCTCAGTTTCCTAATTTTTAAAAGAGGAATAATCATAGTATCTGTATCAAAGAGCTATTATGAGGATTAAAAGTGAAGGGGTGCCTGGGTGGCCCAGTTGGTTAAGCGTCTGCCTTTGGCTTAGGTCTTCATCCCAACGTCCTAGGAACAAGCCCCATGTCAGGCTCCCTGCTCAGCAGGAGTCTGTTTCTCCCTCTCACTGGGAATACACTCACTTGCTCTGTCTCTCTCAAACAAATAAAATCTTTAAAAATTTTCTAAAAATAAAAGTGAGTTCATATTTGTTAGTTTATTGAGGTATAATATATGTACCATAAGATTTACCCATTTTATGTATATGATTTAATTATTTTAATGAAATTTACAGAGTTTTTCAACCATCACAGTCCAATTTTAGTATACTCTCCTTATCTCAGAAAGATCCCTGGTGCTCATTTGCAATCACTCCCCTTTCTCACCCCCAGCCTCACAATAGAAAAGTGAGTTAATATTTGCAAAGCACTTGGGATAGTGACTGACATCTGCCAAGACACGTATTTGTTAAGTAAGGATCTGAATAGGAGGAAGGAATACAATGTGAGCCTTAAGATGTCCTTCTTATTTATTGGCACAGTAAAAATGAACTTAGGCTGCATTTTAATTAGAACAAACTTATTACTTGATAAAGAGATTCTGTAGCCTATTTCTTATTAATATCTAATTTCATTTTCCCTTATAAGCCTCTGAAAAGCCCAGGTCAGGATTCCATAGTAAATCTGGAAGGCTATGGAACACCTGAGTGGCTCAGGAGGTTACACATCCAACTCTGGGTTTCAGTTCAGGTCATGATCTCAAGGTTGTGAGACTGAACCCTGAGTTGGGCTCCACGTGGGAGCTCCCTCTCTCTCTCTCTGCTCCCCACCCCCACCCACCACATGTGGTACGCTCTCTCAAAAAAAAAAAAAAAAAAAAGAAGGAAAACCTGGAGGGCTGAAGCAATTAAATGCATTACATAGAGAAGATGGATGAAAATAATTGACCTGTGTAACTCAAGGGAAAGCAAACAAGATTTTTTACTTTTGAGTTCTGCTAATGTCACATTATTTGACAGTAACATAATTTTTACTCTTCAAAGCACCCTCCTATCATCTCATTTTGCTTCCTCAAAAACCCTGCAAGATCATTGCTTTAACCTTCTTTTAAAAATCCTAGCAATGCTGATTTGTGTCCAGAGGCAAACATCTGAGAAAAAAAGCATTGAATGCCTGGTCAGGGGAAGCCAGCCAGCCCGCCTGGACATCATCAAGCCTGACAAAACATCTCATTGCCACGAGTATTTGGGCAAACTGGTTCAATCCTAATTCAAGCTGAAAGTTACTGGATATATTAATAAAAGAGTGACAGAAAACATTTTTAAAACACACACAAAAAATCAAACAACGGAAGTTCAGAGGTAGAAGGAAGCATAAGGGCAAATGACCCCAAACCCCTCCCTTTATGGATGTGGCAGGTAAGTCTCCGTGGATCCCCAAGGTCACACAGTAGCCAAATGAGGTCTGTCATCTAAGTTTCTAGACAGTTTATTAGGGACTTTTTCCCTACACTATGCTTTCTCTAATTAATTTATATATAATGTCTTCTTTATGACACCAACTAAATTCTAACTCTTCATTTTTACCTTGAAACACTGGGTGAAAAACGAGATGGTATCCAGCACTGTGAGGGAAACTTCAGTAGCAGTATTGCCTTCGAGGAGTGCCTGATGGAAAATGTCTGCTTCAGTTGTCGCAGAGCCTAAGATTAAAAAAAAAAAAAAAGTAAATGCAAACTGCCCAATGTAGAGATTCACGTATCAGTTTTGAATGATTCCCCACCCCCAAAGACTCAGAGAGACACAAGCAAGAAGAAAGGAGGCTCTCAATATCCACAGACCTAATGAGCTTCCTTGCATTTATTCCTTAATCAAATATGATCCTGGTTAATCAGTTTCACTCATTCTTACTTCAGCTCCATATCAACAACTCTGCAACACATAATTAGGTGTCTGCTTCTTTGGAGACAAGATTTCAGGGATGGGAAATAACATGGGAAATTATGTGTGCGAAAATGAGAAATCATAGACAGTCAGCGACATCACATTCTGTGGTGCCCTGTGGCCAGATGTTTCCAATTATGCCTCTGTTAGGGTACTTGTTTCTAGATCAGAAGAAAAACAAAGCATCTGGGGCAACCAAAGGAAGTAGCTCCATTACCTTTTTACAAGTGACAAGAGCAAAGCCTACAGCTATAAAACTTGCATTTTTTTAAAAGGTTTTGAATCTATTATTAGTTCAGGGTCCATCCGCTCAAGACATTTGTTTTTATTATTAGTCCTTATCACAAAGCCAGTTTGGCTGACTTCCTTTTCTGCAACCTCCAGAGGACAGTATGGAAATGAAAGATTTCTCTTTGACTTTTTAATATTTGCTTTTCAGAGGACTGCTTCCATTTATATAACCCTCTAGCTTCCCTCGCTGGTCAACATTTCTCTCCTTGTCATATTCTCCTTGTCAATATTTCAACACATGTGAAATATACCTTGGTCAAAATAGTATTTACAGTTCTTTCATTTCTGCAGTCAGTTCAGCAGATGTAATCCCTTAAAATCATCAAATGAACAGATATTATATATATTAAACAAATATATATTATTATATTGAGATGCCATTATTTGCATTGGAGTTTAACAGTAGGAATGAAGGATATCCAGTGTAAAATAATATGATGGAAACAGCAATTCAGTGGGAAAAATTAATTTCTTTAATACCAAACTAAGAGAAAAACCACTATTACCTAAAAATTGCTGGAAAATCCATGCATGTATTGTCAGATATTCATGCATGATGAAATGACTGTATATAAACACAGAGATATGCAAAGATATTCACGTGTGCAAAAGCATTTCCAATCGTATTGGCAATTTAAGCTAGAATTTCTTCAAGGTTACATGGTATTACATGTATATTTCAAATGGCTATCCTACCCACATTTTCACTTACTGTGATTAAGTGTAAACGAACTTTCCAGGCTACTAAGATGCTGAAGTCGGGCCTGCATTACTCCTGATCTGTTTCGTAGAGCTGGCATGGTTTGTGATTTTCGGTCTATTCCAAAGTGCTTTGACAGCCAGGCATCATGTACCCTAAAGTGAATTTTAAAGTTAGGAAATGGAGTACTTTAATACTAGATCTCAATGTTAGATTAAAAAAAAACCAACCAAAAAAATAAAAAATAAACAACAACCTAATACATGACTAGGTTTCCACATCAACAGCATACCATGTTCAATACTCTATCTACTATTACTTGGCTGAAATGAGGCAGCACTGGAAATTGTATGATGTTTTCATGGATATTTAAAAGAGCTTTTGCTATGAGAATATAATTAAGGAATTTAGAAAAAGTTCCTTACTTCCCTCCCTCCCCTCAAAAAATCAGAGTCAAGTGGCCAACACTTCAGAAGGCTCACGCTTTTCTTCAAAAGGTGAGGCAGGGCAAGAGTCCCAGGAAAGAATGAGACGGATACTCAGAGGTAAAATGAGGTGGGGAGGATTTCTGGGGTTAGGTGTGCAAAAAAGAATGCCAATTTGATCTGTTCCTGGACTGGAGTCCTGGATCAGAAATTTTTACTCTGTAAACATGTCTGTTACTAGGATGGGCCAACTTTTGTTTTCTTTCGATTTTAAGATTCCTTTAAAAAAAATTACAGCTGGATCGTCTGGGAACTGAGGAAGAGTTTGTCTTTCCTCTAGTGAACAGAGTGGGAGAATGAGCAGAATTGTAGAGGTTAAGTAAGGTTCGTGGTGGTAGTTACCATGCCAGTTCCAGTCACAGGGAAAGACACTGGAAATCGTCACCTGAATTATGCATTATTAGGATGTTCCCAACATCGAGCAATAACCTCCATCCAAAGTGCCCCTTTGGTTTTTAGAAGTGCCATGGAATTTAACTTAAAATAAAAAGGACTCTATTTGAGTTCCTTAATTCTACCCCTAAAACAGATCTTACTGGAATAAGTAATCTTTTCCTTAGGTTCCCACAAACATTTTTGAAGTATTTATTTCATTAAGACATAGGTGGCAAAAAGTAGAAAAGAGCTAATATAGAATGCACATCTCAGCCGCTGAGGATCTCTATTTACCTTAGCAACTGAAGTCAATATTGACAGGTTGTTGATAAAAGTACAGACCTTACAGTTGTTCCCACTTTATGATTTCCTGCCTTCTCCTGGATCTAAGCCCTTTCTCACCTCTTTCAGAAAAGACAAGCATCTGTTCTAGGATTAGAACAGAAACTCTGCATATCAGGATAATCACTACCCTTTGGAAAACTTAAAAATATATCATTTCACACTAGTTTAATTTACAATTTGAGTTCAGACATATTAAATAAACCATAAGCAACCTCATGTTAACACAAAATGAAGAATCTAGGTTTTATATGGCATGATCAACACTGCCCTCTGTTGGAAGAGAAGGAAAAAAGTGGAAATTGCAGTGGGAATTACCTTGCTATGTTTCTTTTTCCCATATACCTAAAGTGAAACAAACATACTCTAGAAAGAAAAACAACAGCATGTTAGTAAGATATTGCCTTGCTTTGTATTTTAACAAGTAATATTTGAAAACTCACATGTTACAAAGAATGGCTTATTTATTTATTTTTTTTAATTTTTTATTTATTATTATTTTTTTTATGATAGAGAGAGAGAGAGAGAGAGAGAGGCAGAGACACAGGCAGAGAAGCAGGCTCCATGCACCGGGAGCCTGACGTGGGATTCGATCCCGGATCTCCAGGATCGCGCCCTGGGCCAAAGGCAGGCGCCAAACCGCTGCGCCACCCAGGGATCCCAAGAATGGCTTATTTAAATCATACTACAATAATATGCTTTGGTATACAGACATATACACATTAACTACTTGTGGGTTTGCCATATTATATCTTTCTAGATTTATTTGCTATAACAACATTAGCAACAAAAAGCTCCATGTCTTCACATACAATTCTAGCCACATTTAAAAAGGTTGTCAGTGAAAAAAATAAAAAATAAAAAATAAAAAGGTTGTCAATGCAAATGATGATTCTACATCGTGCTCTATAAGGTTTCATAGCAAAAATCTCCAGCTTAGCCACTAATACCTAAATAAAAAGTTTCTTAAGCCTTAAAAATTGGAGCAACTGCTGTATTTCTATAATGGCATTAAGATACCTTCCATTATTCATAATCTCAAACACATACAGAAGTAAAGAAAATAGCATACTAAACTCCCACATACCCAGCACCCACCAGCTTCAACAGTTATCAACTTATGGCCATTCTTGTTTATCCTACACTCTGAACAGGTTCCATGCTCTCCCTCCACCCTCCCTATCTCTTGTATTTTTTGGAAGCAAATCCCCAACATCATATATTTTCATCAGTAAATATTTCAGTATAGTTTTTTAATATCTTAACTGTCATTTGTTTGCTGACACTCTCTGTAAAATTTTGAAAGACTTTAATATGTACTGGTTATCCTTTTTGTTTTGAAGGACGTGCACATAAAAGCATCATTTGTGTGTGCTATTAATTAATTAATTAATTAATTTATTTTTAAAGTAAGTTCTATGCCCAAAGTGGGGCTTGAACTCATGACCCTGAGATCAAGAGTCACATGCTCTACCAACTGAGTCAGCCAGGAGCCCCTGTGTGCTATTTATTTAAAAATTTCTTACATTTCATTCTATTTTTTTTTTCTAGCTTTCAATAAGGATGTACAAATAGCTCAGCAAACAATCTAGGGCAAGTTCCCACCTCCACCTAGGAAATAAGACTGGGTTTTCCCCCAACTGCCTTGAAATGGAAATGAATATATATATGCATTTCTGAAGTTGGTAGGGTTACTCAGCTCTACAGAGGAGTACAAATTCTAAATTCCAGTCATTGACGCTGCTCCATTAAGCCAGCATCTGCTCCAAATGAATGCTTTTGGACAGCTGATGCCACTTCTAGTTTTCCAGTCCAGAAAGACTGCTGCTGGGCTGAAAGATGGTCTATTATTAGCTAATTTCTCTGATATCTTAAGTATTCCATCTCCATGTTTCCTTCTATCTATGTGAAGAACCTATGTGCTAGCCTTGATGCTACCAAAATAGTTGAATATTTCCTACATTATTAGCAAATAAGCTGTTGGGAAAAAAGGTAATATTTTATCCCCCAAATAAGAAGAAAATTTACAAAAATATATTAATATAACTTACTCTAGAAGTATGAGAATGTTTATGAGCTCCTGAGGAGATACTTTGTTCCAGTAAGTTAAGAGAGTATCTGAAAATGGAATAAAGTGGTGGATCTTGAAATAAGTAGAGCAAATAACACAGTGCACCCCAAAGTACCAATAACCAATAACCTAGCTTCAACAACCATCAACTCACAGCCAGTTGTTTCATCTATTTCCTCCTCTCCCATCTCATTGCTCAATACACACTGTATTTGAGTTAATTCCAAATGTATTGGTTTATCTGTGATTGTTTTAACAATTATTTACTTTGTAAATATTCTTTTGGATGGCTGACATTAATCTTCATATCGTCCCTGAAGATGGAGGAAGGGAAACAGACCTGGGGTTTTTTAATGAACTTCTTAAAATTTTATGCAACATGGTGTGCTTATGTGTATTTTTCCAAACAGAGGGTCAAGTTCCTTTGCCTGCTACTCAAGGGGCTCTGTGAACCAAAAAGTTTGAGAACTTTAAACTTTATAAGAGAGATTTTTTTTCTCTCTTTGCCTTTGCATTATAAACTCTGAGGCCCTGGTATTATGTAAACACACACAGAGTTAAAAACAAAACAACAGGCTGAACGAAAACGATGTTAAATAACTTTATGCTAAGCACATCCAACCCACTTTTTCCCCCCTGTATTAACTTCCTTGTTCCAGCTCCCTTCTACCTCTAAAAGTCTTTCATTTTGTACAGCTCCTCAGGCCTTTTTTTCTATCTGCTAGATTGGATGCTACCGGATTCTGATCAATTTTTGCTCAAATAAACTCTTAAAAATATGGCTGTTTATCTTTTAACCATTTGTCCACACACACATATTGAATTATTCCAGATATAAAAGTCCCTTAAATCTATCACATATACTTCTCTTGTGACTGGTTCCTTTGCTTCCAACACAGTGACTTATTGAGATGTGGGGGGAAAAAATGAAAAGAAAAAAAAAATACTGCCGCCACTTAACGCTCCTTTATTTTTTAAAGAGATTTTATTTTTAACTAATCTCTACACCCAAAGTTAGGGCTAGAACTGACAACCCCGAGATCCTGTCGCATGCTCTACCCACTGAGTCAGACAGGCACCCCTCCCCGTCCCCTTTTTAGGCAACTCAGATATAGCTAGCGGTGCCGGTAGCTCTTCAACGTAAACATCTTATACGTAAAACAGAACTGTCCAATGACAAACCTGCCATTCCAGTTACAACCGGCAAGCGAGGGCTGCGAAGACTAGGCGATGTTGGCTATATGGAGGGGGTGGGAGAGGGAGGAAGGTAGGGATTTTGACTTTACTTCCAACTGTTTTTAAAGCCATGAGTATTGATACTTTCTAAAACACTGATCCTCAAGAATACAAATGAGAAGTAGCGTCAAATTAGATTAAAAATAAATAAATAAAGCGAGCAGGGACTTCCGGTCTCCCCCCCCCCCGCCTTTTATTGCCTTGCTCAGAGAAGCCCAGATCTCCCAGAAGCCACCGGGTTTCCGGCCTCTCAGCCTCCCGTCGAAGCGCGGTGCCGAGGTGCCATCTTCCCTCTCCTGCGCACCGGCTTTTCCTGGCGAAAGACTCGTACCTCTTTCCGCCAAAACGTTGGGACTTTCCATCCATCCCTGAGCCAGCCTTGTGCCAGCCGTGTGCCCAGAGGCAGCTTCATAGAAGGTCTGTAAAAGGGGTGAAAGCCTTATCCCTGCCGCGGCCCAGCTCTAGTCAGCAGCTCCTCCGCCATTTTGTCGGCAGCGGCGGCAGCGCTGTCAAGCCGTTAGCCCGTCTCCACCATTTCTAAATCCCAAATCCGTGAGACAGAATGCAGAAAGGGAACATGGGTGGAGGAGACAGGGGAAGTGGTAAGAAACCTTCAGTAAAAGATAAATTGCGGTTCAGTGTCTGTGATGTGTCGTCTGACGAGTTTAAGAAAACTTGGCTAGCACTCAAAGAGCTCCATGATAGAGAGCTACACCGTTTACAGGCAAAATTAGCCACTTTGAGGAAAGAGCGATTGGCAGACGGGAGGTGGACAGGCTCCATAGCCAAAATTAAAGAGCTGACCGAACAACAGAAAGTCCTCAATAGCACCATTCGTGACTTGCGAAATCAGTTAAACGCAAAAGTATGTGACCGCTGTTCAATGAATGAAACGTACAGGAACACGCTACAGCAAGAGTTTTATGATATTCAGCAACAAAATCTTCAGTTTATTGCTGAGCTTACTGCAGAAAGGAATAAGTTAAGAGAAGAAAATAAAAAGCTTTCTGAAAAACTAAGACTGAATCAGCAACAGTTTCAGCCTTCTTTTTCTTTTTCTGATAGCGATGATGATGACTTTATTCCCTGTACTCAAAGGTCTGTGCAAGTTTTTTCGGTCAAGGAGCCTGCCCCAAGTGCTCAGATGCATCTGCCTATCCAAATGAGGCAATCAAATACTGAACAGATAAGATCTGGGAGAAAAAAAGAACGACGACAAAGTCCAAAGTTTGCAATTCCATTTTACAGTCAGGACCTCTTTGAGGAGCCACAGATCTCTCCTGAGATTTCTTCTAATAGCAGTAAGCCTGCTGCAGTGAGCAGTACCAATCAGAAGTCAACTGCAGCTTTTCCTTTAACATCTACACTTGATCCTCAAAGTGGGGATGGATTTCAAGATGTTTCAGACCTTCATGAAGACAAGCTTGGCCAGCCAAAAAGGAAACATATCATCACCCAGAAGACCTCCACACAAAAGTGTGAAACTCATATTGACTTCTCTTGGAGCCTTTCCAGTATTTCTGCAGAAAACCCAACTACTCAAGTCATATCTGAAACTTCAGAGGAAAATATGCCTGATTATAACAAAAGTTCACTTTCCCCTTTTACATCGAGAAAGGAAAAGCCCCCTTTAACTGTATTTCCTTTTGACTATACCTTAAAATCTAATGGGAAAAGAAGATTGAAGGCTGGTACTGCTTATTGCAACAATGTGTTTTCTGTAAGAGATTGCAGTAACCAGACACTGTCCACTGAACAATCCGTTAAGAAGAATAGTAATGAATCTACAAGTACAGAGTATGGTGCCTATAAGCCTCCAAGTGATACCCAAAGTTTGATCTTTGAGTCTGTAATCAAGAGAAAAGCCAAGATACAGTCAGGAAAAAGGGAGAAGTAGCTTTCCCTCATCCTCTCAAGGAAAATGCTTTTCTTTTACCAAAGGACAGTCTTCTTGTCCATTCAGACTGTGTAACTGATTACCCTTGACTCTGATTCTGTTTTTCTGTAAATAATAAACAAGACAATAAGAACAAAAAAGGTTTGGGAAATGACTAAGACTTTGAAACAATGACTTAATGCCAGTTAATAAAATATAGCACAAATAGAGAAGGAAATTTAGAATCCCTCTACTTCCATACAGAAGTGTAGAGGTCTACCATCTTTTTGTTGAAATTAAGTTGCTACTGTTTATGAACCAATTAAAGCCAAGAGAGGACCTGAAGAGTGTGGACTTATAAGAGTTCAACATTTAAATGCACATAGAATGACTAAAAAATTTACCAGACAAGACCAGGCAACTAGAATACATCCATTGATAGAGGTCTACCATCTTTTGTTGAAATTAAGTTGCTACTGTTTATGAACCAATTAAAGCCAAGAGAGGACCTGAAGAGTGTGGACTTATAAGAGTTCAACATTTAAATGCACATAGAATGACTAAAAAATTTACCAGACAAGACCAGGCAACTAGAATACATCCATTGATAGAGGTCTACCATCTTTTTGTTGAAATTAAGTTGCTCTGTTTATGAACCAATTAAAGCCAAGAGAGGACCTGGAGAGTGTGGACTTATAAGAGTTCAACATTTAAATGCACATAGAATGACTAAAAAATTTACCAGACAAGACCAGGCAACTAGAATACATCCATTGATAGAGGTCTACCATCTTTTTGTTGAAATTAAGTTGCTACTGTTTTTTTTTTTTTTTAAGTTGCTACTGTTTATGAACCAATTAAAGCCAAGAGAGGACCTGAAGAGTGTGGACTTATAAGAGTTCAACATTTAAATGCACATAGAGTGACTAAAAAATTTACCAGACAAGACCAGGCAACTATAATACATCCATTGATAGAGGTCTACCATCTTTTTGTTGAAATTAAGTTGCTCTGTTTATGAACCAATTAAAGCCAAGAGAGGACCTGGAGAGTGTGGACTTATAAGAGTTCAACATTTAAATGCACATAGAGTGACTAAAAAATTTACCAGACAAGACCAGGCAACTAGAATACATCCATTGAGAAAGATCCAGAAGTAGATTTTTTTCAGAATAAAATGAATATGACTTTACATGTACAAAAGATAAAGAGATGTGACAGACTGTGTACTAGTTCTTTAAAAATGTGCTTTTAAAAATCAAAAAGAGCATAAGAAAGAAAAATCTAATGAACAAAGACCAAATATTCAGCAAGAGAGGTCAACATTTATAAGAGGAGCAGGAACTATGAAGTTCTCAAGAAACAAAGCAGTTATGGTCTTATCCATGACACTAAAAAAAACAGCCAGAGACTTGTCACTGGTTATCACAGTATGTGGTTGTGCACATGCACACGTGTGTGTGTGTGTGTGTGGTGTGCACGTGTGCACATGTGGAAGAGAGGAGCAGTCAGCAATGCAACTCCCCCACCTCCTTTTTCTCCCCCTCCCCTCCTCCTTCCCCTCCCCTTCTTCCCCTCCCCTCCTTTTTTCTCCTCCCCCCTCCTTTTTTTCCTCCCCCCTCCTTTTTTTTTCTCTGCCTGCCCCCAACTTTCTTTCCTTGGGGTATGGTGGTATTCAACTACTTTTTTTTTTCAACTACTTTTTGTTGTTGTTGTTGTTGTTGTTGTTGTTTTTTCATGTGTCTCTTAGGCCATTTTTTTTTAAGAGTCATTTATTCATGAGAGACACAGAGAAGCAGAGACAAAGGCAGAGAGAGAAGCAGGCTCCCTATGGGGAGCCCAATGAAGAACTAGATCCCAGGACCCTGGGATCATGACCTGAGCCAAAGGCAGATGCTCAACCACTGAGCCACTCAAGTGTCCCTCTTAGACCTTTTTTTTTTTTTTTTTTTTTTTTTTTTTTTTTTTTTTTTAGATTTTATTTTTTCATGAGAGAGAGAGAGAGAGAGAGAGGCAGAGACACAGGCAGAGGGAGAAGAAGGCCCCATGCAGGGAGCCCGACGTGGGACTTGATCCAGGGACGCCAGCATCACACCCTGGGCCAAAGGCAGGCCCTAAGCCACTGAGCCACCCAGGGATCCCCTTAGACCTTTTTTTAAAGAAACAAATTTATTGAGTGATTTCATGTACCATAAAACTCAACCATTTAAATAGTGCACAATACGGTAGTTTATAGCATTTTCAAAGAGTTATAGACCATCACCCCAGCTTTAGAATATTTTCATCACCTTCAAAAGAAACCCCATATACATTAACCATCACTTTCCAAGTCTGCCCACTTTTCACCTTGTGGGAAGACAAAAATAGTGAGCTGTGGCTATAGTTGTTAACTGATCCATTATTTCTCAGAATGAAATACCACCAGGGTTCAAAATGATCTCCCTTTATTTCTTTCTTTCCCAAAAGAGGGTGGTACATCATATAGTCTCAATATAGTCTTTGACTTTAAATTATACAATCTTAGAACTTAAAGATTATAGTTATATTTCTACTTTTATTAATATATTCTAAACTATTCATATCTAGCTATTTTTAGTCTCTAGCTATCAAATTATTTTGTTTTTATAGCCTGTATTATTATAAAAAATCTTTAACATTTACTAAAAATAAAGTAAGAAATAGATAAGTAAAATATAATGATAACATGTATAATGATAATCAGAACTGAGGTCCTTTTATGTTCTTTATTCCTGCATACATGTTTTTCAGTAAAAATACTGAGAAAAGGAAGAAAAGGGAGGGAATTATATAAATAAATGTGGTATTTGGGAATTAGATAACCTCTTGATTTTACTTCCAGAGGACATGCAGTTTATGAAAACCCTTTGGTTACTCTATCATATGAAGAAGTGTTAATACTAGTAAATAGTACAACTCTACACCAAGGGAAAAAAACTGGAGTCTGAAAAAGAATCTGATACCACACAATACCATCAGTGGTGCTACGAAGATAAAAGTGGCACTCCCTACCCTCAGAGAACCCTTCCTGTCTTTTTTTGTTTGCTTCTGGTTTTCCAAATCTTGGGTTAAATAAAAACTAAAATATTAAATATGACTTCTGGTTATTATTGCCTCCTCCTATTTACATCGGTCATTTACTGAATTATAAGCTCTGCATGAAAAAAAAAACGTTTAGCACTTTGGAAACTATTGTTTCATTTTAGAAATCAAGTTTTAAATTCAAAAAATAGAAGACTCAAACCTCTATGACCAAAATGTACCTATTTTAAGTTAGAAATATAGGAATGTTTTAAGGTCAGAGTCTTCAAAGATTTGTCTCTAATGTGTATGTGTTCTACATACAAATGATGATCAAATATTTACTGCATGAACTTGCGAAGGTAAATGTCTAGTAGAGACCAGGCCTAATATGCTGGTAACTCACCTTCAGAAATCATTTTTACTATATACAGGTAGCACATTAAGAGGCTTCTGATTTCATACTGATCCAATCGGTTATACTGGGATACGCTACTCCTTGTAGAACTCTGTCGGGTCTGTAATAGAAAGATAGGACTTTTGTGAAACAATATTATAATTCCCCATAACCTTTAACCCAATAACTATTTGTATCATTAGTCCTGTTTGGGAAAATTCTAAGCCTAAATCCAAATTTTATATCATACTTGGAAGGTAAATGAGCTGGAATCTTTCTTTATTGCTATTGCACAGAGTAGTATCACTAGAAATCATCCGAGGGTCTTCACCAAGATAATAGTCATGAACACTGTGTTTCATTCCCATAAGTTCTGTGTTTTAGTAGTAGTAAAAACCTTATATAACCATATGTGGCTATTCCAGGAAAAATAGCTTTTACATGGAGGAGGAACTTAACTAAGGTATATCAAAGCACAGAGCCATTTTAAGCTCTTTTAATTTGAATCTTTCAAAGTTTATTAATTAAAATCCAACCTACAAATAATAGGTCAGGGAATCTATATTTTTTAAAGGGCTAATATTACAAGATAATATGATGAAGATTCCAGTAATATTTCAAAACTAGAGCATCTACAAACTAGTGATGTTCCCATTATTTAAGGACTTTTGTTAAAATATCAGTTATTAAGCATGCCAAGATCTGACTTATTTGGGAATTTATATGAATAGAGTATTAATAATCTAAAGAATTTTCCTTATTAAAAACCAATACTTCCACAGTTGAGCTAAATTGGGCTGGAGATACGCATTTACTAAACTAGGATTTACTAAGAATGAATTTTCATTTTGAGCAAAACACCTAGGTTCTGAATGCTTGCTAGCTGTATGATTATTAACAAGTTCTTTAACTTCTTTGTCCTTTATCTGCCTTACCTATGATAATGTCTGTTGACAGAATTCTAAATGACATGAAATAGGAACCTTTGTGAATAAATTACTATTTACTCCCAAGCTCAATGAAGTATACTCCAGTGGTCCTCAAGGAGTGGTTCCCAACCAGCAGCATCAGCATCACTTGGGAACTTAGAAAAACAAATTAGCAAGCCCCATCCCAGATGGAATAAAAAACTCTGGGGTGGGGCCCAGCTATCTGCTTATATTAGGTCCCTCCCCAGGTGATTCTGGTGCACACTAAGAATGCCATGATAAAGGAGAAATATGGCTGGAATCAGAAAACCTGGGCTCAGGTCTGGCCTGCCATAGCTGTGTGGTTGTCCTAAGTCACAAACCCAGTTTTCTTTTTTTTTTTAAATTTTTTATGATAGTCACACACACACAGAGAGGGGGAGAGAGAGAGAGAGAGAGAGAGAGAGAGAGAGAGAGAGAAGCAGGCTCCATGCACTGAGAGCCCGACGTGGGACTCGATCCCGGATCTCCAGGATTGCGCCCTGGGCTAAAGGCAGACGCTAAACCGCTGCGCCACCCAGGGATCCCACAAACCCAGTTTTCATTTGTAAACTGAGTTGGAATTTATTATATTTATGCACCCTTCCAACCCTAATTTTATATGACTGTGATTTTACATAGTAGTGTGACAAGGCTTTACTGGCCTAAGATAAGTTTCCCAGGTGCCAGGGTAGCTCAGCTGATTACGTGTCTGACTTGATTTCAGCTTAGGTCATGATAATCAGGGTGGTGAGATTAAGCCCCGCGTTGGGCTCTGCACTGGGTATAGAGCCTGCTTAAGATTCTCTCTCCCTTGCCCTCTGCCCCTCCTTGCTGCCTGCCCCCTGCCGCTGGCTTCTTCTCTGTCTCAAAAATAAAATGAGGTTTCTGTCTCAAGGCACACATCTCCCAAATTTTAATGTTAGAGAACATATTCTGATTAAGTGATGATGAGACACCAAGATCATCAATTTGGAGACCTAATTTTTTTTCTCCCATGTTAACTATTCTATTACAAAAGAATGAAAGGCTGAATTAACCCTGCCATGAAGGGATTTAAATGACAAGGTGCATTAGATATTTTAAACTTGAACCTTCCCTCTCTAGAACAGGTTACAGTATGTGAGGATTAAGGGAGGTATTCAAAGTTAGAACTCTTAATGATGAATGCCTTATCCTCCACAGTTTTAAATATCCAAGTAGCAGCTGCTGTGATAGGAAGGAACCACCGCAATATCCAAGAATTATGGGATGCTTTTTACAGATCCAGAGAGGCTATAGGAGAGTAGAAAGCCTTTGAGAAGAAAGATTGTTGTAGCCCAACACATCCCTAGGGTTATCCCATATATTTAGGTTCTTACATTTTCGACAGTTCCGCTCTGATCTGGAAATCCTGTTGCTCCCTCTGGGATGAGGGAACCTCTTGAATCTTCCCTCTTAATTCCATGTCCATTTTGAAAAGCCCCATAAGCTGGAATAAAGCCAAGTCCTTGTGTTAACAACAAAAAGAATGGTCAAAAAATATTTTTAAAAGTAGGTACTGGGTTAATTTAAGTAAAGATAGATTTTAGGGGATAGATCTTGGTCAACTAAAATTTGAAGTTTCTATATAATATCAAAACACCAAAAAAAGCCTAACAATGGGTGATTTTTTTTAACCTCTTGAAATACTTTACTATGTATGAAACTACAAGAAGTTCCTTGGAAGTAATAAATGAAAGCCACACAATCTGAGAGAGAATTTTATAGATAAGGAAATTTGGACCCAGGAAATGGAAGTGTCTTATTCAAGACTGGAGACAGATAAAAGGATCAGAAACCAGTGTTTTTCTCATTAGCCTCTATTATGTCAGTATACCAAAGCTACGTTTTAAACAAGCTTAGATAAGGAAACTTAAGGAAAAAAAAAGGCTGCAAATGAGAGTAAGATTGTATTTTGTTTTAAATTTTCTTTATTTATTCATGAGAGACAGAGAGAGAGAGGCAGAGACACAGGTAGAGGGAGAAGCAGGCTCCACGCAGGGAGCCTGATGTGGGACTCGATCCCAGGACTCCAGGACCATGCCCTGGGCCGAAGGCAGGCGCTAAACCGCTGAGCCACCCAGGGATCCCCAAGAGTCAGATTTTAATTAAAGTTTAGTAGAGAACATGCTATGTATGACTTTTATTATGAAGTATTTCAAAAATGCAGAGAAAGGATGCATTTCTACATACCATGCAATGTATAATCTTTAAAGGACTTAATTACCTGTGTCTTTGTCAGTGCTCAGACTCCCTCTATTTGTAGGTGAAGTGAAGCCACATGTAAACTCATCCCTGGATGCCTGTAACACAATGTGATACCTCTGTCATTTCAACACATTTGTACACAAGGATGAGAAATTGGAATCAACAGAATGAGAGAGTACCCTAATTTTAAACAAAGCTCACTGTGAAAGTGTAAATCAGCTATCACTATTAGCATTTAGGTGACATCTCTTTAAAAACAGGGGACTAGTATACTTTGCAAGCATGACCTCTGGCCAAGTAACAGAACTCTAGATAGCTGGTAAAAGCTGCAACTGGTTGCAGCCCAATCATGGCTCAGTTCTCCTCCTTGGAACTAGGTGCAACGCTAGAAGGAGGGGTGTGACCAGAAGCCCTAGATGAATTTGAACTACAGAAAAAAGAACAGATAAGTAAAATACTTCCAAATATCACTGTCAAATGTTGTGGAGTGAGGATAAGCATGAGTAACTGTATTTGTGAAGAGAGACCAGCCTAAAGCCCAGGTAGATAATGTAGCACCCACATTGAGCTGATTTATGTAATCAGGAGCTATGGGCAATAAAGCCATCAGGGAGGCTTAAAAGCAGCTTTCCCAGGAACCCAAGGCAGGCTGATCAAATCGGATACGACATTTGATAGGGGTAATTTCCAAAGGAAGCTGTAAATGACCCAGTTTAACCTGCCACTCAACAATATGACATGGCTACTGAAAGTGTGAAAGTGATGTTGGGCCATATGGAACATGGAGTGGGAAGTAGGGCAGGACTTACTCGTCCCACTGGGCAGACTCTAAAGTGTAGAATTCTGGACACCACATTTTAATAGAGTGACTTCTAAAATGGGGCGTATCTAAGAGTGTAACCAAGATTGTCAAGGGTTTTGGAATGACAGCAGATGAAGCGGAGATGTCTGGTCTCAACAAAAATTTAGAAGGCAGTTGTATAAGGGGCATAATGCAGAGGTGGGAACAGATGTGTTCTATGTATGTCTAAGAAGGCAAAACTAGGACAAGTAGATAAGAAAACCTTTTAGGTCTAACATAGGAAGGAAAGTTTTAATTATTACAATGCCAAAAAGTGGTTTTGCCAAATGGGAGACTGATCACCCTCCAAAGTTGCTTTTAACACTAAGCTTCTAAAGGGAGAAAAAAAGCACAGATCAATTGTGCTGAGCTAAAAGCAACTTTCAAGAAGAACCAAAAGGAGGATGTCCTGCAAAAGGGAAGCAAAGGAATACAGCTTAGCCCCTGGTGCCTCACATTTTGGAAGCAAAGAATCTTCCATTCAGTTTACAAGTTGAATAAATATATTAATGGCAAATAACAACAGTAAATCTTAAAAACAAAACACTGGGTGTAAGGGATTCTTGGTGTTCTCTTGGACCTTGTTACTCAAATTGTAGTCCTTGGACCAGAATCAGGCAAAAGTGTGTTAGAAACACATGGTCTCCAACTCCACTGCAGGCCTACAGAATTAGAATCACTGTTTTAACAAAATCCCCAGGTGATTCGCATGCACAGTAGAGTTTGAGAAGCACTGCTCTAGAAAAAGTCTTAACTGTAAAAATGGAATGAAAAGTAATGATTAAGATAGAGACCATACAGCATACGATCCCAATTCTAAACAAGTCAGTAAAACGGGATAGCACCAGTGGAGACACATAACTACTTACAGAATTAGGCATGGCTGCACAAGAATACAAAGTATCTCGACCTGCTAACCGCTGGATATTTTCCAAAAGCAGTCCAACAAATGGGAGGTACAATTGTGCTATTTTGGCTTGTTGGTTCTGAAAAATAATTATCCAAAGCTTAATAGGTATATAATATGTCTACATCACAAAGTTGGCCTCATCTATCTGTTTTGAGACTCTAAGTAGGCTGATAACCACAACAAATGAGTGAAGCACGAGTCTATTTGTACTTTCAGTCTCAAAACTAGTTACCACAGAACCTTCTTGGTATTTGAATGTAGACACAATACAGAGTCAAATCACATCCCTCAGACGTTAACTACATAAAAGGCAGAAGTTCATTCTTTTAAAAATAGCACTTGACCTAGGAAGCAGATATCAGTCCCATTCTTTAACTCCAGTGAGGGTTGCGTTTTCATGAGCACAGGGATTGTGTCTGTCTTGTTTTACTGCTTCAATCCCAGTGCCTGGGCAGAGAGAAGATAGTCAATACACATCAGCTGAAAGAATGAATAAACGAAAGAAGTAAAAAAGATGGTGAGTTACTGGGGCTCCTGGGTGACTCAGTCAGTTGGGCGGCCGAATCTTGGTTTCGGCTCAGATCAGGATCTTGGGGTCCTGGGACTGAGCCCCGCATTGGGCTCCACACTCAGTAGGAAGTCTGTTTCAGGATTCTCTCTCCCTCTGCCCTTCCCTTCTCTCTCCAATAAATGAATCTTTTTGAAAAATGGTGAGTTACTCTATTCCTTAAAGAAACATTTTTTTGTTTTATTTTAAAGATTGTATTTATTTATTCATGAGAGACACAGAGAGGCAGAGACATAGGCAGAGGGAGAAGCAGGCTCCCAGTGGCAAGTCCAATGTGGGACTCAACCCCAGGACCATGACCTGAGCTGAAGGCAGATGCTCAACCACTGAGCCACCCAGGCACCCTTGTTTTGTTTTGATCAAAGCAGTTAAGATAATGTGATCTTGGCCCCTCGGGTCAATTTTAAGACTTGGGAGATTGATCTATTTGTAAATAAATATATTTATTTATCTCCTGGCCACTAGTAGTCTTAATGTGGTACCTCTTATACGAAAATGTATTTATTGCTTTTCTCAGCTCTAGACATTCCTCATCCAAAATGTACATACACTCAAGTCAGCAAAAACAGTGGATGTAATGGCATAAAGGTTGCCCCCTTCACATTTCATGACTTTGGGAGGTTTGTCTGGAGACTTAGAGAAGGCCTCTAGGGCTCAACAGTCAACCTACCGAATACAGCAGATCAATAGTTATCTCATTGTTGCTTGAATTTGCATTTGTTATTCAGGCTGAACAATTTTTCATACTGTTCATTATTTCTGGGAATCTGCCCCATATCATGCTGATGTGCAGAGAGGTCTGAGAACCAACATTCGAGTCCAACTTCCCGCCCAAGGCAGGAATGGCCCTTACCTACCCCTGACAAATGGCTCCTTTTACACTTCTTCCTTAAACACTCCAGCCTTTTCCTAGGTTCCATTAGAAGGGTACTATAGCTGATTTACTCCTTCTAAGTCCTACCTGCTAAGTATAGCTCTGCCCTCTGCAACTACAAAGAGTAAGGCTACTAGCACTTTTACACAGCAACTCTTTAAATATTTAAAGACCATTAACATGAATCAGCTTAATTCATTTCTTGCAAAGCTAAATGGCCCTAATTCCTTTCCTTTATTCTTCACATGACTTTGGTTTCAAGACATTTCCCCATCGCTGTCATCCTTTTTTGGTGGTTCTCTAGGTTTTTAGTGTCCCACTTTGGATGTGACAGTCACTATAGTCTAGTGGCTAAGAACACAGATTTTGGATTTTATACATGTATGATTTCCAGGTCTCCTGCTACTAGTTCCTGCATTGTGAACAAGTCACTTGACCACAGTTTTCTCTTTTGTAAAATGGGGATAATAATAATGATACTTAATACAGTGTCTTACATGTAGTGAGTCCTCAATAAATTTTAGCTACTATTATTAATATTACAGCTTCTAGAAGGGAGTCCACTTTAGTTCAATAGTGATCACTAGGGAAGGAGAGACTACAACTCTCTCAGGGGGAACAGGAATACAGGAAAACACATAGTCAGCGTAAAATACATTAAGCTTTGCCTGCACAAAGGACAGAAAACAACCTAAGTAAGAATCTATTACTAGGGGCAGCCCCAGTGGCGCAGCGGTTTGGCGCCGCCTGCAGCCTGGGGTGTGATCCGGGGGACCTGGGATCGAGTCCCATGTTGGGCTCCCTGCATGGAGCCTGCTTCTCCCTCTGCCTGTGTCTCTGCCTCTCAGTCTCTCTCTCTCTCTCTGAATAAAATAAATAAATCTTTAAAAAAAAAGAATCTATTACTAGAAGATGGTTTAAAATAAGGCAGCCTGGATGGCCCAGTGGTTTGGTGCCGCCTTCAGCTCCAGCCTTATCCTGGAGTCCCGAGATCGAGTCCCATGTCGGGCTTCCTGCATGGAGCCTGCTTCTCCCTCTGCCCCCCCTTCTAAAAAATAAAATCTTAAAAAAAAAATAAGGCACTATCCGGGGGTGCCTGGCTGGCTCAGTTGGTGGAGTGTGAGACTCTTGATCTTAGGAGTATGAGTTCAAGCTCCATGTTGGGTGTGGAGCGTACTTAAAAAATAAATAAAATAAAATGTGATATATCCATATGATGGAATAATATGCAGATATTTTTAATGTAGATCTAGTCTTCAGGATGCATTTAAGATTATTTATTTATTTATTCATGTGAGACACAGAGAGGCAGAGACATAGGCAGAGGGAGAAGCAGGCTCCCTGTGGGGAGCCCGATGCAAGACTAGATCCCAGGACCCCGGGATCATGACCTGAGCCGAAGGTAGACACTCAACCACTGAGCCACCTAGGTGCCCCTTCAGAATGCATTGTTAAGTTAAAAAAAAAAGAAAAATGCATAATAGTTTCCATTTTAAATACATTTAGGCTTGCGCTTACACAAGGTAGAAGTATGTATATGAAGCTAATAATAGTAGCTACTGCTGGAGAAGTCACTGACAGGATAATGAGCTTGGCATCTCAATCTTTCCCACACTCCAAAACCTCAAATACTCAAGTAGGCATAGTGTTGAATTTTTACAGATAACGAGAGTTATATGTGTGTATGTACATGTACCGTTCTCAGAATTTCAAAAAAGAAATAATGTCCAAAATATGTGATAGAAAATATTTAAAATTCCACCTCTAGATAAGACACTAGTGAAATCCCATTTTCCTGCACTTTCATCTGAAGAGGTAGGAGGGAAATAGCAAAGCTTCCTGCTTCTAGAAGGGGAAGTTCATTTTGTGCTTTTCCCATGAATCCTTTGAAATCATGGCTAGAGACTTTTTCCTCCACATTGCATGAGATCCTTTTCTGCACTACTAGGCATAAGCAGCAGTTAACCAGAACCCAGTGGTACCTGGCATTTTTAAGGGTCTGACAAAGCTTGGGTGGAATGGCTGACTTTTGAGGTATCTTTCCGTTAGATATATTATACCGGTTAACTTGCATTAAGGCAATATTGACATTCATGAAGGAAACAGCACATCATGGAGCAAAGGGAGTATGTTATTATAGTTATAACATGACAAAAACCAATGCAAACTGCAGTAAGTAACAAATGATATCCTAGAGCTGAGTTTATTTATTTTTTTTTAAATTTTTTATTTATTTATGATAGTCACACAGAGAGAGAGAGAGGCAGAGACATAGGCAGAGGGAGAAGCAGGCTCCATACACTGGGAGCCCGACGTGGGATTCGATCCCGGGTCTCCAGGATCGCGCCCTGGGCCAAAGGCAGGCGCCAAACCGCTGCGCCACCCAGGGATCCCCTAGAGCTGAGTTTAAATCTACTTTAAGATAGGGGCTGGGATCCCTGGGTGGCGCAGTGGTTTGGCGCCTGCCTTTGGCCCTGGGTGCGATCTCGGAGACCCGGGATCGAGTCCCACATCAGGCTCCCTCCATGGAGCCTGCTTCTCCCTCTGCCTGTGTCTCTGACTCTCTCTGTCTATCGTGAATAAATAAATAAAATCTAAGAAAAAAAAAAAAGATAGGGGCGCCTGGGTGGCTCAGTGGGTCAAGTGTCTACTTTCGGCTTGGCTCACGCAGCCCCGTGTTGGGGTCCCCGCTCGGCAGGAAACCTGCTTCTCTCTCTCCCCCTATCTGCTTGTGTTCTCTGTCAAATAAATAAATACAATCTTTAAAAAAATCATAAAATAAATCCACTCTAAGATAGAATCACATGAAGAAAACCAGCAAAATTTGTAAGTAAACAAACAAACAAACAAACCACCAAAACTTTGGAATTAAAGAAATATGACTGGATATAGAGGGCAGGCATCTTCTGTTTATCATGGACAAATGGGAATACTGTAGAGAAAGAATACACTCTATCTCCAAGTCAGCTTTCCAAAGTGATTACAATAATAAATGATATCCTAATTTTTATTTATCTTTGAATGGAAAAACCAAGGGACAAATTATTAATTATGAAATAATATGATGTTACCTTGAGGCATTTGATTTCAGGTACATAAGTTAGGTTATTCTAAATCCACAGTTTGCAATCTACTTTTTTAAGTCCATAGGGCTTAATGTTAATAAGATCTGAATGTATATGTTAAAGGTAGAGCAAACAGTAACTACAGCTATGGCCTTCACACACACACAATGTGTAATGGATATAAAGTTTATAGCATTTGTAAATTTTTTCAGTAAGAAGAAAATCTTTGTATTATGTATTTCACATTTGGCACAGCTAACACGTCTGTAATCAATATAATTCATTTAGGGATATATATTAGAGGATATATACTGAGATATATATTTGAAAGAGTATACATGGCTATAACCATAAATGATTTTTTTAAAAAAAATCCTACTTAGCTTATGTAACAAATCATGAAGGAGGTATGTTGTTCTTTACACGATTTGAGAAACCAGTGTTTTTCTCCAATAGTTAACTGAACAGTATTTTTAGAACTGAATCATTTGATACTGAAACAAATCTCATTTATAAAAATAAGTTCATCAATGTTCCTATTATGTTCCTTACTGAACACTTTTGTCTTTAATGGAAAATCTTAGCAGAAATTGACTAATGTGATACTGATTACAAGGACATCCTTACCTTGTGCTGGTATCTAGTGTCAAATGCATGTTTTATCAAAAGATTCTTTATGACAGAAATAGCTGTATATCTGATCTCGTAATTATCCTGGAGAGCAATGGAGGTTTCCCTCAGAAGTAAACCAACCAAGAAGTGATGCTTGCAATATTCATCTGATAAACTGTATTCAAGATTTGAATCTGCAGCATAATGAAATTTAAAACCCGTTGATAAAAATAATCACAAATCACATTAACATTAAAATACTGCATTGATTATTTAGTAACATGATCATGCTAGCAAGAACTATAATTTAGTCATTAATTAATGTGAACAATTCTTTTTTCATGTAGAATGAGCATGCAAAATTTTTACAAGACAGGTGTGCTCATAATTAGGGCTGTATGATAGCCTTAATGATCATTTCAATCAGTAAGACAGTTCCTAGATTTCTTTTTCCTAGATCCTAGATTCCTTTTAACTCTTAGGAGTCTTAAGCTAGAACCCAGAATGAAAGAATACTACATTTGGCAGTGTCTTAACACGTCTTTACACTTGAAAAGATTTAGTCACAACTACAAACTGGACTGCTTCTATACAATACTTGCATTACTTATCTGTTTACACTTTTTAAGTAGGAAAAGGAAGACAAGGACAACTGAATCAATCTAATGATATTAACTACTGACTGTCTAAATGTCACATACTGGCTCCAATACATTGGGATCCAAGAACAGTAAGAAAAATGGCCTCATCTCACTCCAATTCATCAGCAGGCAAATATAGATCTTTGACTTCAGAAAATCACCACTTCGAACTATGTCTTTCACTCCCTTTTAGACCTCAGTCCGTTTTAAATCTCAGCTGCTAACAACATCCTGGTTGAGACTTGCCTTGTAACTACTCACAAGGGAAGGTAACCAAGTTTAATAATTTCTGTGGCACATTTTCACAATCTTTATTTCCTCTCCTCTATGCTTGAATTTAATTAAGCCATAAAGCTAAAGGATATATTTTCTTTTCTTTGTCTTTTTATTTTTTGCCTCTTCAACAGTTCATATAATTCTACGTATCCAGTTAGGAAGCCATAAACGCTGTGAGTAGTCATATTTCATCCTAAATCATGATGATCTGTAGATGCCGCCTTCCTTCCTCTCACTTCCACACAGCTACCAATAAAAAATAGGGAAGTATTCGAGCTACACACGCTCAGCATCTAACTGGGAAGTGATTGCGCAGGGATGCTTGGTTTCCTAAAGACTTTTTCTTCTCTTTCGCTGGCTCTGATTCAATGACTAACACCACCACTCAGCAGCTACTCCCCTGGAGACCAAGACAGCTGATTTTCTTCTGGCTCTGGGTCATTGTCTTTTGTGAATCCCGACCACTGTCCACACATGAGGGCTAGCAATGACTAACCCAGGTGGCTGGGTTAGTGGGCAGGTTCTGCAATGGCAGTAAGTTTTTTACTTCAGAGATTTGAATAAATCCCATTGGGTACTTTCATCCAGACCTCCAAAACTGCAGCCAAGCAGTCATTAGACGGGGTCAGAGAGAAGGAGACAAGCCTGGGAGAGAGGACACACACTTAAAGAACAGATACACCCTCCGGTTCCCATGCTGCCTGGAGCAGGAACTTGTTTTCAAGTGGATTCCTCTAGCAATTAATGCTAAAGCTTATCTTAAAAGGCAACAAATCATAAAAACTCCTACACCATCTCCTTGGTTGTCTGAGAATGTCAGCTTAAAGCGTCACTGTGGCTCAGGAAGATTTGGAAAGCAAACAAAGCCCCCCCCACCCCGTCCATCTTAGCCATTCATCAGATTGTTTTTAAAGACAGTTTAACTACTTTAGAGTGAACCGAGTTAAACCTACCTACTGAAGTCAAACGGTCCACAGCAAATGAAAAAAAATCTAATTAATATATGAAAAGAAAAGGGACAAATAAAAAACATAGTAACATAAGAATAGTGCTACACAACAAAGCATTCAATTAAACTAGCAATGGAGTTAACTGAAGGCATTTCATACATTTAATACATACAACGAATTACAATTCCACTCTGCCTTTATGCTTCTCTTTTGACGTTCCTTTCAGTGGAAATGCATTTCTATGGTTTGTTTGTTGTTGTTCTTTTTAACTTGGTCTCAAGTAAGAGTCCAAACACTACTACAGAAAGTAATTTTACTAGTATCTGACACCTCTGGTTAAAGCAGCCATCAGTGTAATACACCTGATTTCTCCATGCTATGAATACTATCACTGACACGATGAAACAAGTGCAGAATACTGTTAATGGACGTATCTTCCAACAGTTAATGCTTCTGAGGTTACCTTTAAACTCACGGTTTATCTAGAAGACATTACACTACACTAGCACTAGCCCCCATAAAAAAAAAAACCACACAATTTCGAATGATGGAAAATGCAAATACATACCTTGAACGCGCTGGAGCTTAGGTTTTGCAAATGCCATTGGTAAATTCAGAGGAATGTAATGTTCATGATTGCAAATTGTCTGCAGAAATTCAAACTTGTATTCAGCCAGAACCTAAATAGAAGGAAACAACACATGAACTCCTTTTTAGTAGGCATTTACTAATTTTAATGATTACATACAGGGCATTCATTTCCCCAACAGAAGTGTTCGGTGTTTTAAGGATACCTTGAGATGTGACCCATGCAGGGAAGAGTTAACAGAGTAGGCTCTCCTTTTAAAGAAAGCCCACTTGCAAGGTTGGTTGTTGGCTGCTTGCAAGGTTGGTTGTTGGCTGGCATTTGGGAAATTGGATTTTCAAATGCTCCCTACATGATAAGGTTGTGCCTTCTCTGCCGGCCTGCTCAGACCATTTTGTATAAACAATGTGATTTATTGTGAACATCTGCTTTCTTTTCCTTTCCCAACTCTGGAATTTTGACTGGCCTCCACTATAGGAGTGGCCCCCAGGAAAAATCCTAAACTCCTAGTTCCAAATGGGCTTCCCTGAACAGAAAGGTTGCACACAAGTGGCTGCATTGTCACTGCTGCAAGAAGGGTGTGGTCCATGTGGCCTTCACTGGAGGGAAGGAGGGCGGGCACTTGGGAAGCCCACTTGAGAACTGCCAAGGACTCCACTGGATATGTTTTTCCTTTACTGTTGCAGCTGGGTAGCCTCACTGTGTCACTGTAATGAGTTTTAGCTGTGACTAAGGCTACCGTAACCATATACGTTGAGTCCTGGGAGTCTTTCCATGTGGGTGATCTTGGGGACTCCCCAAACGCTAACCAGTATCCCCTGCTTTAAGGTACAGATATACTCAAAGTACCTAAACAAAAAGAGCAGCTCCAAATCCTCCAGAGAATACCACTCTGGGTCTCATGCTCTAATGTACAGCAGCCGCTACGGTTACATCCTTATAACTTACCTTAGGATCTTTGGGGCTGAATCCAGATATATAGTCATTTATCAAATTGAAAACAAATCCTCTGTCCATTAGTGTCAGACAGCGCTACAGAAACCAAAACAAAATGAACAGTGACACAATTCTGCAAGTCAGGCAAGCATAGCTTTTTAAAGTTGTAAAATTTGTTCCACATGAAGGGCATGACATTCTCATTTTACAGGTAATAGAATAATAGTTTTCAGAGTTTTACTGTAGGTGATCTTGAAGAAGATAGAGGGAAAGTGATTTATTGTGGGAATCGGGTTCCAGCTGTACAATTTTCATATATAGACAGATAGATGCACATACACGTATATCTGTAAATGTACTTATGTATGTAAATACACACACAAATAAATATGTATGCACATACACATATATGTAATCTATTTGGCTACTCTGTCTCATTTTGGTCAATTCTAAACGCTCAAAGTGAAGCATATGGTGGTCCATTAGCCACGAAAAGTGGGGTTTGGCAATGTCAACGTTTTAGACCCAAAAAGAAGGTTGTCTCTCTGTTCTTTGAAGTCTCAGCCTACTCAAACATGCCTCCCCCCCGCCCCCGACGGCCCTAACCGCTGTCCTCCTCCTGGGGAAGACTCTCATTACCAGGCCACTACTCAACTACAGGAAGCCTCCTAACCAGTGCGTGCCTATCATCTCTCCATCCATCTGCTTCCAGATTCATCTGTAAGTGCAAGCCCTAATCATGTCACCTTCTTTCCCAAAAGCTTTCAACACTTCCCTATTGCCTTGAATATAATTTCAGACCCCTTCACCTGGCATTCAAGGACACTTAGAATGTCATCCCAACCTACTTTTCCCGTTTTACTGCCCAGTATAGCTCATCTGCTCATTGTCTGCTCAGGATGCACAGTGTCTTCCCACCTCTGGGTCTTGGTTCAGGCCAGGCCTAGCTAGTAATTCTAGCACTATTTCAGCCAAATCCTACCTATTCCTTGGTGTTCTGATGAAATCCCATCTTCTGTAGCCACCTTGGCCCACAAGCCCCTTGTGAAACATTCTATTCTCCACTAGCTTGTACTTTATTAGTTCCTTGTCTTTTTACCTAGGTAGGACAACAGGAAGTCCCTCTTTCTCTTTATGTCCTCCTTAGGGCCCAGACTATTCTTGTGAGATACGAGGAAGTCAATATTTGATTAACCAGCTTTTTGCATCTCATTTCTCAAGGTGATTGAGACAATGTTCTAGAGAAATACAAAGGTATGGATATGACATGGTCTTTACTCTCGTCCAATGGTAAAGACAAATAAATAACGAAAATACAGCACAGTAAGAAGTACCACAGAAGTATGTGAAGGATAGGTGAATGACAGAAAGGGTGCTCAACACGCCATGCAAAGGTGAGGGAAGAGCTGAGCCTCAAAGATGAATGGACTCTACCAGGCAGACAAGGAGATGGGACTGAGGTTCTAGTTGGTGACCCTGACTCTGCTGTCCTCACTTCTTCCATCATTCCAGCAGCAAACATCCTCCAAAATCGCTGGTCTTTCTCCATTGCATACAGATCAAAATCAAAATTCCCTAGCCTGACATTCAGGGCCTTCAATAACCTGGCACCAGATGGGCTTCCTGGCCCGACCTCCACACATCCTAAATGCTCTGCACAATGACTCTCTTTCATCCCTCAACTTCTTTTTTTTTTTTTTTAATTTTTTTTTTAAATTTATTTATGATAGTCACACACAGAGAGAGAGAGAGAGAGGCAGAGACACAGGCAGAGGGAGAAGCAGGCTCCATGCACCGGGAGCCCGACGTGGGATTCGATCCCGGGTCTCCAGGATAGCGCCCTGGGCCAAAGGCAGGCGCCAAACCGCTGCGCCACCCAGGGATCCCCATCCCTCAACTTCTGAATGCACCTGTCTCCTCCTCTTTTTGCTCACTGATCTGCTACCTGTGGCACCCTCAACTCTTATCATGGGGGAATTCCTCTTCTAGGCTCTACTCACAGTTCCAGCTCATAATCTCTCCTGCTCTGGTCTCCCTACTGGATCTTGTTTCTGCTTTCAGCAAAACAGTCAATCATATTCTATCTTGAATATGCATGAGAAATGGGATTTCAGAGATAGCTTCTCACCTCTGAATCTTCCCAGAGAAGACAGGCCAATTTTTGTTGACCTGAATAAGTAAACACTGCTCTGAAATCAACTACATTCTAGTCCCCATATGTAATAAGCTTCAAGCTTCAGCTTCATGGAAGAAACTGAGAGTTTACATTTCAAACGGTGTCATCCTTAGTTTACTTTAAAAAGATAGGTGGATGTTTGGTTTTTGATACACAAACACACATTTCTGTACTAGTGTTAAGATGTTATTTTAATTCTGGCCAAGAGAGGCTTTCTATCAGAAAGTCATACTCTGGAGTTCTGAAACCTCGTTGTGAATTTTGAATAAGAAGATAAGAGTACGTGAGACATTAAAAATGCTTGGATGAATTTTTGACCATGAGATTCTTCACATATGGTTGAGAAATGATAGAGAACCAGGAAAAGAGGCGCAGTAGTTAAGGAGCAGGAAAAGACCAAGTGCATTATGAACCCACACCCCTTCTCTGCAACAAATCAAGTATTGCTGTTACCTACTTTATAGAACAACTGTACTCTAGCATTGCCCCTTACGTACAAATAGTAACAAAACATAATGACAATAAACGTGCAGTTCCTTGTCAAGATAGGAACTTCTGGTCTCTCTCAAACAAAATCATCTCACGGGACCGAAATGAACAATGTTCCTTCACATGGATTCACAACATGGAGGCCGTGGTTATGTAAGCACACAGGCTGCTTCAGTTCCAGAGTTGCAAATTCAAAGGCCAGCAGGGGTCAGAGAAGTGACTTAAACACATAGAGTGGGGGGGGGGGTACTAAGGAGTGGTGGGGACTGTGGCAACCCAGAAAGTACATGCCCCATCTAAAGGCACTCAAATTAACATATTTGAAAACACATCATGTGAAACAAGCAAAACATGCTTTCTGGCTACGCCCCCTGTGTGGGACCTCTGATTTAATTAATTAGCCATTTCAGTGGGGGGCCTAAAAAAAAATCAGACTAGGCTGTTTAACTGATGGATCGATTCAGTCAGAGGTTTCACCAGCAGGCTTACCAAGACCTAGCCGAGTCTCTAGAAAGTGGGCAATTTTTTTCTTTGGCTTTAAAGACCATGTTGGTGAAGAATAATTCCTTACCATGTTCTGGCTGCCTTTAACTCACCTTCAGGAAGCTAGCCAAACTATAATTGACATTCCGGGACTCATCGGGAATCTCGGCATAGCGAATAGTCACGTGGGGAATTATTGCAAGAAGCAATGAATGTAAGACATGATGATACGCCTCTGGAAATCTCTGGCCTCTGGGAAGCTTAAATTAAATAGGCATAGCAAAAAGTCAGAATTGCAAAAGGTCTAAATCAATTGCTGTTTTTATTTTCAAACACATTCCAGACATGAATGTGCTTTTTTTAACTGGAGTATAACTTTTCTCCCAACTTAAAAATGACATCGCTAGTTCAATGTACACTTCAGATTATTATAGGACCTCTCTGGATCTCTAAATACAACAGACTGAAATCATCAACAGACCAATTTTGGAATTATGTTCCTGAGATGTAGACACACCCCAGATTTTCATTCCATTTTTTCCCCCTGACACACAAAGAATATATCCATGCATCTCTGTTTTGGCAAACCCATTTTGTGAAACATCTGATAAAAATGGTATATATGAGGGGCTCCTGGGTGGCTCAGTCAGTTAAACATCTGCCTTGAGCTCATGTCATAGCCCCTGTGTCCCTGCTCAGCAGGGTGTCTGCTTCTCTCTCTCCCTCTGCATCTCCCCTCCACTCACGCTCTCTCTCGCTTTCTCACTCTCACTCTCTCAAAAAAAAAAATAAATAAATAAATGGATAAAATCTTTTAAAAAATAGTTAAATATGAGGTGAATATCTTTCACTTCACAATCTGAATTCTATAATTCCTATAACTAAGAAAATTCCTTTGTACTTTTAAGAGAATGTAAATATACAACTATATGTATGAACCACATTCCAGAAACATATCTAAAAAACATAAGGTGTTTTTAACTTTATACATGTCTTAGACCTTTCTAGGAGAAAGGTTATTTCTGATTTGGCGCTTGTTCTTCCAAATGAATGTTTTGACATAGACATTTTTAAGCTACAGGATAAAGAGAAAGCTTCAAAGAAAATGCGCTTTACATGGCAAATAACTAATAGGAAAGAATGCATGTGGATGAGTCTCTGAGGACTTTGAAAATGTATGAACTGTCAGACCTCAGATTTATGCAACATATCCAATGTTGTTTTTTAAGGCAAAATTGAAAAATTGCTAAGGGCTAAGAGCCCTTAGGTTAAGAGGATTTGCATGTCACTGCTACCTGTGAATAATATTAGTCTTCTTTGCCTATGTTAAATATCATTCTTAAGCCTACTTACCTTAATTTTATTCTCTTCCAACAAGTAGGTGGCCATAGACTTTGCAATAATTTCAAAGAAAAACCATGAGTACTAAAATAAACAAACAAACAAATAAAATCAATTTTGAATAGTTACCCAAATCCCAAAACTTACTAAAGTTAGACAAATCAATATGGATCTTATCTCTGAACTCTAACATTTTAAAGTGATCACAATTCACTACTGAAGTTTCACAAAATACTTTCAAATTGTCTCGCCAGAAAAGTAATATTGTACCTCAGGGCTGGCTGTTGAGGTGCAAAGGGCCTGTGGTGGGAATGTTTGTCTCTGTTGTAGGCAGGGAGGGAAGGATTTTATCACTGACATTGTTTTGATTTGCTTACACATGGTGCTGAAAGCAAACCAACTTTTAGTTTATTTAATGATTGCTTTTAAATTCTCTACAGACAATGAGTCTTACTCATGTCTACAGCCAGTGGGGGACCCAACTCTGCCCTTGGTACAATCCTGAAGCCAGCCCAAGGAGCACAGGTGTTTGCCCAAGTAGATCTGAAGGATCGAGAAAAGTCTCAAGCAGATATATCCTCAGTTGCCTGAAACTGAAATTCAACCATTAACAGAAATGGTAAAGATCATGATAAAAAGGAGAGCCATCACTGGAGTGTCTATGTGCCAGAACCATGTGTTCAACACTCTACCTATATTTTAAAAATGAGGAATTAGGACGCTCAGAGCTGGTCAATAGCAGGCTCCAGGTCACAGAACTATTATGGGATGGATTCTAATCCACATCCTTCTTTCACACAATTCTTTCTATTACACATTTGACTGAGAACAGGGGGTGGGCAGGATGGGTGAAGAGAATGAAGAAAGTTATGTGGACAGCATGAGGGACAAGGATACCTGAGTGGAGGTGTGAAGAAAGGGAGCAAATGGCAAAAAGACCAGAATCCAGATAGGAAGGTACCCAGCGAGAACATCTCTGGCTGCTTTTGTTTCCTATTTTGTCCTGTTCCCTTACCTTTAGCAGTTTGTTTATTGCTAAAAAGTCAGCAGACTGTTTCAATATTGCAATCATCGTAGTAGCCAGAGTTTCATGTATCAGCTGGGTCTGAGGAGCACTTGGTTTTTCAGGTCGGAAGCTATACTACAAAGGAAGGAAAATTAACCATCAGTCAAAATTCTCATGTAAAAGAAACCGCCCCCAAAGAAAGCTGACTCCACAAACCTTGATGAAGGATCTTAAATAATTATCCAAGCCTTCTTCATGGCACTTCGAAACGATGTGTAAGAGAACCCTGAAAACACATTCGCAAAAGTCAGCATGTCAGGCTACCGTGAATTTCCACCGTTTGTTTGTCTAACCCTAAGAATACCTCCCACACTACCTGAAGTGTTAAAAGTGAGAGGACTACAGAAGATACAATAGGATGGTCTGACAAAGATTTCAGCATCTAACGTGCTCAGGGCCTTGCAAAAACATTGCCTGGTTCAAAAGAAGGGTATGGTGTTTGGGCAGCCCAGGTGTCTCTTCTCTGATCTATATTTCTGCACACGCACGTTTCAAGTATGGTCACAGCTACTATGTGGGGTAAATACTGAAATCCCCTCCAGTGAGTAAAAGGAAAGGAAATATAGAGATAAAATGAAAAGCACGGCAACAGATGGGCAAAAGGAAGAGAGACAGGACAGGTATAACGACGTGACCTGCAGTTGGCAATAAATCTAAAATTCCAATACAAGACTAGCAGTGGTTCTCAAACTTCATCATGCATCGGAATCACCTGGAGCACAGAATGCTCGGCCCCTCTCCCTGAGTTTCTGATTTCTGACGTCTGGGGTGAAGTTCAAATGATGAACATTTTTCATCAGCTCCCAGGTGATACTGATGCTGCTGGGGTAGGAGCCACGTTTGAGAACCACAAGGCTAGAGGAATGCTTTGTCAGTTTTTGAGCGGACTATCCCCAACAGCAGAGCATGAGTACACAGTTGCAGGGGTATTGGTTAAGGCCCAGTGGGAGAGGTTGTGGCAACAGCAGAAGCAGCAAAGCCAGAAACATCCAGCATTGAGCTCTCAATTTTTTTAAGTATCCAATTTTAATTGCAAACATCAGTGCATTTTGCCCTCTACTCTACAATATACCCTGTTTGTTTCTATAAAAATAATACTCCCCTCATTGTTTTGAGTAAAAATTCATGGCTCAGGATGACTCTGTCCAACATGAGAGCCACTCAGCACTTGTGGCTATTTAATTAAAATTAACTCTAGTTAAAAGTTCAGTTCCTCAGCTACACTGGCCACATTTCAAGTGTTCGATAGCTAAATGTGGCAAATGGCTACCATATTGGACAGCACAAGTATAGAACAATTCCATGACTGGAGAAAGTTCTATCAGACAACACTGGTCTAGGGCAATGGTTCTCAAGCTCCGTTGCATTATGGAATCTCCTGGAAAACTTAAAAAAAATACTGATGCTCAGTTTCACCCCTAGATATCCCAGTTTCATTGGTATGAATATGGTCTGGGCACAGACCTCTTTAAAGGCTCCCTAGGTGATTCTAACATGCAGCCAAGTTTTAGAACCCCTGGTTGAGGAAAACACATTAAGTTTCTCCTATGGTTTCTGGTACCATCTCTCCCTGGGGCTACAAGTCCCCCAGTCTGAGAAGCATGAAACAAGAGAAAATGGATATTAGATAATCTGGCTTTTGGGTTCTCATTTGGAAAAGAAATTTATAGTTAAAATGAAGAAATGCAAAAAGAAACAAAATTTGCTTCTTTGTAATTATAACACCGAAACTCACATGGTGCAGTTGATAGGAACGTCATCTTCATGGGTCATATTTGTGAGAACCCGGAAGAGTTGCATAAGAATTACAGGTAGAAACTGTATCATGACTTGGATCTCCATGGCATGCAAACACTAAAATAAGTCATTATTAGTTATGAAAACAAACATAAATATGATATAACTTGCAAATGTGAAACAACAAAAAAATTAAGTAATGAGAAATACATTCATTTGAATAGAAGCCCACTTTGATGGGAGCTTCCTATGACAGGGGACTTTGTCTTGTTAATTACTTTATCCACATCTTTATTTTGGCACTCAGATTTTGTTTCATATTAAATATTTTATCTACTGAAGATAAAGAGGATAACTGGGATAAAGGGGTTTGGGAATAAAGACAACTGACTCCTGGTAAACCAACACTCCACTGGAGTGGGAAAGCAGATGTGTCTAGAGGTTCCGGAGACTGCCCCCTAGCATACAGTGTCTACAGAATGCAGACCATCAGTTAATCTGCTGAGAAAGTAAGTGGGATTCAATAAAGTGCACTTCTCTATATAATTGGTTTTATACAGGCACCATCTGTATAAATCTGAGGCAGCACTGCATTCAGACATCCCCAGAGTACATTTCTTCGAAGTGCTAATGCCCTGTCTCTAGCCATAGGCGTGTCAACAGCACAAAAAAGAAATGTGTCTGTATATACGTAGAAATGATCCAAGCAGTAAAGTCTGTAACATTTCTTTCTTCTTCCTTTCCTTCTCCCCACCTTCCTTCATTCACTCAGGCATTCACTCAATCATTTAATCAGCCAGCCAACCAAAAGGTGAAAATGAGCCATGTCACTGGGCACCTACTATACCAGTTCAAGGTTCAGTGCTATAGGAAATGCAGAGATGGAGAAGACAGGATTCTGTACACAAGGAACTCACTATTTCTCTTACTTCTGCTCTGTCTCTCTATCCTTACCCTCACCATCCCTTCTCAGGACGCTATCATCTATATGTGAAGCATCTCAGCACTGACCTCTAAGATCTTCCTTCAGGCAGATTCTCTTCAACCAGATGGAAAGCAAGAGATCAAGCTCAAGGAACCCATGGTCTATCCTTCCAGCTTTTCCTTCCTTTTGTCCCCTTCTCTTCTAGCCTTACTGCCATAACCACTCTTAACCTATAACCAAAACAGTCTAATCATTTCCTGGTAAGGTCTCCACACAGGTTCCCTTTACTCCCCATACATCCACCTCTCATCTCCATATTCATCATCCTCCAATAGGGTCCCATCACACCAACTTCTGCCAAAATGTCCGTGATGCCTCCCCATTACCCAGGGCATTGGCTCTCAACCAGGGCTGGCTTTGCCCTCCGCCCCCTCCCATGCAATGGGACATCCTACAATGTCTGGAGCATTTTGAGTTGTCACAACTAGGGGTGCTACTGACTTGTAGAGGACAGAGGCCAGGGCTTCTGCTAAACACCTTACCATGTACTAGATAGCCACTTACAACAAAGAATTAACCCGTCCAAAATGTCAACAGCGCAAGGTTGAGAAGCTCTTATCTAGGATCCGAGATTACTTAGGACCAAACCTAGATTTCTAGCCTCAACACTCATCATTCTTCACAAGGTCCAACTGGTGCCTTGACTGCTCTGGGAGTAGAAGCTATGCATTCCCACCTTTGTGCATTTGCTCAGTTTTTAGTCACATCCTAGCCACCCCTCCAAGTCTAGTTGAAACCCCTTCTTCGGTGAAGCCACTCATTTGACCAAGGCATACCTAATGAACTTCCAAGGCCCAAGCATATAAAAAATACCCCATTTCCTCCCATCAAGTGGTTCAGAGTCTGTGGGGTGAATGACCTGGAACTAAATCTACAATACAAATGGTCAACAGCCCAGGAGTGGTATGTACAAAATGCATGAAGGAAAAAGCAACTGAGTCTTCCCGTGGGCAGGGAGTGTCCACTAAGGCTTCAGAGAGGAGGCAGGTAAAAGGTAAAGTGGGATAATATCAGGTAGAAGGGAGAGCTGGGCATTCAGTGCAAAACTGATCTAGTGTTGCTCCTCAGGATTCACTCTCAATGCAACAGCAAAAGGGTTCTTTTTTTTTCCCTCTTATTACAAACAAACCAAACCATCACAAACAAAAGGCTGTCCAGGGATTCCTGTGCCTACATGTATCCCACCTCTCTCTGCAAGCTCATCTCATGCCACTTCCCACCCCTCGCCCAAGGTGCTCACTGCCTTCCAGCTATACTGTCTTTTCTTTTTTCCTGTCCTTTAAATGCCATCACAAGGTGTTTCCACCCGCTGCAATATTCTGTTCTCCTTTGCCACAGCTTTAGCACCTACGCTCGTCTTCCTCTCATCGATTTTTTTTTTTTTAGCTTGATCCATCATCTCCTCAGACAGCCTTCCCTGACAACTCCATCTAGAACATACTCCTGTCATGTTGGATCCCATTAATCCGTTCTATTTTCTTCGTGGCATTCATCTTGATCTCAAATTACTCATTTCTACCCTCACTACCCCAACTAAGGAACCAAAGCATAAGATAAAAGATCGGAGGCCACTAGTCTCAGGGATCCCTCAGTTCCCTGAACCCTTAGCACTATAACCTGTATTGTGCATCTGCTATCTATCACATATTGCTTTGGACTCTCATTGGTACTGCTCACTTATATTCCACTTCTATATGTCCTGTCTCTCCGACTGGTCTTAAGATCCCCATGGGCAATGACCCTGAGTTATTCTCCTCTGCAAGCCTCACAGCATCTGGGAAAATAGTACATGCATAAAAGCCCAGCAAGGAAAAGGTAAGTGAATTGGTGAAATGATGTCATTTACAGGGACAACAGATAGCAAGATTTGGTAGAAAGAACACAGGACCAGGAGTCAAGAGACACCTGTCACAGGTTTGGCTCTGCTACTAACCAGGTGAGTGACCACAAGCAAATCCCCTCTACTTGAGCTTCATTCATTTTACGTGTAAAAAAAAACCTCTCAAGATGCCCTTTCAGTGCTAAGGGTCCCTAAGAGAACTGGGCTAGTAGGTCTGAAATCGAGTGGCATTTCACTTACTGCCACTAGAGGGCAAGCAAAGGTCACATAAATATCACAAATTTCACATCCTTAAGAACACAAATACGAATGAGTACATTTTTTTTCTCCATTTTAAGAATACCAGTATATTTGAAAATGATGCTCTGTTCCATTCCATTCTGTTAAAACTTTTACAAAACTTCCCCACTGGAAGAAAAGCCAAAGATCTTAACAGCCTAAGCATTCGTACAGAGATCGGGCTTTCTAGATGTTAACCAAGGAAAGGATTTGAATGTTAGGGGACTATTATACTTCTTAATGAGAATTAAGAATAATAGCCACCATTTATCAACTGTCCGCTTGCTTCTACCCTTCCAACAGTATCTTCTCAATATGGTAGGCAGAATGAGACTTTCAAAACCCAAATCCCATCACGTAGCTCCTCTGCTCAAAGCCCTGCAAGGCTTCCCACTTCACTGAAGGCACAATTCAAACTCGTCATCATGGCTTATGAGGCCTCGCCCAACTAGCTCCTTAGCTACCTTTCCAATACGACGTCGTCTCACTCCGTGTGCCAGTCACACGCACTGGAATTCCCGCTGTCCATCGAGCATGCCAAGCTAGCTTCTCAGTCTGCGTTTGCTGTTCCCAGCTCCCCCAGAAGTCTACCATGCTGATGCCCTCATTTCCTTTAGGTCTCTGGCAAATATCACTTTGCCAGAGATCTTTTCTGGCATCTTTTTTTATCAAGAAGAGGGACCCCTTACCACTCTTTATTCCTCTTTGATATGTTTGGGTTTTCTTTGTGGCACTTATTACCACCTGGGTGAATATACATATTCATATGTTCATTTATTTGCTTATTGTCCATCTGCCTCAAGAAAGTAATAAGCTCCTTGACAATAGGGATAGTGTTTGTTTTCTTCATTTCTATTCCAAATGCTTAGAATGATGCCTGGCCCTTAGAAAGCACTCAAGAAATCAGTGTAGACTGAGTGATTACTATACTACACAGTAGATGCCCTAACTCACTTAAGCCCCAAAGCCACCCTTCACATTGGTATTACTAGCTATCCCTCTTTGACAGATGAAGAAAAAAAGGCCTGGAGTAGTTTAGTAACTTGGCCAAAGTCAATCACAGAGCTAATGAGTGACAAGTCCAGGACACAAACTCAGTTAATGATTGCAGAACCCATACATATTATCTCATCTCATACTACCTCTCTGAAAGAAAGGGACATTTTTGTTTCCTGAGACTATCATTAAGTAGTAACATATGTCCAAAGGGAAATCCTGTAGAGATTTCATGTGAAATAAAAATTCCTCAGACTTGCCATGGCTGACCTACCAAAGGGACAACCAAAATAAAGAGTCACTGTCAGCTGGGTCCCATGATGTGTAGTTCAGTCCTACCATGTTAGGGAATAGGTGGGAGTCTTGGGTCTCAACACATTTGATAAAATATGGTGTTTCTTAAGACTTTCCATGCAACACATAAAAACTAGGTTTTTCTATCTTTAGTCGATCCTTTTGATCATCTTCCACCCAGACACAGGAATCGTCATTTTATTTGAAGCAAAAGGGAATCCATTCCTCCTGCCCCTTTTCCCTACAACACCTTTACTGGGCAGGCCGCAGGAAGAGAAAAGACCTGAAAAAATCAATTTATGGAACTAAAGAAACATTTTCACGAGATTTTCAAAAATATGTCGACACATTCTAGCTATAACATTTGCTTCCTAATGTAGTAGCTCTGCTGTCTGCTCCTAACAGGCACTTGATAGAAGAGCACATAAAAGAAAGTATTCTCTTGAGGATACAGAGTCCAGAGTATTTTAAGGGGTTAGTTTGATTCTCCCCCCCACCACCCTCATCAAAAGGTGGCAACAAGAAAGACACGAAAAACAAACCTTTTCACAGAAAGCTGCTGTTCATTTACCTTTAAATATTTGATGAGATCCCCCGGAACTTCTTTGGAGCCTGACTGAATCAGCTGACAATGATGGAAGAATTTGTGCACATGGAGATCCTGAAAAACAGATGTCCTTGGCCACATGAAATTCGATTCCTTACCCTTGGACACTGCTCTCTAGTGCCCCCCTCTGCCCACATCTTGCAAACCTACCTATCCGGGTCTTCGAGCACCCAGACTCAGCAGCCACAGCTACCAACATGAGTGGCCATGTCCCTTAGTCCCCTTGACCACCACACACAGCAGCAAAACCATGCCAAGCGAGCATGTACCTAAGCACAGCAGGTAGGCCACAATTCTGGTGCAACTACTCACTCTTTAATTCTTTTATTTGATGAGTGTAGCCTCTGAAGTTGGACTGCTTCTACATTTTAATAAAGTGAGTAGGAACAGAGGTCTGGATTGACAGATGAAGAAAAAGTAGCAGCAGGAAGGGACCAGACAAGTCTCAGGCTTGTTCAATTTATCATGGCGCTTGGCTGACAAGTGTCCAGCTGTCCCATATAGTATCTACAAATCATATACTGGCATTGTGGACAGCATGTATTCTACTAGGAACTGGGATAATAAGATGTGAATTTTGACCTGCTTCCTCTAATTATTATCTGTGTGACCACGGGTAAGTCATCTAACCCGACCAAGTTTTGGTTTCTCCATCTATGAAATAGTGAGGTGGGCAAGGTGAGCCAAGAAGGGTCTTTTAAGGCCACATCAAGGAACGTGGACTTCGCCTTCTCCATTGGTGATTTTTCAAACGTGCTTGAGCCTTCCAACAGACATCTGATTCTAACTGCATGGATGATAAGGTGAAGAGTAAACTGTATTAGTCATCCATGATCCATTGACTTCAAATTTCTGGGTTTAACTCCAGTCTAACCATGAGAAAAACACCAGGCAAATTCCAACAGAGGGGCATCCTACAAAATATTCCTACCCATGAAAATGGACAAGGTCATCAAAAACAAAGATTGTATGGGACGCCTGGGTGGCTCAGCGGTTGAGCACCCGTCTTCGGCTCAGGGCATGATCCCAGGGTCTGGGATTGAGTCCCACATCAGGCTCCCTGCATGGAGCCCACTTCTCCCTCTGCCTATGTCTCTGCTTCTCTCTCTCTCTCTCTCTCTCTCTCTAAATAAAATCTTAAAAAAAAAAAAAACGACTGTCCAAGAACTCAGCAAAGAGGAGCCTACGAAGATGTGACGACTAAATGTAATATGCTAACCTAGAGAGAACTGTGGAACATAAAAAGCTCATTAATAGGTAAAAACAAAGGAAATCTGAGTAAATACAAGCCTTAGTCATTAGGTATCACTACTGGTTCATTAATTGTAACAAGTGTGCCATACTAATGAATGCAAGAGGTTACTAACAGGGAAATCAGGTGGGGCACCTGGATGGCTCAGTTGGTTAAGCATCTGCTGTCAGCTCAGGTCATGATCCCAGAGTCCTGGGATTGAGCCCAACATCGGGTTCCCTGCTTAGCAGGGAGCCTGCTTTTCCCTCTCCCTTTGCCCCGCCCCCTGCTTGTGCTCTTTCTCAAATAAATACAGAAAATCTTTTTAAAAAAAACAGGGAAATTAGACACAGGGTATATGGGAATTCTCTGTACTGTCCTATTTTTCTGTAAATCTCAGAAACTAAAATTTATTTTTTCAAAGAGGTGATAAGGGCCTCTACAATCCTTTCAGTTTTGTGAGGCTTGAATCTATTAATGGGAATAAATGGATTTGGGGATTTGAAAGGGATTGTAAAATTTGAGCTATTACTATTAAGAACGATGCTATTACTAATGAGAAAGTCTTTAAGGCCACAACTTCTCTAAGGCTGCAGGAATCAAATATAGTCTATTCTAAACAACAAGTAGATTCAGGGGTGCCCAGCTGGCTCAGTCAGAAGAGCATGCGACTTTGACCTCAGGGCTGTGAGTTCGAGCCCCATGCTGGGTATGGAGATTACTCAAAAAATAAGCTTTATGGAACGCCTGAGTCGCTCAGTGGTAAGCGTCTGCTTTCGGCTCAGGGCATGATCCTGGGGTCCTGGGATGGAGTTCTGTATTGGGCTCCCCACAGGGAGCCTGCTTCTCCCTCTGCCTATGTCTCAGCCTCTCTCTGTATGTCTCTCATGAATAAATTAATAAAATTTTTTTAAAAAAGAATTATTTTTTTAATAAAAAAGAATTTTTTATTTTTAAAAAATAAACTTTAAAAAAATAATTCAAATATCAAAATTGACAAAATTCACGTGATACAACTTACTTGAGTATAAATCGTAGACTCTAAGTGGCTTTTAATCTTCAACAAAGGCTTTGCACCATCTACCCACTTAATATCCACATTAGATTGCTGTGAATGGAAAATACAGACAGGAGTTTCTGTAATATAGCTATGGATAGATGAGTAGCACATGACACCTTTAAACATGTCAACTTTTTCCCCAAAAAAACAAATATGTTAGTTTCACCCATAGGGAATTATTGGAAATAATAACCTGCCTTGAGAATAAATGGATCCTAAATCATTTTGAATTTCTTATCCTTTGCAGGCTGATACTTTTATGTTACAATAAAAATGAATTACTAAATAAATGCATTTTTAAAGGAATCTGAAGCCCCAGAATCTGAGCCCCAGCTCTTAAAATTGTTATTAGGATCAACAGACACAAAACACCTGGGTGGCTCAGTGATCGAACACCTGCCTTTGGCTCAGGCCATGACCCTGGGGTTCTGGGATCAAATCCTGCATCAGGCTCCCCGCAGGGAGCCTGCTTCTCCCTCTACCTATGTCTCTGCCTCTCTCTATCTCTCATGAATAAATCAATAAAATCTTTTTTAAAAAAAAGAATCAACAGACATGAGCGGTGCCTGGCTGGCTCGGTCAGAAGAGCATGTGACTCTCGGTCTTGGGGTTGTGAATTTGAGCTCCATGTTGGGTGGAGGGATTCCTTAGAAGTCAACTGTTTAAAAAAAAAAAAAAAAGAATCCACAGACCCGAGGTAACTTGGTCAAACTGCTCTGGCTTATTTTCCATACTACTTTTTCTTGGGGGCCAGTCCTCACACCAGACTTTGTGGGGCTACCCACTAGAAGGCCGAATTCTGTACTTTTTAAGCATTTCATCATGATCACTTCAGCAAAGGCAGTTATTTTCTTACCCTTCTGGATTCTGCATCATTCAGATTCAAGTAGCCCGGGGGAAGATTGGCTGACACTGGCAACTGTTGCTCAAAGGTAATGATCCTACCGTCCTTCAGCAAAGGAACCCAGGCAAAGCCAACTGCCAAGACAATAATCACTCATGAGAAATGAAATCAGAAATGCCATTAGCCACGCAAATCTCAGAGTGCTGGGGGGCAGGGCAGGGTCGTGATATTTCTGGGGATCTGTACATGGGAGTGCACATGTGGGGCATCTGAATCCTGGGGAAGGAACACTGCCTTGGAATGGCTTCCTAATCCCAGCCTAGCCATGAATGAGTTCTTCCCTCCACTCCCTGGACCAGAAATTGGGACCAGAAACAGGTAGTGTCTCCATCAAATGGTTATCGGGAAACCGAAGAGAGATAATAGAGGAAAATACTTCAAAATTTTAGAAGTTCATCAGTATCATTATCTTTACCCTTCGGGGGATAATTTGTGGTGGACATTTTTTTTTTTTTTAAGATTCAGGGCTCTCTCATTTATCCTTAGTGAGAATATGGGAGTCTCATGTCTGGGATAATCTCAACCAGCAACTGGCAGGCTCTGAATTGTCTTTTGGCAACCCAAAGACAAGGAACTATGGAAAATTAAGGTCACGAGTAAAGGTTACAGCCCATATTCATACAAGGCGGTGCTCAACAGGGCAGTTTTCCTGATTACAGAAGGAAGAGGTGGGGGAGCAGAATGCAGACAGGGCATAGTGTTTAAACTTGAATCCACTGAGAGATTTCCTCCCGGTCTCTGTATTTCTTAACAGTTCTACCCAAAAGAGCCTCTTGGGTTTCTATTAAAAAACTCATCATGTTCTAGCTAAAAAAGCCAGAGCCATCTGTGTTCCTCAGGTTGAGCAGTATCATTATTTCCATTATGGAGCTTACTCAGGGCTTCAAGTGTTTAGAACTCAGCTGTAAAAAAGCTTGCTCTGGACCAAGTTTTGGCATATGAGAGAGGGTGTTGGCTGGAGAGCACTTTTTAGAGCCGCTGCCTTCAGATTCTTTAAAATTCTTTGCGTGAGTGTGCGTATGTTTATACTGTGAACACAGAAGTCAACACAAATCTGGTTAGAATGTTTTCATTCACGTGTTTAATTTGGCAAATGCTTTAATTCCTTAAAGACAAATATGTTGCTTTCTCTAAGTCAGCTAAATGGCTTTCTCAGACTCTGAAACACGCCTGAAGGGCATCTTTACTAGTACAACTTCAGAAATGCTTTACCCAGAGCTCTTCTTGTATAAAGAGCAGAGGAAAAGTAACATGAGCACAGGAACCATTCTAAAGGACTCTGTCAAAGTACTTAACTGAAAATTAGACAAACGACCAAAGGTTTCCAGCCCAGAAAACAGGAAAGTCTATTTCTTGTTCTTGGGTGATATTTTTCCCAGTCGACATTGTTATTGAGCTATAATTCAGATACCATACGCTTCATCTATTTAAAGCGCACAATTTGATGGTTTTTAGCATATTCACAAAGCTGGGCATCATCCACTGCTACTATCTAATTCCAAAACTCTTCCACCACGCCAAAAAACAAACACCACACCCCTTAGAAGTCACTCCCTAGGGGCGCCTCGGTGGCTCAATCTGTTGAGCATCTGCCTTCTGCTTGGGTCATGATCCCAGGGTCCTGGGATCGAGCCTCATATCAGGCTCCCTGATCAATGGGGAATCTGCTTCTCCCTCTCCCTCTGCTTGCTGCTCCCCTTGCTTGTGCTGTCTCTGTCTCTGTCTCTCTGTGTGTGTCTCTCTGTCAAATTAAAAAAATCTTATAAAAGAAAAGTAGTAGTCACTCCCTATTTCCCCCAGTCCCTGGCAACTGCTAATCTACTTTCTGTCTCTATGGATTTGCTTAGGCAACATTTTTGTGCTGTGAGTAAATCAGAGCATGGCCAAGGGTATCTCTCAGTCAAAACTCATATAGAGCACTTGGAAGACAGAAAGGTATGATGGCAAGCAAACACCGTCTGGCTCAGAAACGTGAAGCCACTTAAGGATGGACAGTTAGAAGTGATGAGTGGCCCACGGAATAACCCTCTTAAGCTCCACCGAGCCCTTTACCTAGTTTGGTCTAGGATTTATTCTTTTTTTCAAGATTGTATTTATTTATTCACGAGAGATACAGAGAGAGGCAGAGATATAGGCAGAGGGAGAAGCAGGCTCCATGCAGGGAGCTCGATGTGGGACTTGATCCCGGGACTCCAGAATCACACCCTGAGCCAAAGGCAGAGACGCTCAACCACTGAGCCACCCAGGCGTCCCTGGTCTAAGATTTAAATAAGGAAATAGTAATTTGTCTTTTAGGACATGCACGGTCTTGGGTTCCTATCATCCTGCCAGATTTCTTCTCCACCCTCGAGGTCCCTACCCTGAACGAACTGCAAATTCTTTGGAGTTAGAGAACAGGGCATAGAGAACACACTATCCATAAGGGCAACTTCCTAGTTATTTCAGTCTGGCTGCCTGGCGAGCATCACTCACACTCAACATCAGTCCAAAACCTATGGTCCTCACCTGTGATTCTGCTACTTGCAAATTCCTTCTTCCCAGTTTCAAAGCCTCAGTGCTAACTTTGAAGTCTCTCTCTCTAGTTTCCAACCATTTGCCAGACCCAATTATACTCTTCTTCTATAATCTCTTTTTCTCCGTCCCCCTGCTCCTGCTGCCGTGTAGCCTCCTTTCCTCCTGGACTTCTGAGGGAGCCCCTAACTGATTTTTCTTCCTTCCTTCTTGCTCCAGCTCCCTCTGTCATCACCTCACTGTCTGACAGACTTCCTGCAGAACAGCTCTTATCGGCCTTTACAACCCTTCAATATTTCCATATTGGTCACAGAATACAATCAAATCCATGGTCTGGTGTTCAAGGCTTTCCGTGATCTGGTGTCTCCTTTTCAATCTGACGTCCCGTGGCTTCCCCTCCCAGCACCCTGTGCTCTGGTCGGATTGAACCACACATGTTCCCTGTCGATACCCCTCAGTACTCTGCCTCTGCACAAATTCTTCCATTATCCTGGAATTTACCTTCCTGCCATCATGGCATTCTCCAACTCTACCCTGCCCCTTTAAGGCCTCACCCAAATACCATCTCCTCCAGGAAGCCTTCCCAGATTCCCAGCCACTGGTCCCTCCAACCAGCCAAAGTAATAACTCACTCTTCCTTGAGATTACACAGCACCACTTTCTTGGTAACTACTACTTTCTGTCTTATATTAGAGTTGTCTATACAGATCTCATTTCTGCTGCTAGACCATATGCTCACTTAAGGTGAGATCTGTTTGAGTCTCCACTGCATTCTCCTTAGTACCTACTAAAACAGCTTGCACGTAATAAACATGCAGACGTATTTAGTGAATGAATGAATAAATGAATGAATTTAAGACTGATTGGGGCTAGCTTGGATCTGAATCCCAGCGCATGCTGACATTTACCTAGTGGCAGTGGTACACACCATGTTTACAGGGCCTCTGTGTTCCTCTAAGGATGCTTTCCACTGGTATATATAAAGCTTTGCCGAAAAAATAAAAATAAAATAAAAAAAAATAAAGCTTTGCCAAATGGGACCAAGACTGGCACTTCACTACTAGAGTTTATTCGAATTCATTAAATCTGCTCTGTTCTCACTAGAACCAAGTGGTCCCCAATCTCCCTCAGGCTCAAATGTATCCCTGGTTCTGGGCTTACTTCCCACTCCCTTAGTGAGCCCAACTGGAAAGTTCTGGTTGCTGGGCCATCCTACTTACAAGAAATACTATATACCACAGGATGTGTTTCTGTACGAGAAGTATTACTCTGTGATGTATGTATTACTTTGAGTTGCTTGCAGTAGTCCAAGCGCACTGGCAAGGACTTGGACAGGACATGTGATGGAAATGATGTTCAAATGAACGCATAATTCATCTTTTCCCGATGAACTTTTTGACTCAGAAATGTACTTTGGGGGAAGGGGAAGAAGTGGTTTGTAGCTGGGGCAAAAGAGGTTACATTCTAGACAATTCCATCTCAAATAGCTGTAGAAAGAGACTTTTAAGGGAGTACACGTACCTGGAGTTTCAACCGTGTCCTGCTTTTTGGTTGTTCCTTTTGTGTTAATTTCACAACTTACATGATAAAAAGTAAAAAGCAAATGATGTTTTTGATGCAGGTGAATGGGAAGCTCAATTTTAATCTGAAAGGACAGCAAAATTACACATAGCATTTTGTTTTGTTTTCATTGTCAAGCTGGACAGTCAGACCTTTAGTTCAGTTTCATCATACTTTTCCAATGACGTATTTTTCTAAACAACAAGCCAAGTCATCAAATCATAGATATCATTTAAATGTACTCTAAAGGCTTTTCCAGTCAGTTTCAATTTGACAACAGTCTCCTGGGTAGTGAGGGCTGATTCATTACTTGCACTGGAGAGCCCAGTGGGTTCTCCTGGATTCAACTTTGCAATGGGATTTTCTAAAACACTGGATCAAAACCACAGCCTCACAGCCCAGGGATCCTCTGTAACTCAATCCAAGTCAGTGGATGCAATCGATCTAAAATGCAGACTGAACCAGAAAGGTTTCTTTTACTCTAAATTGTTGCCTTCCTTTGCGTGGAAAAAAAAAAAAAAAAAAAAGCTCTGCAAATAAATGTGCAAAAAGTCACCGTGATATTATGGTATCCAGCAATTACAGTTTATCTTTTGAAGAAAAATGGAAGACTACTCTTAAATTAACAAATAAACATTGTCACCCTTGACACATGAACTTAATCTCAGAAATTAATACTTTAATACAATCTCAAGTGATTTTTAATCAGGACCCAACCAAATGTCTTTACTGTCTCCCGGAAGAACGCAAAAGACATATCACAGATTTAACCAATTTGATGCACATGCATATACCTGCAGAGAAACACAGGCAATCTCTTTCCATCTCTCGCTCTCACTGTCTTGGTCAATATAGATTGAATGACTGAAAAGCCTGTTTTCTTTCTGGCATCCTAAAAATCATGTGGATGACTTACTACCTGATCAAGTTTTCTGGAGTGACTAGTGTTGATGAGAGAGGGGGACATATTAAAACAGCTTGGAAAAAAAATTAAACAGCTTGGTGCTGGGACGCCTGGGTGGCTCAGCGGGCTAAGTGGCTGCCTTGGGCTCAGGTCCTGGGATGGAGCCCCATGTCAGGCTTCCTGCTTAGTGGGAAGTCTGCTTCCCCCTCACCCTCCCCTCCTGTTCTCTTTCTCTCTCAAATAAATAAATAAATAAATAAATAAACAAACAAACAAACAAACAAATAAAATTTTTTAAAAAACAGCTTGGTGTTGGACATGTGGCCTCATTATCATTCACACAAGGCATGGTTTAGGTATTAGAACTAATCTCTGTTGTAGGTATATTTCACCATGGAACACGCCTATTCACAGCAGCCAGACCATCTGGGTGTCTAATGCTCTGCTGCACATAAATATGGGCATGCTCTCTCCCCGGGTGGCAAAACTACTACGCTCCTCCTCATCCCCTACAACACTAAGAGCACTAGAGAAAGGGATGAGGCCTAAAGCTGCAGTACAAAGCCTCCATATGACAGCAGTAGACCTCGGGAAAATCATGACAGCAGTGGGGATGGTTTCAGACAGAGAAACCTGAGAAGCAGAAAGAGCAATGCTTCTGGTCTGGGATGCATATACAGGTTCGCGGAGACATGTCGGAACCAAAAGCAGTCTGCAGAGTTGGATAAGCCAGGGACATACCAATTGGAAGAGGCTGTGACGGAGACTAAGAGAGACACTGGCAAGTACATAGAGATAATAGAGATGGAGAAGGAAAGAGAGGCAGAGGCAGGGCCAGAGAGATAGACTTGGGCGGGGGAGGGGAGCATGGAGTTGGGAGACGGTGCCATTCCCCTTTGTCTACACTGCACTGAGGCGTCAGAGCAGCCAATGGGATTCTGGTGGCCTTCACGTGCTGCTGTGTCTCTCAAAGCATTTCACCTACAGAATGGCTGCACCCCCAACTCCATGTAAAACCACTAGAAGAAAGTTCTAGAAGGACCTTCAGAGAATCTCTTCTGAATTTCCTATTTGAAAGCTGAGGAAATGGGAGACTCAGGAAGAAAGATCCAGAAGGGCCTTCAGAAAATCTTTCCTGAATTTTTTATTTGAAAGCTGAGGAAATGGGAGACTCAGGAAGAAAGATCTAGAAGAGCCTTTAGAAACTCTGAGTTTCTTAATTGAAAGCTAAGGTAACAGACTCGGAAAAGGGGAAGTGACTTGCTCAAGGTCCCCAGAGCCAGCTGTTGTCAAAGCTAGGGCTAGAATCCTAGCTCTAGTCTCATGTTCATTCCCTACAATGTTACCTCTCGCCAGGGCCCCTTCAATTTGTGGGCAAATTCCACTGTCATCAAAGGGCATCAAGCCCTTTGTCATGGTGTGATGCTTCCTACTTTCATAGGACAAAACATTCAGGGATCACAAAGGTAGATAAAATGATGGAAATGAAGAGATAAAAGAAGAGCCATCACAGCGTTGTATAAACATTAGAAAAATGCATCCTTACCTCATCATAGAACTCTGGATTTTGGTTGTGATGTGAGACAACAGCATAAGCATTTGTGGTAAAAACAGACCCTGCGGGTTTTCCATAAATACACTGCAAAAGAAGGAAACAGAGTCACTCACCTCAGCGAAGGTCTTTAAACATAACACAGTGGAACCACATTCAGTTCGAGGCATCTGTGAGCTCAAGGCCACGGCCAAGCCACCGGGCTCTCACCGTGAGCTTGGACACTCCCAAACACTCACAGTCACTCCAGCTATCAGCCCAGACATTGTCAAACTTGGCTGCATGGATGCTTCCAGACTTCCGGCCATCAAAAGAACACACTTCCAAGTTAGTTGACAGCAAGAAGTCAAATACAGCTAATCACTTGGAAAGCGAACACTCTTAAACCAGATCTGGAAAGCTTGCTTCTCATGCTATTTGCCTTTCTTCATAGAGAAGCTCCCCTGCAGCCAGTTAGCAACATTTGCTGAGGAGCTCAAACATGCACACACCAGCAGACACCTTCCTAGCCTAAAGGAATTAGAAACTGAATGTCCACTAAGCTACAGACAAGCTTACTGTTCGCTCACTTTATGAGGTGCATTTTAAAAGTCATGGGCTTTCTGTTAGACCCATAAAATAAATGCGAGGCGGTCTATGGTTCCGTGAAAAGATCCCATTGCATTTCTGGTATGAGTTCTGGGCTTCCACGGGCCCAAAGAGCTCAAGGATAAATGTGGAGTCAGCATGCCAAGGTACTAATTGCCTCACCCTGTTACTTCAGAGCCAGCCTCTAGGCCAGTGGAGAAATGAAACTGAGAGTTCCATGTGGATGCACTGCCAATTCTCTTTAAATATGGGTTCTGAAGGCAATTTCCAGGACCTGCGGAGAGGTACCCTAAGAGACTTCAAGGGTACAAAAGGATAGTGCATAGAGGGAAAAAGTAAGAGTCATTCTCGTCCCCAGTGAGGGGGGCATCATTGAAAATACACTAAATTTGATCCAGCTAATTCTTAACCTAGGTTTCTCTGTGGAAAACAAAACAAAACACCTCTTTTCAAAGCTAGGGGTTATTAAACATTGAATGACTTAGTGGGCGGGGGGGGGGGGGGGGGAGGGGTGCTTCCAGGCTTTTTCCCCAGGAGGTCTGAGGCGAAGACTAGCAGTCCATCTGCCCAATTTAGGCTCAAACTGGAGAGGTGGGGAACCAGATAAACAATTCGTGATGGCTAGATGTTCTCGGAACTGCTCTTTCAGGCTTCTGATTAATGCACTAAAGGGTGAAAAGATAAAGGCACTGTGAAAGAAAAGGTATTTAAGGATTGCTCTATCAGATAATCCTGAGATTCTGCTTTGCCTACACCACGAACCCAAGTTTGGAGGCACCATTTGGCCAGTGCCAGCGTAGAAGTCCTATCTCAGATCAAAGCAGTCATGCTGTGCTTCTGTTAGCTCAAAGCCCAGTTCAGGTTTCAAGGAGACAGGAGTTTAGAGTCCCCTGATGATACCATTAGAAACTCTCAGGTATCTTATGCTTTTGGGTGCAATTGTAAATGGGATTGACTCCTTAATTTCTCTTTCTTCAGTCTCATTGTTAGTGTATAGAAATGCCACTGACTTCTGGGCATTGATTTTGTATCCTGCCACGCTACCGAATTGCTGTATGAGTTCTAGCAATCTTGGGGTGGAGACTTTTGGGTTTTCTATGTAGAGTATCATGTCATCGGCGAAGAGGGAGAGTTTGACTTCTTCTTTGCCAATTTGAATGCCTTTAATGTCTTTTTGTTGTCTGATTGCTGAGGCTAGGACTTCCAGTACTATGTTGAATAGCAGTGGTGAGAGTGGACATCCCTGTCTTGTTCCTGATCTTAGGGGAAAGGCTCCCAGTGCTTCCCCATTGAGAATGATATTTGCTGTGGGCTTTTCATAGATGGCTTTTAAGATGTCGAGGAATGTTCCCTCTATCCCTACACTCTGAAGAGTTTTGATCAGGAATGGATGCTGTATTTTGTCGAATGCTTTCTCTGCATCCAATGAGAGGATCATATGGTTCTTGGTTTTTCTCTTGCTGATATGATGAATCACATTGATTGTTTTACGGGTGTTGAACCAGCCTTGTGTCCCAGGGATAAATCCTACTTGGTCATGGTGAATAATTTTCTTAATGTACTGTTGGATCCTATTGGCCAGTATCTTGTTGAGAATTTTTGCATCCATGTTCATCAGGGATATTTGGCCAACATGCACATGAGAAAATGCTCTGCATCACTTGCCATCAGGGAAATACAAATCAAAACCACAATGAGATACCACCTCACACCAGTGAGAATGGGAAAAATTAACAAGGCAGGAAACAACAAATGTTGGAGAGGATGTGGAGAAAAGGGAACCCTCTTACACTGTTGGTGGGAATGTGAACTGGTGCAGCCACTCTGGAAAACTGTGTGGAGGTTCCTCAAACAGTTAAAAATATACCTGCCCTACGACCCAGCAATTGCACTGTTGGGGATTTACCCCAAAGATACAAATGCAATGAAACGCCGGGACACCTGCACCCCGATGTTTCTAACAGCAATGGCCACGATAGCCAAACTGTGGAAGGAGCCTCGGTGTCCAACGAAAGATGAATGGATAAAGAAGATGTGGTTTATGTATACAATGGAATATTACTCAGCTATTAGAAATGACAAATACCCACCATTTGCTTCAACGTGGATGGAACTGGAGGGTATTATGCTGAGTGAAGTAAGTCAGTCGGAGAAGGACAAACATTATATGTTCTCATTCATTTGGGGAATATAAATAATAGTGAAAGGGAAAATAAGGGAAGGGAGAAGAAATGTGTGGGAAATATCAGAAAGGGAGACAGAACATAAAGACTGCTAACTCTGGGAAACGAACTAGGGGTGGTAGAAGGGGAGGAGGGCGGGGGGTGGGAGTGAATGGGTGACGGGCACTGGGTGTTATTCTGTATGTTAGTAAATTGAACACCAATAAAAAAAATAAAAAAAAAAAAAAAAAAAAAAAAGAAACTCTCAGGTCATAGGAGAAAAAGCTCTTGTGATTGCACATCAGAATGGTGCAAAATCAAAGTAGAGCAAAAGCAAAAAAGTCTGGAATGTGAAGCTTACCCATTTTTAAAGCTACCTATGCCCCTACCTCATTTTGTTATTTTGTAATATTTAATCCTTTAATGTGCAAGAGTAGAAAATGCACTATTACCTTTGCCACTTGAGTACATTTTCTTTGTGGCACTTAAAGATATTAAACTTAGCCAAGAAACTACCAAGTGCCAAAATTTTTATCTTTTTTTAAAATATTTTATTTATTTATTTATTTGAGCGAGAGAGCGCGCACAAGTGGGAGGAGGGGCCGAGAGAGAGGAAGAAACAGACTCCTTGGAGCAGGGAGCCTGATATGGGGCTCAATCCCAGGACCCCAGGATGATGACCTGAAATGAAGGCAGATGCCCAACCAACTGAGCACCCAGGTACCCCCCCAAATCTTTATTTTTATACTAAAAGTGTATGCTTATCAGGATCATAAACAAACCTTTAGAGCGCCAGCATCGCTTTCATCTGAATCCCGGAATTCCACGCAGACCGCAATGTTCCTCGCCTAAAAATGATTAATCACTCAACATGAATCCTAAAACTAGAAAATTATAAATAGCACTTTATATCCCAAAATGTATAATTTACACTGCTCACCTTGGCAAATGTTTTCTGGCTATCATATTTTAATTGCAAGGGATATACATACAGATGGTTTTTGTAAATAGTAAATGGATAACAGTATTTTGTCATTTCTGGAAAAAACTCTTCAATCTCCACAGTAATATTTTGACAATTCTTTTCGAAAGGCTTCAGGGGCACATATGAAGAAGTAATACAATCTATACCAGAAGAAAGAAAATAGGCAAAGATAATACAATTTAGCAATCATGAACACATTCCTGCATTTATAAAAATATACATGGACTGCATTCTCAAAGAGTGATTTAACAAACAGAATTCTCAGTGACTGACAAAAAGTCATACAACCACTTTAAGAACCCAGAAGGACAAGATGGCTTAGCCTGGTACTGATTTTAATGGAACCATCCAACCCAGACATGATTGCTAGTTCGTTCTCAATGTTGAGTGATTTGCCAAATATAACACATCATAATTTTGACAAATTTAAACTCTGCAGAGAAATCCATTACATTTTTCCTCCTGTGACTGCAATTTAGCTTTCACTGCAAATTTTTATTGGTATCAGGGAACAGTAAATGTATGCCTCCAATTAGCTCATGGATAGTCACTCTGAAAAAGCTAAGTTGGTGCAGGTGCGATTTGCACCCAAAAAACAAGGCAGGCCTTTGGAAATGACAGATCTTAGGATGGGTTACCAGAATAAATTCAATACTCCTGAAGGTGAAAAGCACAAAGGCTCAGAGAAGTGTGGCGGCCTGGGTTATGGAAGCAGCCACCAGAGCAGAAGTGATTCATACACTGAAGGAGCTGTAACACGACTTGTCCTTGCTGCACAGCGGTATCGATGGAACAGGAAGACCCAGGAAGAGTCATACCTGAGACACTCTGAATACTTATAATAGAACATCTGGAGACACAGAGTATAAAGGCATTCAGAACAAGGGACCGTTCCACTATCCGGAGATAACTACTGTTAGTACTTGGGCATATTCTCTTCTTGTCTCCTTTCTATGCATGTTTTATATAATAACACAAAATTCCTACTGTATATCCAGAACTTGATCTTGGGTTGGGTTTTTGTGGAATTTGTTTTTTGGCATTTTATCTAATGTTTTACTCTGTGAGCTCTTTATAAACATCATTTTTCAGGGCTGCGTAAAGTTTCCTGGTGTGTCATAATGCCTTAACCACACTGAAAGTGATGGACTCTTAGGGTGTTTCCAATCTCCCTCTGATAGAAACAACGCAGAAAAGAACACCAGTATGCATAAGCTCCTATCTACATTTCAAATTATTTCTTTAGGAAAAAATAATCCACTGTACTCTTAGAGGTGTTTCAGCATGTAAACCGGATGCCACTCCCTGGTTTATGATCCTTTAGTGACCTCTTCTTGCACTCAGAATAAAATCCAACCCTTTAAAGGGTTATCATGGTCTATATAATTCCCTGCAGAACTCTTTCTGCTGCATTCCCATCTACAGTGTTCCCATCACACACCACGCTAGAGCCACATTGGCTTCCTCAGGGCTCATACGAACCAAGCTTGCTCCCCCTCATGGTCTTTTGGTAGGCAACACCCTTGGTCTGGAATGTACCATCCCAACCACCATGTGGCAGCTCCTTCTCACTCTTCAGTTCCTGAGCTGGAGCAAGGCTTCCCTTGGCCATTCTTTTTAAAGCAGGCCACCCCCATCCCAGACTCAAAACACTCATCTATCTTATTTACTGTCTGCCACTCCTTCTAGACTTTAATATCCATAATTGTAAAGCTTATTCAGCAAATGAGCAGATAGAATCTCAGAATTGAAATGCCTTAGTTCTGGACATCTGTGGATATCGACTGCCACGCTGTGTTCTCACTCATGACAGGTGATGGTGCCTGGCTAAACCTAGCCAGCATTAGACAGTTTCACTTTAAAGAGTTTTGTAAAAATTTGACAGAGAATCAAAAGCATCTTGCTATTTTAATTTGCACTAGTAGCATTATTACTAAGATTTGGACATTTTTCAAGTGTTTATTTGCCACTCCATTTTATTTCCTGCCAAGTGTCTTTTCTGTCTTCTGTCCATTCTTCATCTGGGATCTTAGATTCTTGTCGTTAGAAAGGAAAAGAAACTCTTCTCCTTTTGGATCCCTTGATGGGACTTATCAAAAGCAAAGAGCAGCAGAAACTGACTAGGGAACACTCACAACAGGCTATATGAGATATGAAACAGCATCTGATAAAATCAACTTAATACCCTTACTAATTTGTAACTATTCATCACACATACTGGACTGAATAGTGTCCCCCAGAACCTCAGAAGGTGACTATACTTGGAAATAGGGTCTTGGCAGGGGCACTGTACCAGCTCAGTTGGAAACAGGGTCTTTGCAGGTGTAATTGGTTATGATTAGGTCACCCCATGAGAGGTAGGCCCTAAATCCAATGACTGGTGAGTCTTTCTTAGAGCCCTGCTGACACGTGGATTTTGACTTCTAGCTTCCAGAACCAGGAGAGATGAGTCTATCACCTTAAGTCACCCAGTTGGTACTAGTTCCTTTCAACAGCTCTAGGAACTTAATACATCATGTAAATCTCAAGAAATACACTGAAAAGATTAAAAAAAACCCTGAGATTCAAACATAGGCCTTGAAGGTTTGGAGCATGTGAGTTCTTACTTGATAAATCCACAGGAACACACTCTACTGTGACGTTGAGCTGCCCAGGAATAACCTGCAATTTGGTCTTCTCTGGCCTAGGTGTAAAATAAGAATATTTGATACTTAAAATTTGTGATTACTGAGTGCACTGGTTACCCTGCATACAAACTTCCAAATGCCTCCAAATCCAAAAATGCCCCCAAAGCATTTGGTTTCTCTCATATATGACTCACATTCACCATTTTAAGCAATTATAATTCATCTATTATATTGATTTACTACAGTGACACACTTACTTCTTGTATTCTGAGAGCAACTTGAGAATGTCTTCATTTGAAAGCTTGCTGCTGTCTTGTTTATACAAAGGAGAAAACCTCCCATCCAGATCCAGAGAACCTTGAATATCTTTGAAAATAGGTCTAAAAGAACAATAGAAATTTTTTTAAAATTCTGAAGTATTGACAAATTATGGCAAACTTAGTGCTGGTGTGTATACAACATGGCAGTACTACTTTGGGAACCCGTTTGGTAAATTCTCACAAAATTAAGCACATATCTACCCTCTGATTCTGCAAGTCCACTCCTAACGAATACGTTATATCCCCAAAAGGAAACGGCCCAGACATTCATCAACAAGTGAATGGATACACAGTGGTGTATTCATACAATGGAATACTACTCAAAATGAAGGGCTGATACATAAAATATTTGGGTGAATCTCAAATCTAGACTGAGCACAAGAAACCTAATGCAAGAGTACACACTGCCTGATTCCATAATAGAAAAAGTCATCTGTAGTGATAACCATCAGATTGGTGGCTGGCTGATGGGAGTGGGATGGCCGACTGGACAGAGGCAGGAGGAAACTTTCTGAAGTGACAGATGTGTTCCAGAACTTGCTTGGAGTGGTAGTCACATGACCAGAAAAAATTGTAAAAATTCAGCAAGCCGGATATATAAAATGCATGCATGTGAATCAAAGGTGAAGCATGTCACAAAGCTGATGACCCTTAAATAAGATTAGGGTCAATTCATACAAAGTCTACAAGATATACGTAGAGTTTCCAAATCTGAATTTGGATCATTCCCAATCCCCCTTCCCCTTCCTCCGTTTTTAAGCAGTTACTTACTGCTAAAATGGGAAGTAATGCACAAGCACCCAACACACGGGAAGCAGCTCTAGCCAAAAACATAATTCCCCCTGGCAGAGCCTCTGAAGATGTGGTTCCAGGCATTAACCACTGTTCCTACTTCTAAGCATACCTCCTTTATTGTCAGTAAATAGGGGTTTATCACACATCTTTAAAATATCCCAGGCAAGCCTTTAGCGTGAGCTGTTGCTGCTGCTGGCAACCAAAACAATTCAGGAAGGAAAGAAAAGAACACAATTCCTCATCAGAATTGAGGATCAGAGCTCCTAGCTTTGAAGGTTTCTCAGTTCTCCTACTGACAAAACAGCACCAAACAGCTACTAGCTTTATGCCTGAATCTCCTTTATCTCAAGGTAGGAATCACAGTACTCATCTCTCAAGAAGGTACACGTGCAGCACTTAAACCACTGCCTGGTACAGGGTCAACACATAGCTATAAATAATAACAGCAGCAACTGACTTCTCAGGCTGGAGCAGCAGTAAGTATGCGTCCACTGACAAGCCATACTCCACCTCCTATAATGCCTAAGTGGACCAACCTCTGCTACTCTTCGCCATTCACCCCACCTTGAGCTTACCCACTGCATCCTTTTGCCTTCTACTTTTTAGCATGTTTTCCAGAAATATCCTAGGATAGCTTTTTGAAGCATAAACCTAGCCAACTCTGAAATAGTGGGCACCGTGTACATAATTCACTACAATTTCTGGTTTTCTGGGTAGGGGGAAGAATTCTATTACCTTAGCAAATAAGCTCTGCTTTTAAAATGCAATAAAATTGTTTTGAACCAATTCGCAAAACAAGGACAGTGTGCCTTTTCATCCACCAACACACGACACATTTTGAAACCGTCCCCAAAATGAAATGATTATAGTGACAGAAGAGTTAATTCACTTAGAATCTCCTACCCTTATGCTACTCCCTACCACCCACTGCACATAATTGACTGAATTATTCAGAACATGGTGCCCTTTCCCCAGAAGTTCCAGTGAGCTGTACAAGCTGTACCACAAACAAGCCAGTGAACGTGTACTTCAAAGGGGGGAGGGCAAGCAAGAAACACATTTTAAGTCATCACTGTATGTACATTTGCAAGAATTGGGAAAAAAAAGGAGTGTAATCTACCATAAGATATGAGCTATACATAATGCCCTTCCACATACACTACTGGTGGAGGCTTTCCTGCATTTGTCATCGGAAAGCAGGTCTATTAATTAATGACCCACTCGCACTTACCCACTGCATTCTTTTGCCTTCTACTTTTTAGCATGTTTTCCAGAAATATCCTAGGATAGCTTTTTGAAGCATAAACCTAGCCAACTCTGAAATAGTGGGCACCGTGTACATAATTCACTACAATTTCAGGTTTTCGGGGTAGGGGGGAGAATTCCATTACCTTAGCAAATAAGCTCTGCTTTTAAAATGCAATAAAATTAAGTGGTGTCAGTCAGATCAGTAACCGAAGCCAAAGAAAATTTCCCTGAAGCACTACACGTATGAAGAAATGAAAGGTTCTTTGACGCACAGCAAATTTTAAGAGAAAGGATTCTTACATCCTGTTGCAGATTTCACATTTGCGCCCTCCCACCAAAGTTCCTATGTGGAAGTCCAAACACCTAGGTGATCGGATTAGGAGGAGGGGTGGGGCTGATTAGGTCAGAAGGGTGGAGCCCTCATGAATGGGATTGGCAACCGCAGAAGAGGCCAGAGAACAGGCTCACTTCCTTTCAGCTCCTAGAAGATAAAGGAGCAGCCAAGGTGTCTGCACCTTGAAAGAGCCTTCCCACCAGAACCTGGCCATACTGGCACCCCGATCTCGGACTCCCAGCCTCCAGCCCTGTGAGAGAGAAATGTTGTTTGCTGTTGAAGCCTCCCCCTCCCCCCAGTCTATAGCACTTGGTTACAGCGGCCCGCATGCACCCGGACACATGCCACATGGTCCCAAGATATAACTGGCTTGTCGGAGACCGCCTGCTAAATGCTGCCTGCAAGGACGACAACCCCGAACTTTATACATGAGAGCAAACAGAAAGGTCAGGATTGTATCTGTACGAACCTGGCAGCCCAAGCAAAGGGCATTCTGTATTGTCCGAGGCGGCTACACACTTGCCTTGCTGTCCTGTGCACCTTCTGGGCCGTCTACAGTCAGAAATAAGAAGACATGCTCATATTTGTTCGAATGACCAGAGGCTCACCATGCAAAATGGTTTCCCCCCACTTACCGATGTAAAACCTCAAAGTCCAGCAGAAGATATAAAGAAAGAGCTGCCAGTAAAAACATGACACACATCAGCTACCCGCTTTCCAAGACCAAAGCCTTCTTAAAATTTTTGTGTTTTCTCATCAACAGAATCTTCATCAAGGTTTCAAGAGATGGGCAAGAAGAGGTATGGGGCACGTTTTGTACCAAAGACCCCTACTGGGAAAACTGTGAGCAGTTTTAATGTGTATTTCCTGTCACACACAAGCAAGCACTCGTTATTCTTGGGAGAAGTTTGTTCTGAATACAGTTGACCTTTTTACTCCCAAGATAAAAAGTCAAGTGACCAAGAGTCAATGCAATTAGTTTAGTTGGGCAAGGAGCTGCTCTTTGCACAGGGACTAGGAGCGGACAAGATTAACAGCCCAGAGAGTCTAAACTGGCTGTGAGAGGCTGGCTGGATGCTTGGCCGGAGGGATGCAGAATGCTAAAGGCTCTTATCTATATCGTTGAGACTTTTCTCTCCCACGCAAATTAGTCACATGTCTCCTCCACATCTTTCGCTCAATAAACACTATTTGGACACATAACTAAATGCCACCTACAACAGACTGACTCCTCATAAGTACTCAGTAGCTGGAGTGCTGCTAATGAACTGTGCCACGCATGCTTTCTCTCTGGGCCTCTGATTTCTCATTTATAAAATGAGAGGAGAGGACCAGGTCACTATTTGCAGAAGTCTGAATTTCATGATCCAGAAACGTGGATGGTTATATGGGTGGCTGACTTTTTGCACGTTGCCATCCGAAGCGCTTGAACAGGAAACGCAGTTGCTACTATGTCATACACCAACATTTCAGAAAGACACACAGGCGAAATGTTCAAAAGGTAAGAAGCACAAAAATCTATCAGAATAAAGGATGGCCCCTCGAATTGAGTACATTTAGCCCCTTGAATCGCTCATTCTCTTGTCTTTCTTCTCTTATCATGGACAGGAAGAAATTTGAGTGTAGACTGGCATTTGGGAATGGCAGGGCTGGACCTCCCAGCTCTGACATTCTAGGGCTGGATGTAAGGGCTGGAAATAAAGAGTAGCTATTGCCAAGGATACAGTGTCAATGAACAGATGTCGCCTAAAAGCCTTTAGCTCTTATTTTGATAAGCAAGCAGAAATCAGGCTGTCGTGTAAACAGAACGTAAATGAAAAGGGGGGGGGGGAGTTGTGCTCAAGCTGTAGCCCGCATACTCACATAGCACACAGTATTTTCTGAATATACTCCAGGCTGAGAGCATAACGCTCTTCGGAGGGGTATATTAACAGTACCATTTAAAATGTCAGTAAAAGGCCAATTTTACATTAAGCCAAAAGATTCACAAATGAGTTTTATAAATACCTTCGCTGGGTCTGAATTTTTGATGTAGGGTTCGGCACAATGCGCGATGTTTCCCTGGAGTACCTTTTCAATTCTTGCAACCAGGAAAATTTCAGGATGTGGATTCGTCACTGAGAAAATTCCCTGGGGGAAAAAATCACTTCCGTTAGACATTTCTAGATGACTTCATACATACAGTTGCGTGGTTAACGATTCCTAGTAGTGTGTTTAGCATCAAATGCTGACATCCAACACAGGGTTGCATCCAGGATCCTGAAAATAGATGGCCTCTGCTTTCATATAGTTTCTAAAACTCCTGATGCTTCTTTCCAAAGAGATTTTCTATTTTGTCCCCAACTTCACATCTATTAGTCCCTGAGGTACAGCTTGGCCTCTTCTGTTCAGCTGTGTCTGCAAGGTGCATTTTTCAGCCTGATTAATACAACGTGTATTGTTCGGCTTCCTTAGCATGTGCTGAAATGGTGTGCATCTTTCCAGTGGGACCAGACGTGCATTTTCAAATGTAGCTGCGTGCAACTCCAGAGCAATTTGCTCACGATTAATACTAATTGCAGCTAAGAGGAAGAAAACACTTTACTGCAGTTTAAGAGCTCCTGCGCTTTCAAGGTGGGGACAAAGGATCCAAAATTTGTTTTTTTCCTGCACACTCTGCTTAAGGGTGACTAACGTAGATGCAACCGAAGTTACATGTTTCCTCTGAATGCATGTGAAATAGCCATGTCATCCCCCGTCCAGTTCCTTCCCAAATAGAATATCTTCCAAAGAGCCTGTTAGTTGGTTATATCTGTTGTTTAAAGGAGCACCACACAAATGAATTCAAATGGAAAAATCCATCATTGGGACTCTACCAAGTTTTATTTTTCTCCTTTGGTATATTATCAACTGTGTTAAGATCGTGCGTTCCAGTTTTCAAAACATTTCAGACATTATCTCATCTGCTCTGGAGCAAACGTTTCACAGCATACAGAAAGGAAGAGAACTCGGTGTGAGACCCCAAATAATCCCCCCCCCCCAGAAGCCAACAGCTTGCAAGGATCCCTCAGCATGGCTGATTCACCGTGGAATTCCTGAGCAGTGAGCAGGGAAGGAAGTGGTTAAAAACTGCTCTGGAGTTAAAATTTCCTGGGTTCAAAAACTGGCTTCACCATTTATGGGGTGGAGGCAAGTCCCTTCCTGTATCTACACCTTAGTTTCTCATCTAAGAAATGGGGATGATGACAGTAATAGCTATCCCGAAGACTTCCTGTATGGATTCCATGTACTGCACACTAGGTACCGAGTTATTACTTGAGGGGCCCAAAGCACTGCAAGGCCACAGGACCTGATTTCTGGTATTACCAGGGACATACTGCTCGAGTGATGAGATGCACCTGGCAGCCAGGCCCTTGCTGACCATGCAGAAGGTATGCTGAGCAGTGCACTGTAAGTACACTCGCACACCTCCTGTCACCTAACTGTCCTAGATGGGTTCTGTGCATTATCTTCCTTTGTCTCGAATGTGAGCACTACAACATACCCCTTTTACAGATGAAGAAATCAAGCTTACAGAAGTTTACACACTGAGTGGATGAAGGAGCACAGCCAGGGCTTCTGGACTATGCATACAGGCCATGCTATGCTGCCTCTCAGCCCTGAGGCCCACACACCCGACATCTTACACGATGAGGCTGGATGAGAACAGCAGTACTGATTTTTGCTACAGCTAACGTTCACTGAGCACCGACTGTTCTCTCCTTTCCCAGTACTCTGAGCATTTCCCCACAGTGATGCCAGTAATGAATATTGTAATTTTGAAAACTCTGACAATGACTAAGAGCAAGGTGCTTTTCGCTTGGTTATCTGTGATCACCATTACTGCCGCTCTACTGCTGGCCACGTCGGAATGAGCACACATGGCAGCCTACTGCCGGGCCAAGTGCTTTCTGGGGATGGCATACCTTGTCTGAGCCTTACAGCTGGCCCTGGATGCAGGTACTATCGTTTCCTCCCGTTTATAGATGAGGATGCTGAGCACAGAATTGTTCATTTCTTTTAATGACCAGGGATTCCCGTGTATACAAGGAGGACACTATCTGGGCTGTTCTGCCTTTTGTCCCAGTCAGCTTCTAGCACTCTCCCTGTCCCCAGAACACAGAAGGGTAGGTAGCCAGAGAGCACCTGGGAATCCCCATGTGTGCTGGGAACTTGGCCCTTGTAGACAAGGCCTCTGGCCCGGTCATCCTTTCCCACCTAGGAGGCACGGATGCAGCTGCTCCCAATGCCAGGGTAACTCTTACCCACTTCACTGTCTCTCTCCCTCTGAAGAATGAGGGAAGCCCCCTCATCCCAGTACCCAGCACTTACATAGCCCACAGCATGGCAGGGCTTTGTGAGGAGACTCTGTACTCTTTCACCAGGCCAACAACTACTACCCCATTGGGGAGCCCACAGAGCCACAAGGAGGCAGACCCCCAAGAGTCAGCATCTCCCCCACAATCCCAACCCAAAGTCAATCAGGTCTGACCTTGGGAGACACAGGGGCCTGAGCTCCGTCAGGGCATCTGGGAAGAAAGTGCCAGGCAGCTGAGAATAAAGTGACTGGCCACAGTGACTACTTGATGTCAGGGAGGCAAAACGACTCGATGGACCCAACTCCCTCCTTTTCCTGTGGTCACCAGGTTGTTATTCAGGAAGCCACTGGAGAGAAAGACTCCCATGAACAGATGGGGTTACAAGATGATAAAGCCATCCAAAGTTACTGCCCATCAGGTCACCTTCCCACCCCACATCTATTCTTCTCAGGCTTCTCTCAAGCCCCACATCTTCTGTGCAGCCTTCGAAGTTAACTCCTGCCCCCCTACAGGCTCCCTTGCATTCCAAACACCTCCACTAAAATTGCGTTATAGGCTGCAGCACTTAATTACAGTCTGCCAGCCATTGTTGATTGAGGTCTTTCCAACAGACCCAGGTTCCAATCCTGCTGTCACTGCTATGGGCTGTGTAATGGTGGGAGGCTTCTGTCACCTCCCAATCTGCCCTTTCTTCCCCTCTGAAACAGCCATGAGTACACTATTTCTAAGACCATGACGATCACTTGCGATGCCGATGGAAAATTCTGGCATACCGGAGATACTGGAAAAAAAAAAAAAAAACTGTTGATTTTCTTCCTGACGTAGATTACAAGTGGGATGATGCCCATGACCACAACTTAAACTCCATGCCTTGAACATACAGCTAAGTACATTGAAGAGATAAAGTAAATACATCATCCGCTTAAAAGGGCTTATTTGATATGGTGCAGGATATTTTCCACACAATTCAGTGGCAGGTTCTCAAATACTTTTACACTATACTTGCTCAATCTCTTTTAGAAGCATATGCCATAGGGCGCCTGGGTGGTTCAGATGTTGAGCTCTTGCCTTCAGCTCAGGGCATGATCCCAGGGTCCTGGGATCCAGCCCCGCATCAGGTTCCTTGCAGGGAGCCTGCTTCTCCCTCTGCCTATGTCTCTGCCTCTCTCTCTGTGTCTCTCATGAATAAATAAAATCTTAAAAAAAAAAAAAAGGAAGAAGCATATGCCATAGTAGTGAATGTTCACACAGGTGACAAATATAATCTATCTGAGTAACAAACTACAAGGCAACATAAAGCCACCACAGATCCATAGTCCAAAGAGGGGAATAACTGTACATGCAAAGTCTTCTCCCACCATCCACAGCAATCTGTACCAATGAGCAAAATCCTGAACCCAGAAAATCCCAATGCTCGGTACTTATTCTAAGGAGATAACAAGTGAGTTAACATGCACGCACAACGATGTCCAATGCAGTGTTATGATATCCCCAAACTACAAATATCTCGATTAGCTAAGTTGATGAAATACTGCATTAGCCTTTAAGAATATAGTCCAGAGGGATCCCTGGGTGGTGCAGCGGTTTGGCGCCTGCCTTTGGCCCAGGGCGCGATCCTGGAGACCCGGGATCGAATCCCACGTCCGGCTCCTGGTGCATGGAGCCTGCTTCTCCCTCTGCCTGTGTCTCTGCCTCTCTCTCTCTCTCTCTCTCTCTCTATCATAAATAAAATAAAAATTAAAAAAAAGAATATAGTCCAGAGATACTGGTGTAGAATAAACATGATATTAAGTAAATACAGTAGGTATAAAACAGCATGACTAGAATCTGGTTTGTATAAAAATGTACATAAGATTGGGACGCCTGGGTGGCCCAGTGGTTGAGCATCTGCCTTTGGCTCAGGGCATGATCCTAGGGTCCTGGGATCGAGTCCTGCATCAGGCTCCCCACAAGGAGCCTGCTTCTCCCTCTGCCTATGTCTCTACCTCTCTGTATCTCTAATGAATAAATAAAATCATTTTTAAAAAAGAATATATAGAAGATCTATGTATGTATATATAAAATACATATTATATATATATATTTACAGAGTGGTCTAGAAAGATGGTCGTCAAAATGTTGACAGTAATTGTCTACAGGGGCGGTGACTTTCTATGCTTTATGCTTTTTGTATTGTTTGAATTTTCTACATGGTAATATATTTATCTTCATAATTGGGAAAAAAGGAATCATGTTTTTATTTAGGGAAAGATAAATCTCCTTGCAACATGAGTTGCTTTGTTCTTGTGCTTCTTTCAACTTTAAATTCTATGCCACAGTCTAGCTTCCTTTCAGTTGCAAAAGTCAAGAAGGGAGACCCTCAATTCTGTTCGGCCTAACCTCTCACAGCCTGCCTGTCTGGTCAGAGGTCAAAATGCCAGGGAAGTGTCAGGCTCCTTCTAAAGGGGCTTCTTTGCACCAGACAGGAGAGAATGCAGCATCACATATGTGACATAAGCCGTTCCCTCCCACTGCTTTTCACTCAGAACTCCTTGTATAAAGAGCCTTTATGCTCGATTAAAACTACCTATTCATGTAGGGTCAGCATCAATGCCGCCTGCTCACAAATGAAGCTCCCAAAACATGGGAGATTTAGCTCTGGGGCATCTACCACTTGGCCACTGACAGAAACGATTTCTGGAGGCATTTGATCGTCATTGTAGAACTTTTTGCTATGGGGGTTTGGCTGGCCAGGAATCTGAAGGACATTGACCCAATGGCACCTCAGCCAGGAGTATAACCAAACAGACACATGGAACTCTTGTACCGTACTCTAACCTTCCAAAAACAGAGCCTCCAACCCATGACCATCACAAGCCTTGCCCTGATGGTGGCTGAAGTTTCATTCAGCCAGGCACCTCCCTTTTCCCTGTCCTACCTCATTTACTTTTCTTCCTTGAGTCCACTCAGAACTCCATTCTCTGGTCAGCAGTCAGCTTCAGCTAAAGTGCTGTCCTCTGTTCTGTAAAGTTCTGTACATAGCTCCTAGTTTCTGCAAGGGCTGATTTTTGCTCTTATGCTAAGGAAAAATCTAAAGGCATTTTAACCAATGATCTAAAACTGAAGGCTGCACACCAAGACAAAAACCCAAACCAAGTTACCAACTCCTAATGGGAGCTGGGAACTAGGGATGGGAGGCTATTGCTGGGTCCATTTATTTTTAAAGGATTTATTTATTTATTTATTTATTTATTTATTTATTTATTTATTTATTTATTTAATTTATGAGAAGGGGAGTGAGATAGAGATCATAAGGGGGGGGGTAGGGCAGAAGGAGAAGTAGGCTACCCACTGAGCAGGGAGCCTGATGCTGGGCTTGATCCCAGGACCCTAGGGTCACAAAGTGAGCTGAAGGCAGATGCTCAACTGAATGAGCCCCACCCCACCCAGGTACCCCTGCAGGATCCATTTTTTTCTTGGAAGAAACAAGCCTTTCAGGGACCTCCTGCCTTGCTCACAAGTACACACGTGAGTGTGGAAGTGTGCCTGCATATGTCTGTGTGACCTGCCTTCCAGCTCACAAAATCCTTGCTCTAAGACTCACATCATGGCCCCACCGAGAATGTTACTTTGCCGAGCATCACTGGCCTGTGCTGGTGTCCGTTCTGTCCCTCCTCCTCCAGTGCCCAGCAGCAAGACACCTGGACACAGAGCCGATGAGAGACAGAATGCCCGGGGAGACGTCGGGCTGTATGGATGAGATAACCCAAGGGTGTTTGGTTTCTTGCTCAGAAGGCGACAAGATGACTCTTTACCTGCTTTATGTAGCGTAACTGAGACTCAGCAATTCCATGAATAAAAGACTCTGGGGACGAGCTTTTCGAGTTTCCGTCACTGGCCAGCTGGGCCGAGGCGCCCCACAGCATTTCACGGACAGATGGGGGATTCAGGTCGATGTGGAAGTCAGCTGAAATCTTGCAATTGTTCTTTACATCAAATAAGGCAAGATTGATAAAGAAGGGCTCAACCTGGGAATGAAAACAAATGACATCTGGAAACGGAGACTTTTGGGGGGGGAGGGGCAGCAAGGGGGGAGGGAGAGGGACAAAAATGATCAAATTAATGTTTTCATTTTCCAAGTTTCTGCCGCTGCGGTTCCTTCCTTTCGGAGTATGACATTTAGCTAGAATGCCTTAGGGCTCATTTGCATGTAAAAGAGCGTACTGTAAAATAACACACACTCAAATGTTCGCTTTTGTCAGGTATGAAGAATTTTCCCAGTTATGCTTTTTTTTTAATGAGTAGGAATCAGAAGGCACAGTTAAAGAACACCAATTGTCCTATAAATAAAATGCAACTCCCTGTAGGTTTCCTGAAATCACAAAAATAAATAATAATAATAATAATAATAATAATAATGCTGATATTATGGAATAGAAGTAAATCTTCCCTTTGCTATGGCTCAGTTTACTAGATTATACGTTTAATAGGAGCTAATATCAGTCAACATCAAATTACTTGACAAAGCTCTGCCTCATCAGCAGTTTCGGAAGACATGGTTCCTCCTCCCTACAGATGGCACTTGAAAGCTGGTCACAAAGAGAAATCTCATGCCAAATGGCATAAAGGTTAACCCTTTCCATGCAGGGAGTCTGCTAGCACAGTTTAGCTACTTGGGGAGAGAATAAATCATCAATGTGGGTATCCACCAAAGACAAAATCAGCACCAAAAGAGAAAGATGAACCTAAAATGCAGTCTCTTCGGCGATTTCACATTTATAGTTTCAAGTGTTTCTGAGTAACTCAAATGATCCGTGACAACTCATAATTTGAATTTTCCGTGAAGAACAAAATGAGTTTGTTCTATGAGAAGGAGTGGGCCTGGCGGGCTGCACGGCATCCGTGTCCCTGCCCGGTTTTGGTGTTCCTTATTCATTGTGATGAGCCAATCTCACAGAAGAAGTCATATTCTTTGGCAAAATTAGCAACTTGGAAAATTGTGCAGGTTCAGGGGACATGGCCCTTTTGAATGTCAAGGGCCTACTCTGCCACTTTGAATAGGTTAATAGGTTCATGAATCCTCTCAAGATGAAAACATATTCATATTTTGGCAAAAGAAAAGCATGTATGAAATGTCTTCCTGCCAAATTTATCATGGCACGTAGCAATGGAATTTTGTAAATTACTTCTAGTGATAAAAAAGAAAAGCATTTCCTTAATGCACTGGTTTAAGAGGTGGAAGGAAAAGTCATACATACATTTGTGAGTGGTCCTTTTGCATTGTCTCCAACTTGACCCAAGATATTGAAAGTTAAATCATGGCAATTCACCAGAAAACGTTTATTGCACTTTTCTTCAAATGGCTTTATATCAGGTTCAATTCCTGAAAAGTCCAACCTCTGTAAAACAGATGATAATAAATCATTTCCAGAAAAATAGGATTCATATTAATATAGGTCTATAAGTAAAAACTGCAGAATCTGACAGTTCTCTATCCATTCCTCATTTGAATCCTTGTTTTCATTCAATAAGTCATTCTAGAGCTTACACCAAGGCTCAAACACTGACAGAAAAACCCTAGAGGGAAATGATAAGACTCTGATCTAAGGCATTGGAAAAGTCATAAGTCTGCATCATGGCCTACAAAGCCTTATATGACATGAGTCCCTACCTCCCTCAACTCCTCTGACCTCATCTCCCACCACTCTTGCCTCCCCTCCAGCCCCACTCTCTGTTCCAGTCACACTAGCCTCCTTGGTTATTTCTCCAACATGCCAAGTACACTCCCGACTCAGGACCTTTGCACTTGATGTTCTAGGAGACAGATGCATGGCTTACTCCCTCATTTCATTCAGGTCTCCGATCAACTGGCATTTCCTCAGAGACCTTCCTTAACTCCATAAGGGGACTGCACTCTGACAGTGTCTACTCCCTTTCCTTGATTTAAGTCTTCTAACATGACCCTCTCATACATCCTTCATTGCTATCAGCCTTCTCCACAAAATACATGTTCCAGTATGGTATAGATTTCGTCTTTATGAGGTGTGCAGGAGGCAAAACGGCCGTGAATGGACATGAGAGGTATCAAGAATAACACGATGGTCTCTAACTTAGATAATCTGACAATTCGACTGTGGTTTTATGAACTCAGTTGCAAGATACAAAGGCAGAGCAGATATGGAGGAGGGTGAGTGGAGATGGCAAGCTCAGTTCAGGATGTGTCCAGTTTGAGGTGAGATTACTAAGTGGCTGGGAAAACAGCAGAGGTCTGGGTTGATGATCTGAATTCGGGAGTTGGCGGGAACTGGACCCTGGGGACCACCTACATTTAAATGATGAACAGAGGGAGAGGCATCTGCTTCAAAAAGTGATAAATACTGAGCTCAGCTTCTAACAGAGCTGGGGGATGTACCCTGATGGCCACAAATATATTTTTTTAAATTCTTGGTATTTCTAAATTTTTTTCTTAGGTTTTAAAAACAGATATTGGGAGTCAAGGATTCCTCTCAGCAAGGGAGGAATGTGTCCCTCCTCAAGGAAACTCCCAAAATCCTCCTCCTCGGCTTACACAGTTCAGGCAATCTGAGTTCATCCGTTCATTCTGAATATGGGAAAAGATTTTATGTTTTGTTCACAAATGGGAGGAAAAGTATAGATTGTGGGACAACTTACTGTACTTTAAGACCTCAGACAAGGCAGCCGGGAAATGATTAGGTGAATCTGAGTTGAATATACTGCCAATATGGAAAACTCAAGCCAAGAAACACAAGAATTTTTCTCAATTGCCTAAGTAATTCAAGCCAAAACAGGTATTGTGCCGGAAGAGTCTCGGATAATTATAGCTGTTCTGACCTAGCCTGCATCACTGTCAAAATCCTCCTTATGGGGGCCTAAGTATAATATTCATACCTGAAAGCACCATTCCCCCCACCCCGAGTCTATTTATCTACAAACCGAATACAAATGTGTGGGCCGAGACAGCTCCCTCTTGAACACTTATCTGTGGAGCCAGCAGAGGCAAGTCATTGCCATGGAGATCAATTCTAATTTCTGCCCATTTATCTGCTCTCCTTTCTATCTTATTCAGACAGTGGAATGTGAAGAGAAACTGGACCTAAACCACTCCAGCCCCCTAATCCTTCCTCTTCTGATGCCTGTGAGTAGGGATGCTGGGACACAGGGCCTGCCTCAGTAGTTCTGAGTTGGAGCCATCCCCTCTGGTCAGCCAGCATCTCCTTATTCTCTACAGTCAGTTGTAGAGAAATCTCTCTAAGCATCATACTGTGGTCAAAAGAGAAGGCTGATACATCCAAGGATAGCATTTTACTTAGAAAAGAGACTCAACACATACAGCCGAGATTTCTCCATGAAGACATCACCTTCCAGAATCAACATTAAATTCAACTGTCCTGTGCTTAAAAGTTTCATCAGGACTGTGAATTCTTCACTAGCTGTTGTAGCTCACTGATAACTGATTTTATGTTTGAGTTCAGTTCCATGACCACAAAAACACTACACCACAAATTTTTTTAAAGACACTGGATTGAGTTTCAACCACAGTCAATTGGCTTCTTTGTATACAATGAAAGAGCCTCACATGTCCAATTAGAGCCCAATCATGGGGGATATGGGGGGGAATGCTCTATAAAAGGCTCAGACTTGCTTGGAACAAGGAGCTTTCTCCTTGTTTCTAAGATAATTAGTATCTTAGAACTAACACTCTCAAGGCCTGCTATACTCCTTTTTTTTAATCCCATAACTTACACAAACAATATCATACTGCTATGAGAAAAAAGTGGGAGTTAAAACTTTTTTTTAAGTTTTTCCCCCAAATAATTTTATTTTCTTATTTGGTATTTTTATTAAAGAAAAATGTCTGTATTATATAAAGACTATCTACTTTCCCATTTCAAATAAAAAAAACTTAATTAGAAAACCATTCAAAGCAGAAAGAAGAAACAAAATCAGTCTTCCCCCAATTATATGTTTACGACCTATTTTCACAGAGAAAAAAAAAACATAATGCTTATATAATGCAAACTTTTCTATTTCAAAAAAAAGATCCCAGAATTTTATTTATAAATCTCATGGAGAAAAAAAGTGGGTAAAAATTCATCTTTCCCCAAATAATTTCATTTTCTCATAAAATATGTTAAGAAAAGTATGTGTGATATTTCCATGCTGTTGAATTTTTCCATTTAAACAAATCAGCAACTCGATCAGAAAATATGGAATTAAATATGAACTGCATATATCTTAGGTACAAAGAGTGCCTCACTCTCACGAAAGAGGTTGAGAAACACAAATGTACATAAGCCTGCACTTCCTTGCACCACTTTCCACTTAAAGTGAGATTAACCCAGACGTGAACATTACCCAGTTCCAAAGCCTCATCAGGAGTGGAAAATAAACTACATTTCTCATATGACTCGGTGTTCTTTACACTGCAGATATTTGCTGCTACTAGACCACACTTGTATTTAAAGGGTTAAAAGTGCAGGAACCAAGTTTAAAGGGTCTTTAATTTATTTCTTTTGAGGAGTGAGATGGAGTGAAAAGAAAAATAGGGAATGGAGGGGAAAACTGTGTATTCAACCTCAAACTATTTGCATATGTGACAGTCCCCTTGAGGGAAGTCAGTTAAGTTTCGTGTTCAAAGTGAACACGACAAATATAAAGCAATAGGTATCACCACCCAGTGGTACAAAATCAGTGATTTCAACATTTCACAGATGTTGTTTATTTAAATAAGCAACAATTCTCTGGTTATTTAAAAAAATACATAATTAATACCTGGACCTCCGAATCAAAAGAAAAGAGATTCTGTCTTCCGTCTCCTCTACTGAGTTTGTTTAGCTGTTCAGTTTCTCTGCCATACTAAAATTAAAAATACACACACCAAACATTACTTCATTTTCTTCAAAGCAGTACTAAATAACATTTAAATATCTAGTTTGTGTGAGGCGCCTGGCTGGCTCAGTTGGTAGAACATGTGACTCTTGATCTCATGATCATGAGCTTGAGTCTCACCTTGGGTATAGAGATAACTTAGAAATAAAATATCTAGTCTGGGAAACTACCATCTGACAGATCTTCAAAAATATACTACTCCCATCTCCATTTACTTAAGATAGATTAAAAAAGCTTGCTGGGTGAGAATCACCATCACTATGACCTGTGATAAGCTATAGATCAGGTCCTTATACTTTCTGTGTGCCTCCCATAACATCAAGAATATTGTTCAACCCACAGTAGTACAAAAAAGGAATCCAAGAGATATGAATGCAAAAGAAAAAGAAATGACAAAACACTATCTCTTCCATAGCCAGGGTGCTAGCCATGGGATATTATATATAATTCTGATTCCATCACTTTAGGAAAAACATACTGGGCTGTACAGCCTGGAATGTCAAAGATTCAGAAAGGATACGTTAAAATCTACGAAATCATAGGAAAACCTAGATCAGGGGATCATAAGTATGTTCCTAAGATTTGGAAAACAACTGTAAAGTTTGAGGAGGGTAATTTTTTTTAAGAGAAAGATAAATTTAAAATAGAAAAAAAAATAAGATTAAATAAGTAAATAAAGCAGAAAAAAACTTCTAAGCTTGTGTAACTTAGTCTAGGAAGAGGAATAAAGTAAAAAATGTAAATAGGTTTAATGAAGATTTAAATGAATAAATGAGTCAAAATCTTCTATTATACAGTAAAATATGTAACCTATGCTAAGATAGGTATGATAATCGCCTCTACACTTTCTAAATTAGCTCATTTCAAACTCCAAAGAGCAGAGTAATTTACACGAATGATGTCTGATCACTAAAACCTATATCTGATGAAATTATGCATATACATATACATATGTATTTACATATAGACAGAATATGTGATTTTCATATGAAGTTAACATATGCAAATCATTAGATTGAATATCATGTTCCATCTGTATCAATAGCCTTTTGAATGAAGAATACTTATTTTATGAATGACATGAGGTAATTATACAGAATAAGAAGGAACATTAATAAAGTCACAAAAATCTAAAAGTACCTCCTGACATCCAGGAAAAAAAAAAAAAAAACAAGATTTTTCAAACTGTTACTCAGCCCTTATATAAGTTCAACTTTAGGATTGTAACTTTTCTCTTACAATCTCTACCTGTTTCACTAATTTGCTGTGGTTTTTAACTTAGAAATAACATTGCCAAATGGAATCCAGCATTAAAACTTTGCTAATCCTGCATTGTCTCAGTTGAAGGCAAGTTGCCATAAAAAAGATGTACCTTCATCAATTCCGGATGCATGCTCCTTTCCAAACTGGCCATGATATTCTCGGCTTTTCCTTGGCTGCTAGTTTCATCTTCTGCAAATTCATTAAAAGCAGATGTTCCAAACCATGCAGACCATTACTAATCACCTAAGAAGAATATCCTAACTACCTCTCCCACCCCATCCTCTCCTACTAGATTTACTGCAAAGAATTTTGATTATGAAAGCACAAGGAAAACTTTAATGGACTTTTGACAATCTGCCATGAATTCCCTATCCATTTTAGTCTGGTTATATTTCATGTGTCAGAACCCAGGCAGCATCAACTCTCAAAAAAAAAAAAAAAAAACTATCAACCTCCATAGTTACTTTTAATGAGGAAGTAGGTCAACCTTCAAGATTAAGAGTTCTGTACTCACCCTACACAAAGGACATTCCCATGGATTAAAGATAAGAGCTTTACCTTGATAATGAATCATTTAAAAATTCTGACCTTGTGTTGTTTCTACTGTCTCCTTTTTCTCTTGCACGAAACTGTCAGTATTGATCTGAATAATCTTTTTCAAAGTTAACAACCATTCCTCCATTTCCTGCTCAGTTTCAGCAGCCAGATAATGGCTATACTTATCTAACATCTTGAGTTCAAAGGCATGACGGCGCATTTTGGGGCACTAGAGAAAAAAAAAGCATGTGTTCAGTTAGTTTAGCCTTTCAAGATTAGATTTCATTAGTTTATTTATTTTTACCTGAGCTTAGCACATATGTATGTCAATACTGTCATGGAAGAAATGCTTCTTTCAATAAGAAATAGAAACTCCCAGACAATGAATGACCATGCTGAACGTATCTTTTTTATTCTCCTCAAAACTGAGCCCATGGTACATGCACAGAGTTGGCATGAGGTACTACTTGTTGACCAAGTATTACCATGTAATGCGTTTTCCCATCCTCCACCCCCAGAGAATCCAACTACCACCGTAAAAATAAGCAAATGTTTGTAACTATTTCCACCATGCTTCAAGTTTTTCTTGCATATTTATAGATTTTCAAAATCAGTCCTGGAAAACAAACTCAAATGGGATTTGAAATAAACCTGGTGCTTGTTTCACATCACACCGTAATAGTCGCAACTGATACCTAATTCGTAGTACTGTGCATAATATGAAGTGCATCCGCATAGCATACAAGCCTAGAGTTGGTTCACATTACACGGTGCCTCTCAGTAAAAAAATAGGGAAATGCCCTATGCTGAACACTAGCACATAAGGAAAACAAAAGCCGCCTCCTTTCCTCAAATGTGATGACACCTTCTTTGTACTACCGCTTTCTCTGTCGTGATAAAAGAAATGACACACTCTCCACTCTCCCAAATACCTCAGCATTAATTTCAAGAAAGGCTCGTGAATCCACAATTTCCCACTACATGGCCATCATTCAAGAAGGAACCAAGAAAAGTTCCTCCTTCTCATCTTCAAAGTATAGTAAAGGATGAAATTATACGGCTGTACCAAGTCCTCAAGATTTATGTATTTGAAAATATTTGGGAGTGGGAAACCCTAAATAAATGGAGAAAGCAGAGGCTGGGAACACGAGAAAGGAAGGGCAATCTGGACTAGAGCTAATTGAGAAATGCTAGGAATTGTGTGCCTTCTTTCTTCTATAAGATAAGTGTTTATATATTTTTTATTTATTTATATTTTTACATATGTATTTATATGTTATGTATAAATTTAATTTTGTATATATGTAATATATTACATATATTTATTATATTTTTATATTAAATGTATATTACATATGTTAATATATATTAAATATATTTATAGAATATGTATTTTTATATTACACATATATATGAAGGCACTCTTTTGTTCACATAGATCTTTATATTTTTAAGTGTTTTTTAATTTGATCTGCATGACAATCTTATTTGAGTGGGATAAATAATAAATGGGATTCGGTGGAATTAACAGTAAGATTCAGGTAGGATGAGGGCACTGAGCCAGCACCGTCCACCTCCCCGTCAGCTGAATGCTCCTTAAAGTCAGCCATGCCACCTGGCTCTGTAGTAATGGCTCCATCTCTTAGCCAGTTGACTTCCTGTTTAGATCCCCTCTCTGCTCTGCATCTCACTGCATTGCATCTCCGTCCACGCTCCCTCAGTAACTCACATCAGCAAGCATCTGTTAAGAGTCGACTGTGTGCACAACACTGCTAACTATTACAGGGGACATGGACATGAGTAAGACATGGTCCCTATAATCCCCAAAGGAATATGCAGAATTAAGCACAAATTAGAGTATGATTTCAGTTCTAGGACAGAGGCAAAAGCAAAGTGGTGCACAGGGAAAGGGGAGCTTCATTGCACATGGTGGGCTTGAGGGTGAGGAAAGAAAAACATTTCATGGTAGAAGAGCCATTTGAACAGAGTCTTGAAAGATAAGGCTCAAAGAGGAACAGACGAGGAAAGTGTACGCCAAGCAGAGAGACAAGTGGAAGAGAGGCAAATATCTGTGGAGTGTCTAGAGCACACACCGTTTATGGGGTGCCCGGGGCAGGAGGGTAGAAAGTAGGGCAAGGCCAAATCACCGTGACCTGTGAGGTCATGGTAAGAGCTGTGGCTCTCCCTCTGCAAGATAATCAATCAAGAGCCAAAAACTTTAAGTTAGACAAGTGAAGGACATCATCTCTGTCCTAGGAGGATGGATTACCGCAAGACAACAAATCAGAGGGCAGGAAGGCAAGACTAGGCGAGAGAGAAGGAAAGGGAGAGCCAGAGGAAGGGTAGTGGGAGTGGAAAGAAGGTAAGTGATCAAGAAGTACTTTGGAGCCAGACTCCAAAAGGGCCTGGGTAAACACCTGAATTCTCATGCAGAGCGAGAACAGGGCACTGAAGAGGATTCTGATGTTCCTGATACAAAAGGTTTTGGTGGATGGAGATGCCATTGACCAACACGGAAAAATGCAGAGGTTCTTAACGGTTGATCAATAACCCTCTTCCAAAAAGAGAAGAAAAGGTGACTTCTATAGCCCTACCTGAACAACGTCAATGCAGGCGTCCAAGTAAATGCAACCTTTAGATTCTTTTGAGTTTTTCTCATCTTTATAGGAGTTGAGAATATATGAACCATCAGGAAGCTGAGTCAAGTAAAAATACCGTCTCTTGAATACCTAGAGAGGGAAGACCAGCAGTTATATATTTGTTACATACATAATTTGAACATTTGAACAGTGTCTTTGAATTAAAAAACCTTGAAAAGTTTGCCACAGCCGTTATATCTGGACAATCTTCACACAACTCTGAGAAGTCATTAGGAGCTTCACTTTTTTAAGATGAAAAATTTGAAGTCAAGTGATTTCCTCTCAGCTAATCTAGAGAAGATGACTTTTGAACCCTTTGAGGTTTATAAAGCATTTTTGTATGTGAATCACTGTCCGTTTCACCATAGTGTCCTTTTTCCATTAATTTTTTTAAATTTCTTTTTATTGGAGTTCAATTTGCCAACATATAGCATAACACCCAGTGCCTTTTTCCATTTAACTGCAAAATCAGGGATCCCTGGGTGGCGCAGCGGTTTGGCGCCTGCCTTTGGCCCAGGGCGCGATCCTGGAGACCCGGGATCGAATCCCACGTCGGGCTCCCGGTGCATGGGGCCTGCTTCTCGCTCTGCCTGTGTCTCTGCCCCTCTCTCTCTCTCTCTGATGACTATCATAAATACATAAAAATTAAAAAAAAAAAAAAACCTTAACTGCAAAATCATGACTGGATTCCTTTAAGAGTTTTTAACTGTATTTATTTGACACAGAGAGAAAGCACAAGCAGGGAAGCAGCAAGCAGAGGGAGAGGGAGAAGTAGGCTCCCCGCTGAGCAGGGAGCCCCATGCAGGGCTTGATCTCAGGACCTTGGGATCATGACCTGAGCTGAAGGCAGTGACTTCACCAACTGAGCCACCCAGGCACCCATCATGACTGGATTCTTATCGTTTCATTCCCATTCCCACGACTTCAAGTATAAATAGAAAAATGTTTTAAAATTTTGAAAAAAAAACTACACAGCTAAAGTTAAATAAAAATACAAAATATATATACATACTCATACCCCCCATCATATATATTCACTTCACCTACACACCTCACTACACTCACTTATGCTGTTCCATGTCTCCACTTCTGAAAGTCCAGCTAATAACATACTCACATGACAACACCCAGAGTCACTGATTTCCTCCCAGTTGTTACTGGGGGCCCTGAATGCTGAAATTTTAGTCATGAGCCCCCTGGGATTGTGACATCCATTTGAAATTAGGCATTCACAACAGTTAAGGAGGAACCTGTTGCTACAACTCACAGCAAAACCCACAAGAAAGGGGAAAAGGAGGAAGACAGTGGACTTCGTTCATGCTGCCCTTCTAGGCTCCCCTAAAAAGTCTTAGATCTGATCAAAGAGGTTAAACAGGGGATCTGGAGCTCTCTGATGAGTCTATGCTGCTTCTAATAAGCCAAAGACTGAGTCACCTGGATGGCTCAGGGGGTTAAGTGTCTGCCTTCAATTCAGGTCATAATCTCAGGGTCCTGGGACTGAGCCCCAAGTCAGGCTCCCTGCTTGGCAGGGAGTCTGCTTCTCCCTCTGCCATTCCCTCTCCCCTGCTCATGCTCTCTCTCTCTCAAATAAATAAATAAAATCTTTTAAAAAAATAAGCTACAGACTGCAGACTGTGTCGAGCATCTGTTATAGTAAAATTCCCCCAGATGATGGATCTAAAATCGTTTCAGGGTGGGAATGGAAAGGGACTAGGACATAGGCTCTGGGTGATGACTGAGGAAGTGCTTTCCTACGCTTCTTATCTTACAGAAGTTGGCTTTAAGATTTAAGCTTGCCACTTTCAATCACCCATCTGATTATCCAGTATGATGTCGGACTATTTTAAGAACTTTAATTATGGAAAGAGTATTATTTGGCAAGCTCATTCTTGAATATGACTTAATTTCTGGCAAAGTACCTGAAATATCAACAATCTATTTTTCCATAGCATGAATAAGCAAAATAATATACGTGTTAAGGAGCATTTCTTTTTAGGAAAACCAGGAAAGACAAATAATATGCTTGTAGTTATTTTTGACTTGCTTCAATATCACAGATTTTGCAACAAATGACAAAAATATACCAGTGTGAGGAACACCTTAACAGGTCAGACTGGTAAATGCTATGGCTGCTATTTCAGGGAGCGGGTGGGTTTGTATAGTATCAACAGAAAGGAGTCCAAATAGAAAATATCACTTTGTTTTGCAATGTCAACCAAGCAAATATTACTACAAAGGTATAGAAAGTGTGTGTGTGTGTATCATCTCACATTACGAGAATATAGACTCCTCATTATTTGATTCACCCACATTTAAGTTTACTGGAACTATAACTGAAGAAATCGAGATTTACACAACAAGGAAAATGTTAATCAAAGTGGGGATTATATACACACACAAACACAAAAATACATACACACAGTTGACTCCTGAATGACATGGGTTTAAATTGCACAGGTCCACTTACATGCGGATTTTTTTTAAAAAATCCATTATAATACTACAAACGTATTTTCTTTCTTATGGCTCTTTTTTAAAAGATTTTATTTATTTAGGGCACCTGGGTGGCTCAGCTGGTTAAGCATCTGTCTTCAGCTCAGGTCATGATCCCAGGGTCCTGGGATCAAGACCTGCATCAGGCTCCATGCTCAGAAGGTAGCCTGTTTCTCCCTCTCCCTCTGCCTGCCACTCCCCCTGCTTGTGCTCTCGCTCCCTCATTCTCTGTCAAATAAATAAATACATAAAATATTTTTAAAAGAGAGAGAGAGAGCATTGGTGGGGTGAGGGGATGGAGAAGCAGAGGGAGAGGTAGAAGTAGACTCCCCGCTGAGCAAGGAGCCCAAGAATGGGTTCCATCCCAGGCCCCTGGGATCTTGACCTGAGCAGAAGGCAGATGCCTAACTGACTGAGCCACCCAGGCACCCCACATTTTGACTTTCATAATAACATTTTTTTCTCTAGCTTACTTTATTGTAAGGATACAGTATATCATACATACAACATACAAAATATGTTAGTTGACTGCTTCTGTTATCTGTAAGACTTACGGTCAATAGGTTCTTAGTCATTAAGGTTTGGGGGAATCAAAACTTATATATGGATTTTCAACTGCGCACAGGGGTCAGCGCCCCTAAACACCCACAATGTTCAAAGGTCAACCGTATATGTTTGCTTGTTTTCCTGACACTGGTTCACATGTTATTTAAATGATGGGACCAGGTGACCTAAAATTACATACTGTGCCCAAATGAACAGAACACTCCTTTTTGAAAGTTATTACGGTATGGCAAAAATTAAGATACATTTTCCAGGCAAAAGTTACAACTCATTAGAATCTGACCAGTGACCAAACCTAAAATAAAAGTAGGATCTACTTGCAGAGGCCACAGCCAGCAACAAAGAGAGTGGCAGAAGAACGGAAAACACAGAGCAAAACATTTGTGGCACAGAGTCAAATTCGAGCCTGTGAGATTTTTTTCATGTACAGCTGCCTCACCAAGCAGAGATGTTTTGTGGCAGCCGCCACTTCCAATATTAGCAAAGCACATCATTACAATAGAGAGGGAAAGGGATCTGAAATTACAGTAAATCACTTCCTGTAACATTGCAATTATGTCTAAATGGAACACTGAGGTGGGTAGCTCATGAATGTGGGGAGAAAGCAGATGCCTAAAAGTCATCTGATCTGGATTCTTGTCCAGCCCTCCTGCCCACCAGCAGTGAAGCTGTCCTCAAGACTCTGCTTCTCTGTGTCCACACTTGTAAAAGGGGATCAGGCCAGATGATCTGTAAGACCATTCTTTCCACGATCTACAAATAATTTTACAGCAATTGAACAAATGACACAGCAGCCTTCTTCCTAGGCTAGGGGCCACTCTCCCCAAGCCATTTCCTACAGGCTTGAAACACAATTTGTACAGTTAAGGACTTTTAGGTCATTTCTATAGAAATCAGAGTCTGCCCCAACAACAGATCTGTAAGATCTAGAAGATCTCTTCTCATTCCCATAGTCCAGGATACACATTGGGCTTCACTTTCTGGGAAGCTGTTAAAATAATGAACGTATAGAACAATGGCAATGACTCTGAATCATACCTCACATCTTAAACGCCTCAAGTCCTTTGTAACTAACAGGTAACTCTGCTAATGTCACTGGAGATAAACATCATTATCCACATTTTAACTTAACCAAGAGCTCACTCAAGTTCACAGAGGCAAGTCAAGGAGGGAACTAGAATCAGGACCCGATGAGGATAACAAAGAGAATCTTGCCCAAACTTGCCAACAGCTTCCCATCTAAAACCATAAATCCCCATCATAGCCTAGGATGCTGTGCATGTTCTGGCCTCAGCTTACCTCCTGGACTGTATTTCGAATCATGCTAATCCAGCTACGCAGGCTCACCTGCTGCTTCTCAAACACCCCCAAGCAAGCGCCTTCCAGTCTTTGCACTTTCTGCTTCCTTGGCCTGGAATGCTCTTCCTCCAAAGACTTACTGCTTTCAACTCTTTGCTGAAATCTCACCTCCTCTGAGAGGCCTTCTATGACTACTTGACCTCTACCACAGCTCACTATTTTATCTTTTTCATATAGTGATCATTATCCAAATAAAATTTGTCTATTTATCTGCTGTCCATCCCTTTAGGACTATGACAGTCCATGTATCATCCACTGCTATATCCCCAGTACATAACAACAGTGCCCAGACTCAGTAAAATTTTGCAAAATAAATGATGAAGGAATGAATAATTCATTCTTCAGTACAGATTCTCCACTGGTTTCATCCAATAGAATGGTATTTCTTTGTAATGTCCATATCCTTCTTCCTCGTCTTTATTAATTTTCCTAGATAATGGACACAGCTGAAAATTCCCCTACCTTACACAATGAGAAGCATGGATCCTGATGAGTGGCCCACTCAGACCACCCAGAAGAATAAAACTGAGAGGGAGCCAAAGGAGGTAATTCTCTGGCTCAGGTCTTGCCAAGTCCCCTTAAAACCCTGAGTTGTTTGGATGACAACCTTTTAAACATTTACCACATGGCCCTTTCTGGAGCAAGAACAAAGGCTTTCTGTCACTCCATTGAATCCAAGTTAGAAGGTAGGAAAGCCTGAGCACCAAGTATCCTCAAATTAGGAGAGCCTTTTATCATTGGATATAACAAATCTCCAGAGTGTTCACCTATGTGTGTTACCTAGCAGGTAAGTGTTCACCGCTAAAGTACATGAAAGAATGCTCTGCAGGATTTAGCAAAAGTAGTCAGGCAAAGTAGGTGGGCCAGGAGCAATGTAGGCATAGGGGCAGGAGAAACTCACTTGACTCGTGTTTCAGAACAGAAAACAAGAGGGGGCAAGGAAAAGGAGAAAGTAGGAGACCAGGAGACACACTGGGTCTGAGAGTTGTTCTAAGCAAAGATGACAGAAATAATAGAGCAGGAAACCTCAGGATTTATCAGAAAACCAAGTTATAATTATACCAGAATGTCAAGAACGTTATCCTGCTGAAGAACCCCTACCAGTACATTGGCAACCTACTATATCACTCACCTCTTTCCACCATATCTTTTTACAGTCCTACCAAGTTTTACTATATCATGTAGGTCTACACTCCGGTAAACTGGTTAAAAATCAATAGCTTTTTTTTTTTTTTTTGAGAGACAGACAGAGACAGAGAGCATAAGCATGGAGGGGGGAGGATGCAGGGGGAGAGGGAGAGAGAGAATCCTAAGCCAGCTCCATGCCCAGTGCAAAGCTCTATGTGGGGAGCCCGATGTAGAGCTCGATCTCCCTGAGATCATGACCTGAGCCAAAACCCAGAATTGGATGCTTAACTGAGCCCCCTGGGCACCCCTCAAATAGCTTTTCTTAAATAACTCCACCATATCTGGGCACTGGAGACTTTTTAATTATTTAGTTGGAAGCAAAATCTAGAAGGAAAGGTCTACAATCCGTGCTTCTCATTATGACAGGCTATTTTATCGGCTTTATTTCAGCATGTCATGGTCCTGCTCAAATTTTCAATGACCCTCAATTACCCACATGGCAGGGCTCACATGACTGATCCCACATTCGAGGTGCTCCCGCAATCCTACTAATAATATAAAATAATACAAATAACTGGCATCTGTGGCGTGGTTACTACCGTACAGTCTCTGGCTAAGTGCTTTCCTCATACTATATCATTTAATCTTCATAATTAGCTCTTATGATGATTACTATTATCATCTCCATGTTACAAAGGAGAAGCTGAGGTGCAGGAAGATACCAATGGACCAAATCAAATTTATCCTCCCATGACTACTCAACTTCATCTAACATACCTGATGCCCCGTTCATACTGCCTGCAACACTCACCTCCTGATTTTCTCTCTTTGAAGCCCCACCTCCTTCAAGAAGCCTCTCTGACCTCATATCACAGTGACCTGGACTCATACAGCACTTAGTCCCTGTACTATCTTTAAACAGTATACTATTTTTTTTAAGTAAACTGTATGCCCAACATGGGGCTTGAACTCATGGCCACACAATGAAGAGTCACACACTCAACCAATTCAGCCAGCAGGCACACACAGGGATGGCACATCCCTAAACCATTTTCATTTTGTGTCTCATCTCCCCAGATAGGTTTTAAGTTCTGCATGTGAAACTTCTCCCTACCCTTTGCAATACTAACACCTTGAATTAAGAAGATACTCAATACATATTTGGTGATGAATTCATTGATTCCTCATAGTGTCTGGAACATAAGCAGCCCCTAATAAATGGGTTTTTTAAAGATTTTATTTATTCATGAGAGACAGAGAGAGAGGCAGAGGGAGAAGCAGGCTCCATGCAGGAAGCCCGATGTGGGACTCAATCCTGGGACTCCGGGATCACGCCCCGAGTCAAAGGCAGATGCTCAACCACTGAGCCACTCAGGTGTCCCCCTAATAAATAGTTTTAAGCAGCCACCAATGAATGAGGAAAAACTAAACATAAAAAACAAATTAGGGGCGCCTGGGTGGCTCAGTCAGTTAAGTGTCCAACTCTTGATCTCAGCTCAGGTCTTGATCTCAGGGTTGTGAGTTCAAGCCCTATGTCGGGCTCCATGCTGAGCATGGGGGCTACTTAAAAAACAACAACAACAAACAATAAAAAAACAAAAACAAAAAACAAATTAGTGAGAAATCACTATACTCTTGTTTGTTAGCTGGGAGAGACAGTCTGGCAGACTTGAGAACACAATGCACTAACCTATAAAAAATGTTTAAAATTTTTCTCTTCCTTTTGTTCCAGTAAACATAGTGGCCTTGGACTCCCCAGCAATTACCTTAATATCATATGTGCTTTCCTAGGTGAAATTCCTTGATTTGTTGTTCTCCCAACACAGAAGGGAAAAAAACTCTCCCATAACAGTCAAAGAATAAGTGAGGACTTTTTGACTCTGGATATATAACAAATGGCTCTCTTTTGTGCAAACAAAAAGGGGAGGGGGCAGCAGAAGTGAGTCATACATCAAGCAGTTGAACTTACAACCCCGATAACATACCAAGACACTTCAACATTTAATTGCTGGGAAGGGGGAGGAGGAAACGAGAGGAATGTGACCAAATTGAGCCAAGAAGAGGCAGGCATAAAGGTGTGTGTCCCAGGGCTTGGCCAAGAATCTGCAACAGACTTTTTTTTTTTTTTTTCATGGAAAACCCACCCTCAAGATCAGACTCCTCCTTATTCCATAGATCATTATATCCCTTAGGAAAAATAGCTCTAAACACCAGGGGAGGGTCCAATCCTACATCCTAGCTATCTAGTCCACATTCAATTCCTACATGGATATGGAAAGGAGTGGAAAAAAGCAGATGTTTCCAGCAGCTATATGAGAGAGAATGTAAATGAACAGGCCTCTGTCAAGATTGGCATTTCTGTCTAAGGGATCATTTATTCTCTAGGGAGATTTTAAACTGTTCTCCAAAACTTTTCCGGGAATTGCAGAGTGATGATGGGGTGTGTTCTCATTAACTAGAATATACAAATTGAGGAAATTAATCACCTATGACAAGGCTTGTCTTGTTTTAACATGAACACCAAGAACAAAGCAAATTATAAGCTCCAAGTAAAAGAGTCACTGCTCACAGACAACTGACAGAGCTTTTGCAAGAGCTGCATGACACCAACATCCCCCTCGGTGAAAGGAAGCGATTGGGCACCGAGAACTGTGGCGTGGGCAGGAATGCACATCATTATCAGCTTTCCTGTAGCCTGGGTTCCTCACGACATATTTCCCAGCCAACAATGGAGAGGCTCAGCCAGCATTTTTGGGAAAATCATGACAATGGCAGAAAATGATACAGACTATCTCTTAACAACTGACCGGAGCTGGTGGAGAGGTGTATATGGGGGAAAATGCAAATTTTTATTCCATAAATATGGGATCTGGTAGTCTTCCCACACGAAGAAATCATCTTAGCTCCTTCACCAGCCCCTTTTCCGTACAGCCCATCACTATCAACTTGAATGTTCTTGCAAAACTGTCTGGCAGCTAGCTAGGGAGGATTAGCTTTCTAAAGCAGCCTATATATGAATTACTGTGGCTACATTATTTATGTCACATTACAGATCATGTGGTTGCTTTCTCAAAAGACCTTATAAAGTAGGAGTCTTCTGATTCCCTTCTTTCTGTTGGACTTGGCTCAGTGTTTTCTAATCCTCTGTCCTTTGCTTTTTTTCTTCTCACCTTTCTCCCATGACTCCATTTCTCCCTTCCTTACCATTAGAATCCCTTATTTCTGACAGTCAAAGAATCCAGGAGAAGGACCCAGCCTTGTTTATAACAACAGTTAAGGGACCCCTGGGTGGCTCAGTCAGTTGGGCATCTGCCTTCAGCTCAGGTCATGATCCTGGGATGGGGGGGTGGTCCAGGGATCGAGCCTCTTGCTGGTCTCCCTGCTCAGCAGGGAGTCTGTTTCTCCCTCTCCCCTGCCCCTTCCCCTTCTCCTTCTCTCTAGCTCACTCTCTCTCAAATAAATAAATAACATCTTTAAATAAAAGACAGTTCAGTTGCTATCCAACATTTCAAATTTTCCAAAGGACTGATCCTATGTAATTTTTTCAATCCAGATGTCCATAAGTGAATAAAGACCCTGAAATTTACACCCCACTCTAAGAGGTACCTAGCTACCCTACTTTGATCCCTGTCAACCCCAGTGGGACCTGCAGGCCAATGTCAAGCCATAGCACACCAAGGAGACACAGATAAAATAGAAGGGAAGGCACACGGCTCCCATAGGCTGTTATTTGCTAATGAGTCATGATTAATACCGAGATCCTTCTGTTGTAGCTTCCTGGTGAGTCTACTGTGAGCTTGAGGGGCTATCAAAGCTTGAATTTTCTGACAGAAAAGGTTTTGCTCTCAATTCTGCAAGCTCTAGGCCTGTAGTGCTTACTGTTAAAGCTGCCAAAGCTCCTAACCAGCACTGACTGGGCATCCTAGCAGGCAGGAGATTCCAGAGGTACCAATGGTGAGACTGCCAACACTATCAGGAAAATGAATCAGATAATAGCATGCCCGACTCCTCTTCCTGTTTGCTTATGAGGCTCATTAATACTCTTCACTTCAAAGGCTAACATGATAGAAACAAACATGGGGCACCTAGGTGGCTCAATGGTTGAGTGTCTGCCTTTGGCTCAGGGTGTGATCCCGGGGTCCTGGGATCGAGTCCTGCATCAGGCTCCCTGCAGGAGCCTGTGTCTCTGCCTCTCTCTCTGTGTCTCTCATGAATAAATAAAATCTTTAAAAAAAAACAAAAAGAAAGAAACACATAAGCGATTCTCCTCTCAGAATGGTCTCATGAACCGTCAGCCCTTCGCCAGCTCTCCAAGAGCTGGGTCAGCTGCTCACCTCACCTTTATTTTTTTTTAATTTTTTTAATTTATTTATGATAGTCACACAGAGAGAGAGAGAGAGAGGCAGAGACACAGGCAGAGGGAGAAGCAGGCTCCATGCACCAGGAGCCCAACGTGGGATTCGATCCCGGGTCTCCAGGATCGCGCCCTGGGCTAAAGGCAGGCGCCAAACCGCTGTACCACCCAGGGATCCCTCACCTCACCTTTAGATTTAGACTCTCTCCTATGGCTGCATCAGTTCCAGGCCTGCAGGAGGAAGAATATGTATGATCTGCCACCTAAGGGTGCAAGCCTGAGTCCCCCAGTGCGCCACAGTTCATAGGCCTGCACCCACTAAGGCCCTCGATCCAAGTTCCAGGCTGGGCCATTACTGCTACCCACACCCAACACGCTCCCCTGCCATGCCCCTTCTCCATATGTTCACACGCCCTCTGTTTACACAGAGATGGCACAGTGAACACTGCAGCTTTCAACCAACTTCCACCATGCTGAACTAAATAATAGGTAAAACACAATTCCTACAGGACAAAAATGTATATATCTTGGCAAAACCCCTCAGACACCTTGAAATGTGTCTGGCTGAACCTTCTTCCTCTCATGCCCATTCTAGCTGTGATTAGTCCTGAAATATAATACTACTGCTCTATCATAGGAAGTAAAATCGGAAGAGTGTAGGATGCAGCTTCCTCTCTCAGAAATGCAAACTGGAGAGCCATAATCCCTAATGGAGGATGGCTAGAGGATAAATGAAATCCAGGACCAGGCACAATTCCCAAATCTCATTATGGGCGATGTCACATTATTCCCTATTTGGTGTGTTTTTTTTTTTCAAGAGTTGCGTATCATATATGATCACTTTGATTTATTCTTCCTTTCCCTTTCTTTGCCTACTGTTCAGAAGTTCTACAAAGAAGCGTTTTCATGCTATTTGAATTATATCGAAAGAAGAAAAGAAAGAAAAGAAAAGAAAAGAAAAGAAAAGAAAAGAAAAGAAAAGAAAAGAAACCAAAACATGAACAGCTAGGGATGAAAAGAGGCAACGCAAAGAGCCTAGCTCAGCAGCAGCAGAGTGACAATTAGCTGGAGCCAGGCAGCAGCTGTCCCCTTCAGCCAGGCCATGTGGTCACCAAGTTGCCTCAGACCCCACCAACCACTCCATGAATCTATAGCTCCTGCCTGGGCCCCCGTTGAGTGATGAAGTTTGCAACCTTGGGGACAGACAATGCCTAAGCTAAACAGTTAATCTTTGACTACTTGACTGAATTCGTTTTCTACAGTCATTGGAACAAATTACCATAAACTTACTGGCTTAAAACAAAATGTACCATCTCACGGTTTCTCCAGATCAGAAGTCCAACGTGGGTCCCCTGGGCTAAAATCCAGGGTGTAAAAAAAATAAAATAAAATAAAATCCAGGGTGTAGCAGAGCTGTGTTCCTTTCTAGAATCTCTAGAAGAGAAGCCATTTCCTTGTCTTTTCCCGCTTCCAGAGGCTGCCTGCATTTCCGGGCCAGTGGCTCCTTCTGCTGCCTTCCTCAAAGCCGGCAACTGAAGCATCTCTCCCTGGCCCTGCTCCAGCCCTCCCTCCTCCTTCCCGGACTCTCCTCCTCTGCCCCTTTCTCCCATTTACAAGGACCCTGTGACGACACTGAGCCCAGCTGGATAATCCAGGCTACTCTCCCAGCGTGCTGATTAGCAATCTTAACTCTTCTTTGCCATGCAAGGAATCATTTAGTTTCTGGGGGTGAGGACGCAGCCATCTTTGAGGGGCCATTATTCTGCCCACTGCATCGACCAGTCTGTTTCACAAATTATGGAGGCAAATTAAAAGCATGTACTTTTTTTTTTTAAAGCATGTACTTTTTTAAAAGATTTTATTTACTTATTCATGAGAGACTCCCAGAGAGAGAGAGGCAGAGACACAGGCAGAGGGAGAAGCAGGCTCCATGCAGGAAGCCCAACAACATGGAACTCGATCCCGGGTCCCCAGTATCACGCCCTGAGCTGAAGCAGACGCTCAACTGCTCAACCGCTGAGCCACCCGGGCATCCCAAAAGCATGTACCTTTTACAGGCAGCTGCATTTTGATTTATAATGTATATGGGCTCCAAAAAAGTTGTATTTGTAAGGCAAATTCTACTTTATAGGCATTAGGGTAATTCACTATGGAAAAGAATCCCCTGGTGAATTGTTTTGTAAAGACCTTAATTCCCCAATGTCTTGTGGTAGGCATCCAGATCTCCATACATTATGTTAATGTTGGGCCACAGCATCAGTATGGATAAAATACTTCAATATTTTGAGGATGCTAGGAGTGGACTCAAAGCCATAGTACCACTTTCTGGCAATCCACACAGAATTAGTCTTCGCACATGCGTTTCTGAACCTGACAATTCTGATAGGAAACTTATAATAAAGACTCGAGTCTCCCTCACTCGGCTAGTCAGCACTAATGGCCTGCTGGTGAAGAGTACTGGCTCGGGCATCAGCCTGCCTACGTTCAAATCCCATTTCTGACTTCGGGGCTGAGTGACCTTGGGTTAACCATTAAGTTTCTTTGTGCCTCACCTTCCATGTCTGTAAATGAAGAATAAAAATAGGACCCCTCTATCATAGGGCTGCCACAAGGACTAAAGGAGATACCAAATAAAAAAATACTCAGTATGGTGTCTGGCACATATTAAGTCTTTAACAAATCAATTCATGGCCGTGTGCTAAGGCCCATGGTTAGGTACAGGAGACATGCAAGAAGCATCCTCCAACTTGGATTCATTATTTTCAGGATTTGAAAATGAAAGTGAGAACCGGACATAGTCACTAAATAGAAAGCAGCAGGCAAAATATTAAATTAAGATAAAACTGGAGTGTTCTCTTGGTAGACACCCATGGTTTCTGCTTGCAGGCTCCCTGAAAGACAGAATGACCTTCAATACTTAATGGAAGTGTGAATCATCCTTGGAAAGCCACATGATCTTATATTGAGTATCTGAAAGAACAGTTATATTTGGTATGAGAATATTTTGCTTTTCTGCTCGGAATCTTCAAGTAGCTTTTTAGTTTCACCTTTGAATTGTAATGGCTCTTCGCAGTCTCTGGAACAAAAGTCAACTTCATGCCCAAGGCATATGAGACACTGCACAATTTTCTCCCTCTCTCTGTTTCCACCTTTATCTCCTACAAACCCCATACACAAACCCACTATGTTGGCCAAACTACAAATTCTGTAATTCTCTGACAGCACTAAGGTACTGCTTTGTATAGTAGTAAATTTGGTATGTCTCTTATCCAGTCTGGAGATGAAACCACTGAAAGCCAGGGACCTGGCTTCTTCGACATCCACAGATTGCCCCAGTGACCAGCATGTAATAGGCACCTAATTAATATTTGTTAAATAAATGGATTACCCTCTCCTTCTATTCATTACATTCATTTCCCCATAAGAACCTGTAATGCCCTTTTGTTTCAATGCCATTCTCCTCATTCAACTGACAGCCTCCTTTTTGAACGTTTTTAAAATTTTTAATTGAAGTATATTTGAATGACAGCCCCCTTTTTAAACTTCCTGATTCAGAAAAATTATGTTTCTTTAAAAAGTTACACTTCTCAATTTATCCTGAGGTTGCAGATTTTTTAAATCCTATACATCTGTGAAAATCCTGTTAATAAGGATTTTTTTTTGGCTAGGACTCACTGTAAATTTTTTTAAGATTATTTATTTATTTATTTATTTGAGGGAGAGAGAGGGAATGAGTGGGGGTGGGGCGCAGAGGGAGAGGGAGAAGCAGACTCACTGCTGAGCAGGGAGACTGACATGGGACTTGATCCCAGGACCCCAAGATCATGACCTGAGCCAAAGGCAGATGCTTAACCAGCTGAGCCACCTAGGTACCCCTGTAAACATTTTTTTAAAAGAAATATTTTTTCCAGACAGGCTCCTCATGACAATATCCTTAAAAGGATGAAATAATAACTCCTTCTTACCTTCATGGTAACCGTGATGGTGCTATTTACATTTGCCTTATGCAACCAGCCTTGTTTTATCACACCACCCTTCTGAGAACATAGCGAAGAGGAATCCTGAAATAGGGCAAAATCCATCAGTCAAACAGCCAGCCATCTAATCAAACTTTTGGGGTTCATGAACTAGGCCCTGCCCCATTATCTAATTAAAGCATAAGGTCCCCTTGCCCCCACAAGGATGCCTGAGGAAACCTGAAATTGATAACTAGGGAAAGAGAGGCTCTGTGCCATGCACACAGTAGGTACTCAATATTTACTGAATCCTATGGGCAGTCTCCTGGGCAAGTCTTCTGCATTAAGTAAACAGACTGTCTCTCAAAATGTCACAGATACCCGGGCCATCTGTCCCAAGAGGGATCTAATAGGCAGGAGGGTCCAGATGAATCACCATGCCACATGCCCAGCACCAAGAAAACCAACTCCAGAAGTATGCCCCACAGGTGGGAAAACATGTTTATATATAAATCATAGCCCATTTCGCTTGATTTTTCCTAAACTCCATTTGGAAATGCAACAATCCTTAAAAATTTTTCAAAACATTCGTTAGCTTGAAAGCTGGCCACGGATCATTAAAAAACAATTCTGTCCCTCATCTTAAGGAAATCTGTCAGCAGACACGACCTTGAGGATGCCCATGCAGTGGCCCCCACTTTTACCTCGTCTTTCTCACAGTCCTCGTCAATCTCAAAGACATGACTGGGAATCTTTTCTGGTCGCAGAGATTTGCTGAAAATGCAAGAGAATTATCTCAGATATTGAAGAGAACAGACATACATACATAAATGCAAGCAAGATGAGTAGAATTCTTTTACAACCAAGAAAATGCCAAGACATGAGGAGGATAAATTATTCTTTCCTTTCTAAAGTCAGATTTTCCCCTGAGTAAACCTACATTACCTTTTCTGTAAGGACTCCCACATGTGCGGCCAGTTGCAAAGCTACAACTGAGCCCAGATACTTCAGCAGGGAGGGCAGAATTACCAAAGAATGTATACCAGGACTCTCGGTGGTGGCAGGAACGTATCTTTCCCCAAAAGAGAAAGCAACACCGTGTAATTCTGGCTCTCCCATCCATTTGCTGTATGAACTTGGCTTGGTCATCCATCTTGGGATTCAATTTTAAAGGACATCTTTAGGACTGTTTTCTCCTCTAGGAAGGTATTTTTGAACACTACAAGAAGCTACACAATGTCTTATTTCTCGAAAACATTTCCCAGATGATAGCCTATGAGTAGTACTATAGATGAGGAAATGGAGAACAGGAAGGCTCAAAGAGATTGAGTGACTGGCCCAAGGTCATCCAGATGGTAAGTGGCAGAAATAACATTTGAACCTCAACAGATAAGATTTGAATTAGTTCCTGGGCCAGTGTACTCATGGCAGTGAGTCAAGGGGTGTCTGGGGTCATCGAACTGAACCATGTACCTTTTAGTATTTTCTTTTTTAAAGAAGATTTTATTTATCTATTAGAGAGAGAAAGAGAGAGCACACACACATGCACGCATGAGTGGGGTAGGGGTAGAGGGACAAGCAGACTCCCTGTCAAGCTGGGAGCCGGGGACACAGGGCTTGATCCCAGCACCATGAGATCATGACCTGAGCCAAAGTCAGATGCTTAACCGCCTGACCCATCTAAGCATCCCCCACTTCTAGCATTTTCATTGACACCACTAGAAAGTGCTCACTACATTATCTAGAACTATGAGAAGGTGATTTTATGGTCAATACAGATGTATCAAAACCAAAAAGCAAACTCATACATGTTGGAAAGAATTTCAATGAGCAAAGTGAAAACATATTCAATTGTCCAAAATACATTTACCAAACATGCTGGTTACTTCAGGGTTTGCTTTATTATAAACTATAACTGAGAAGCTTCGTAAGTAGTTAGCAAAAGGTAAAATGTAATGTTGAATAACTCTCCTCTTGAAGGTTTCCCTTGAATTCTCCACTTACCATGGCAACATTCGAAAGTCCCCAGAGAAGTCTTCATACTTGTAGTTTACCACATGCCAATCTGTGCTATAGGTTTTAATACACTGAAAGAAAACAAGAATCTTTCATTTGAAACACCAAACAAGTATACATATATCCAGTTTCTTAAAGTCTGGTCAAGTAAGCTGACAGACTGTTAAAAATCACTCGGAAAATGTTGGTACTGGGATCTTCCTTTGAGGAATAACATGGTCTCCCTAAACCAACTGGCAGCAAAAAATCGCAATTCATACACACTTTGGAACACTCTGACTCCATGTTCAGAGTATTAAAATCCAAAAGAGAAAAACTAGGAACCCATGCTATTTGTCACAGTAGTTAAGCTGTCTCCTCTCCACCACGTCATCTAGACTTATTATGTAGGTCTGCTAAGTTATTATGGTAATTTTATTTCCCCTTTGGTCCAAAGGAAGAATATTTTTTTAATGTAAAATGTTCCTCTGCGGCCTCTGAGGGTCTTACCTCTTTGACAAACAGACTTTGGGCCCTTTTCTCAGCATCCTCTGGTACGGTGGACTGCACTGTTCTGCGCTGACGACTTATCACTGAGATCTAGAAGACAGGGAACATTCTTGCCGTAAAAACTAGCCTGGAAAGTGTGAGTGTTTTCCTTTAAAGAAGTGCTTGTGAACTCACAGATATATCTTCCATTGGAAACATAAGGAGGTCTCTGAGGGGGTCGCTGTAAATCTGGGTTTTCCTTTGGGTGATAACATTCTCATAGTCCAAGGGCTCAACAATTTTGGTCTTTTCCTTCATAAGAGAAAAAAACAACAAAGTTAATATGGTCAAACTCATAAGACATAAATTCCTCTCCATGTGCTAAAGATACCTTATTTCACTAAAGAAGGAACTGTTGACAGTAGTAAGCATTGGGACACTTAAGAGAAAAATACTCCATAACTAGACACGCAGACACCAAACATATATAGATACACACACGGATCTCTCTGCTAAAGCCAAGAGTTCTGAAGAGTTAGCACTGTACTCTGCTTTTCCATGTGCCTTCCAAAATTGTAAGGTAAAACAAAAAGTGGTATAGTTGGAAGCCTGTCAGCTGATTTTTATAGAATTGGCTCTATGCACTGGGTAACTGAAGCAGAGAAAGTATCGACATTCGTGTGCCTGGTACAGGCATAGCTAGGGCAAGTATGGGTCTTGAAGGTACTTGATCCACTGGGCAGGGTGTAAATGGGTGAGGTTCTAGGTGGCAAAATCAGTGGACCCCTGTCAGGCTTGGCACATCCCTGACCTGGCCACTAATAATAGAGCCCTAGCCCAAGGCTAAGGTTACAAGAGGCAGGGTCAGTGTCTGAGAAATCCAGGACGTGATTTATTAATAAGAGTAACAAGACTGAACATTTACCAAGCCCTTTTTATATGCCAGACACTGTGCCAAGTGCTTTCTCTATATATATTTTCTCATGTAATACTCATAACCACCCTATGAAATAGGCTTGACCTGGGGTTCCTGGCTGGCTCAGTCAGTAGAGCATGCACAGATAAATAAATAGAAAAGGCTTAATCTTTGTCACCATTTGACAGATGAGGAGACTCTGCATTCGACTCATACTAAGTAACTGGTCTGCCTTCCGAGCTAGAATTCAAACCTGGGTCTGAGACTATGACAACCCTGCTTTCTCTACCACATCCAGCCTTTCCTCCCCTCAGAACTACACAAAGATACTAATATGCAAGACACTGAACATGGAATAGGATCCCACCACCTACCTTCCTAACCTTTTTTTCTTCACTGAGCTTATCACCATGTGATAGATAGACCATCTACTTTACCTCTCTGCCTATCTGAGGGCAGAGCTTTCCCTTTACTTGTTCACTGTTATCACTCCAGCACCTAGAGCAGTACCTGGCACGTAGCAGGTATCCAATCATGAACTGCTGAATAAACGCTGAGATACTCAGATTGAAGCAGAGCTACGTCTCAACATACTATTCCAAACCAAGGTGGCGATAGATTAAGGATTTCTAATAACAGTGTTTTGCCAAATCAGATTAAAATTACTTAAAAATTTTATTTAAAAAAACAACATAAAGAAAACTTAAATAGAAGATATGCTGAAACTTGGTATCACAATAGAATTGGAGTCATACAGTATACACAGTACTTGAGGCAGTCTCCAGTACACTGTCCCCACACAATCCTTTGAGAACAGTTTTTTTTAAGTTTTTATTTCAAATCCAGTTGGTTAACATATGATGTAATATTAGCTTCAGGTGTACAATACAGTGATTCAACACTTCCTTGTCACCCTGTGCTCATCATGACCAGTACCCTCCTTCCTCCACATCCCCTATTACCCCCGCATCCTCCCACCACCCTCCCCTCTAGTGACCATCAGTGTGCTCTCTATAGTTAAGAGTCTGTGTCTTGGTTTGCGTCTCTCTTTTTTCCCCCTTAGCTCAATTGTTTTGTTTCTTAAATTCCACATATGAATGAAAGCATGTGATATTTGTCTTTCTCTGGTTGACTTATTTTACTTAAATAAAGTAAAATGCTCTCTAGCTCCATCCATATCATTACAAATAGCAAGATTTCATTCTTTTTGATGGCTGAGTAATATTCCATTGTGTATATATACTCCATCTTTTTTATCCATTCATCAGTCAATGGACACTTGGCCTGCTTCCATAATTGGGCTATTGTAGATAATGCTGCTATAAATGATAACAGTTTTTATACATGGCTCACAATTAAGTCACAGCTATATCCCAGAGCTCTATATCTGAAAAGCATCTCAGAGTCTCACTCTAAGATTACTTAGAAAAACGGAACCTCTCTAACCAATAAACACCAGCATTCAACAAATCTAAAAGACCCTAAAAAAACCAATATGGAAGCTCCTCGTGAAATTAAAAATGGAACTACCATATGATCCAGCAATCCTTCTTCTGGGTATATATCCAAAGAAGACAAAATCAGTATCTCAAAGAGATACCTGCACTCCCATATTTATAGCAATGTTATTCACAATAGCCAAGATATAGAAACAACTTAAGTGTCCACAGATGAATAAAGAAAATGTGGTATATACATATGCTGAAATATTATTCAGCCATGAGAAAGGACATCCTGCCATTTGCAACAACATGGATGAACCTGGAGGGCATTATGAGTGAAATAAGTCAAAGAAAGACAAAAACTACATGGTATCATGGATAAAGAAGATCTCTCTCTCTCTCTCTCTCTCTCTCTCTCTCTCTTTCTCTCTCTCTCTCTCTCACACACACACACACACACACACGGAAGAATATTACTCAGCTATTTAAAAAAGAATTAAATCTTGCCACTTGCCCCAACATGGATGTATCTAGAGTGTATTCTGCTAATTGAAACAAGTCAGACAGAGACAAATACCATACGATGTCACTCATATGTGCAACCTAAAAAACAAAACAAAATGGAAACAGATTCATAAATACAGAGAACAAACTGGGGGTTGCCACGGAGGAGAAAGGTGGGGGGATGGGTGAAACAGGTGAAGGGGATTAAGAGGTATCTTGAGTTATAAAATAAGTCATGTGCATGAACACTACAGCACAGGGAATACAGTTAATGCCACCGTAATAACTTTGTTTAATAACAGATGTTATCTACACTTATCATGATGAGCATTTCATAACTTATATAAATGTCAGACACTATGTTGTATACCTGAAACTCATATAATGTTGTGTGTCAATTATACTTTTATTAAAAAAAAAAACTCCCATTGGGGTAGGGCCAGAAAGGAGGACAAAGACTTGATAATTGTTGAAGCTGAAGATGGGTGATGAGTATCTGGGTTTTCATTATACTCTTCTGAGAAAAAAAAATACTGTATGGTATCATTTATACATGAAATCTAAAAAGAAAAAAAGTAGAGTGGTGCTTGCTGGGGCTGGGAGATGAGAGAAATAGGGAGAAATGGGTCAAAAGGCAAAAACTTCACTTATAAGATAAGTTCCAGAGATCTAATGCACGACATGGTGACTATAATTACTAATTCTGTACTGTGCACTTGAAATTTACTGAAGATGATAGATCTTAAGCATTCTCATCAAAAATAAAAAAGTCTGCAAGGAGATCAATGTGTTCATCAACTTGACTGTGGTAGTCATTTCACAATGTAAACATACATTAAATTATCACAAAAAATTATCACAGTGTACACTTTAAATACATACAATTTTCTTTTGAAATTTTATCTCAATAAACTTGGGGGCAGGGAAAGATCCTAATGAAGATATACTTCAAGTCTTAAATTTGAATTTGTAGGCCTGTAAGATCAAATCTAACTGATCGTCCCCTATCATGTCTGTGAATACTAGTACAAAATGAGTTCAAACAGGAGAAACAATTCTTATTTGGGGAACTCAGAGGTTTTCTGATAGTAAAATTAGATCCCCTTGTCCTCTATCTACCATGTTTCCAGGGACCCAAATGAAAGGAAACTGACTACCTCTTTGCATCTGACATTCAGAGTCTGATCAATTTCCAGACAAGTGAATAAAGCCCCATCTAAGGAGGCAAGCCTTAGGTACTGAAAATGATTTCCAAGTCTTGCTTTTGGTGCCAACTATCCTTTCAATACAGATTGCAAAAACAGTCCTCAAATTTCAATGTTTAACCTGTTGAATTAGCATCTGCTAATCTCTCTGTACAATAATTTCCCAAGTGCCTGCTCCAAGTAACTCTGAAAAAGAAAAAAAAAATCTTCCTTTGGCTTCCTAACGTAGTTGGTCAAATGAATATGGAAAAAGCATATGTCCAAACGAATCACTTATTTAAACATACAGTAGAGGGCAGCCCAGGTGGCTCAGAGGTTTAGCTCCGCCTTCAGCCCAAGGCCTGATCCTGGAGACCCAGGATCGAGTCCCACATCGGGCTCCCTGCGTGGAGCCTGCTTCTCCCTCTGCCTGTCTCTCTCTCTCTCATAAATAAAATCTTTAAAAAATATAAAAATAATAAAAAATAAACATACAGTAAAATATAAGCCTTCTACAGATGAAGCCTACTGCTCTCCCTGTTTTGAAGGCCATATATTCATGTCCTAGAAAACGAGGTTTCACTTTTCATTTAAAGCTGACCCGACTAAGCATTCTGGGTCTTCACTCCTATACCCTTGGTCAGGGGTGGCTCAGTTGTACAAAGAGCTGGGGCAGCTGTTCCGGGTCCCGGAAAGCTTACCCTAACAGCAGACCTGGACCCCGGAAGCAGGCTTCCTGCTCTCAAGAAGAAAAAGAGGAAGAACAGACCCTGCCCCACCCAGCTGCCTCCAGGCCCCAGCCTCACAGGCATTAAAGCATAATTCACACTGGAAGTGGAGCAGAGAGGCTCCATTAGGAGTCAGACCCAAAGAACCACACCCTAAGTTTCTCTTCCAGGAAGATTCAGTGGTAACTCTCTGGGCATTAGAGAGGAGGAAAACCTTGGACACCGAGAATTACCAGGATTTCATGGTGGCTCTGCCCTGCGGTTGCAAACACATCCCTGGTCTGACTTGGCTCTTCAGCTTTCCCATGTGATTATTAGACGTGCGGGGTTTCCCTCGATAAAGCTTCCCTCACACACAAAAAGGGGTTTCTCTCCCAGGTTCGCCGTGCCTCCCTCCCACCAGTTTTGCGCTCTGGCTGGCCAGGGAAGGTGCTTTCTCCTAATGCAAGAAAACTGCGTTACAGCCAACAGTACTCTATAACCAGTCAAATAATAGCACGTCCCACGGGGTACTTCCACACAGTTCTGTGGCAGCGCTCAGCAAAAGGCAAAGGCTTTTCTACAATCTGGAGGGAAGCAAGCATATGTTTTAGCCTTCTCGTTAAGCAGTAACAGGAAAACCGTCAACCTAAATTTGGAACCTACTCAGTTTTTACCATAAAGGAAAAAAAAAAAAAAAAACCCAAACTGTTTGCCTTTGAAAGTTCTCATTCATGGATTTGGATGCTCTCTTGAAATAACTGGCTAGTAATATTTCTGATTTTTTTAAAGAATTTATTTCTTTATTCATGAGAGACACAGAGAGAGAGAGGCAGAGACACAGGCAGAAGGAGAAGCAGGCTCCATGCAGGGAGCCCGACATGGGACTGGATCCGGGGTCTCCAGGATCAGGCCCTGGGCGGAAGGCAGCGCTAAACCACTGGGCCACTCGGGCTGCCCTATTTCTGATTTTTTTTTTTGTCGTTTCACTTGCAGATCACTTTGTGGCAAAACTTCAGAAAATACTTTCAATGTCCATTCTACCTGTGTCTTACCACAACCTGCCAAGTAGACAAGGAAAACACCATTTCAACTTTGTACATGAAGAAACAGATGCAAAGGCTTGATGAAATTCAGCTGTCTACCTCTAGTAGTAGAACCAGGTTCAAATCCAGGGATCCCAACTCCTGATTCTCTGTTTAGCAGTGTTTTCCAAACTCAACTTAATTCACAATACAAGCTCCAAGCTGTATGCCAAGCTCTGGCGTATCTTCTGCACTATAATATGCTTCATGCTTTTCTTCAAATCAAATCTCTTCTTCATTGAAATATATTTACTGAAACAGTAAGCTGTGGAGCTCCTGGGTGACTAGCGAAGCATCTGCCTTTGGCTCAGGTCATGATCCCAGGGTCCTGGGATCAAGTCCCCCATCGTGCGCCCTGCTCAGTGGGGAGTCTGCTTCACCCTCTCCCTCTGCCGCTACTCCCCCTGTTTGTGCTCTCTCCCTCTCTCTCAAATAAATAAATAAATAAATAAATAAATAAAGTCTTTAAAAAAACATTAAACTCCTCCTAAAGGAAAATAAATCCATATTTTTCAAATCTTTAATGAAATAAATCTATTTCTTCCTGTTTTTTTTCTTCCTGTTTTTTTTTAACATAAACCCCAACGTGGGGCTCAAACTCACTATCCCAAGATCAAGAGTCACATGTTCTGACTGAGCCAGTCTGGTGCCCCACCAAAAAGATAAAATTTAAAATATCAATCTTTGTACTACAGCTTGGGACATAGTACCCTCTTCCAGGTTTACTTAGGACCAAATCTAAATAGACTTCCACAGAGTAAACCCTAAAACTGTGAAGAAATGAAGAGTGAAGAAAAAAAAGAGGTGACTTTTTGATTTCTAACATAGGACAGAGATTAAAAAAAGAAATTCATCAGTACAGATATGGTTACGGTTTACCTCTTGGTCCAAAGAGAGGAAATAATGGATCCTAATTGGGAATCACTGACAGCATCAAATACTTAGACTTTATGATTTTTGTGGTGGTTCTTCTACATCTGTTATACAAGATGACTGATCTTTGATCATCTTTGCTACATATGTATAATTATAAAACCATGCTTGTAATCCTAAAATAGATATGTAAATATGTATGCACATGTATGTATTCACCAATCCAACCACTCATGTATTTTTTTTAATTGAGGTGTAATTAACATACAACGTTCTATTAGTTTCAGGTATACAACACAGTGATTCAATTCTATACATCACTCAGTCATCACCATCTGTCACCACACAATGGTACTACACTATTATTGACTATATTCCCAATGTATACCTTCCATCGCCAAGTCTTATTTATTCCATAACTGGAAGTGTGCACTTCTTAATCCCCTTTACCTATTTCACCCATCCCCCACCCGCCTGCCCTCTGGCAACCACCGGTTTGTTCTCTGTAAATACAACCACTCATGTATTTAAAAGCTCATATTACCAGCAAGCCTATTTATATTATCATTAGCAACTTAACCACATAATTTCAACTTCATTTAAAAAGCAATAATTATCACATGATGTTTCTGCAATGGTGCGAAATCAGCCTGGGTCACTTCTGCTTAGATATTACACCAAAGGTCATTAGTTTACTGGTAAATCTTTTACTTTAGAAACTAGTTCTCCTTAAGAATTCTAAGAATGTCTCTTCTGCAAGTCTAAAGTGAACACAGGCTTCACAGGATCCCTCCTGTAACGCACTGGGAGGGAGACCAGAAAGCAGGAAGAGAGAGAGCTCAGAAGTGGAGCACAGGGCTCATTCCAACACAGCTACCACCACTACCACCCCACTCTCCAAGGTAAGTTTCAAGTAGTAGAAAAAAATCGATTTCCTGGTTCAGGAAATAGATTCAGCCCCAAAGTCAGAAGCCCATTTCCACAGCATTGTGATCAGACTACTGTCTCAACTACACCTGAACATATTCTCTATGAAAATAACAATAATCTTAGGAAAGAAGTAACATACTCCAAAAGAGGGGTCACTCAGTGAGTCTCTCCCTCCTATCATTCCTCCCATCGCCCTCCTTCCAGTACTTCTCTTGATCCCCTCTCCAAGATATTCAGCTTCTCTTTTGTTTCAGACATTTGTAGCAGTTTGGAGTGCTTTCTCCAGAGAGTATCTTAAAATATCACTTTGCACTCAAAATGGCCACTGGGGGCATTCGACTTCCGGCATCGCAGAAAACAAAGTGAGTTTGCTGTGCTGGCACACTCATCAAATCCCTGCTGAAGTCCAGGCCCTGTGCCAGCACCTGGTAATGCAGAGGTGAAAAAGAACCAGACCCTGGCCTTGAGAAGTTCACAGTTTAATAGGGGAGGTAGATCAACCCAAGACAGTCAAGGTGATCGCAGATGCGACTGTAACTTAAACCCCATCTGGCTTCCACACCCTCTGACAGCCACATCTTCCAACCAAGTGACTGCACAAGTGTTTTTGCATGCTCAAGTGTGCGAGCCTGTATATTCACATTCGTATCAATCAGAAAAATGTCCCTGTCTGGGTATATGTGGTCCCTGACCATTTCATCTCATCTTCTACTTTTAGACTCTGTAAGATTGGAGAACAGGTAACTGTGGACAGGTGATGCATGAGGACAAAGAGCAGGCAAAGTTGTGCTGTGCCTAAGAGAAGTGACAGCTGCACCACCACTGTAGACTAGAGATTTCTAAAAGGCCCCACAAGGCACAGAACAAAGGAGCCCTAGCTCTAATAAATGTGATAAGGTTTGAATAAAGAGTAGCTGACTTTTTTATGACCTTGTCTTTTCTAAACCACGATTACCTTTTACCAGTTCGTTTCTTCCCTTCTTTCCCAAAAGGAACTCCAAGTGCTGAAGAAGCTTTGAGTTAATATAATCTGACAACGATGTTGGGGGAGGGATGGCCATCTTTCCAGTTAATACAGCCCAACTTGGCAAAATAGACATGAACATATTTTAACAAAGATTGTTTTTCAGGGCAAATCTTGGCACAAAAACCCACATACAAATTGCTTTCAAGACACCAACCTTTCTTAAAGCAAACAACCAAGGGAAAAATCTTTACTTTTCATGAGATCATTGGCTCATGCTTATTCCCAATCCACACCTTGGCTCACGTGATTCTTCTGATAGCCTGACCTCTGACCTCTCTGGCCTTCAGCCCTGATGATCTTTACCAACCATTGGTGGCATTTACTCACACATAGCACGGAACTACTTTGTGGGTGCTTTGCTTGTGGTGCCTCCTTAGCAAGATCAGAAACACCGGGAATGGGGAACTGTGCCTTGTACTTTCTCTACCACTTACACTGAGCATGACCATATACCAAGTTAAGCCTTCGCAACTTCTTACCTCATTGAATTCTTTCCAAGACCATGCAAGGGAGGTTCTTTTATTATGCCCATTTTACAGATGAGGAAATTGGGGCACAGGCAGGTCCACATTAGTCTCACATTAGTGAGACAGGATTCAGACCTATTATCCAATGGAGCCCAGAACCATGACACACATAAACCTATGTGCCCTGAACTTAACAAAAAGAAAACATTCCCCCCACCACATTTCATTTCCTTAGATAGACTTGCATTTTAGGATTTGCTAAAGCTTACTGAAACTACAGTATTTTTAATGTTTTTAAATTCTATTTATTTATTTATTTATTTATTTATTTATTTATTTATTTGAGAGAGAGAGAGAAAGAGAGAGACAGCACGAGCAGGGAAAGAGAGGGAGAAGCAGACTCCCCCCACTGAGCAGGAAGCCCAATGTGGGGCTCCATCCCAGCACCCCGGGATCATGACCTTAGCCAAAGGCAGACACTTAACCAACTGAGCCACACAAGTGCCCCTACATTATATTTTACCAAAGTGAGATCTTGCCTTCTCATTGCCCTGATGATGCCGTGGGCATGACTGGCTTGGTGATCTGGCAATGTAACTGGAGAAAGAGTTTTGCATTTCTGAGCTGCTGCTTCTAATTTAGCATTTGCCATCAATGAATAGGGATTAGCACCTCAGGTCTTTTACTTTGGGGAAAGGAATTGGCAGGTTCAACTTCAAGTGGGTAAGAATCAAATTACAAAAACAAAACAAAACACACACACACACACACACACACACACACACACACAGTAAGACGTAGTCAAGGGACCATATCTAATTCATCTGAGTATGCTCCACAGAACCTGGGAGAGAGCCGTGAGAACTACAAAGCCAGAAGCTTCTGTGGTTCAGGAGGGATCACCAGCTGAACAATAGAGAGACTGACCTTATGTGTATGCCTTCGGCCAAAATGGCAGCACACAAGGAAAGCTACCACTTTCAGAATGAATTTTCAGATCTTGGCTTTAATTTCAGAACAACTTAACATTAAGTGAGATTTTAAAGGTATTTTAATCCAATTTAGAAACACTGAGGGAAAATAAAAACTTATTTTTTTCTCCTTAGAGTTTTCATATAGGGAAGAAACCATTTTATATTTTTGTACTTTTTAAAAAACAACTTTTTTTTTAAAGTTTTGTTTTTTGTTTTTTGTTTTTTTTTTTTTTACTTACTTACTTATTTGACAGAGAGAGCACAAGCAGCGGGAGAGGCAGAAGGAGAGGGAGAAGGAAGCTCCCCACAGAGCAAGGAGCCCAACAAGGGGCTTGATCCCAGGACCCTGGGATCATGACCTGAGCCAAAGGCAGACACTCAACCAGGTAAGCTACCCAGACACCCCTAAGACAGGCTCCCCGAAGACTTTATTTTTAAGTAAGCTCTACACACAACATAGGGCTCGAACTTATAACCCGTGCTCAACCCATTGAGCCAGCCAGGCACCCCAGGAAGGAACCTGTTAAATGTCAAATCACTTCCCTTTTCCAAGTCTATTTAGCTATTTATGTAAACTCAACTATTTCTAAAAACCTACAAAGAATTTATATATTTTTAATAATGAAATAAACAGGCCTGTATATATACTATATGATTAGTTAACTCCGTTAACAAGTGTTTTTCATTCAACTGAAATATCATGCAAATCATCTAGATTATCTGCAAATGAATAAACAGAATTTTGATGAACTCTATCCCGCCCCCTCCATAACTTCATTTTAACCACTATTTATAACTTGACTCAAATGGCAGGCTGACAGTTAGGAAAACTGATTTGAATTCAATCACTCTGACTTTTTGTGTTCACTTTGTGCTAATAAGCATGTAAATGACTCAAAGAGAAGATAAAAAGAAGTAAAAATGAAGAGAAAGGCTTGATTAAATTTAGAGAATGGCAGAGTACCTTTTTAAAACTAGAAGAATATTTTATTTCTGTTCTTTAGCAAACCATTGTTGACAGAAAAAAATGTGCCTTCGTTATACATAATGGCTTTCCAACAAAGAGTTTAACCAGTCCACATAAACACACAAAATTATTGCAGAAAAATCATTCATGCAAGGAGAAATTAGACCATCCTCATTCTATGCCCATCAAATAATATAACCTGCCTTGGATTGTGGTGCCCACTGCAAACTTAGAAAAAAAAACAAAAAAGAAATATCCTTGACTTTTCCCTGAGTTTCATAAAACAGAACTATAACATACCTTGCATTGTTGAGAACAAAATATCATGTGCGTTGATATTCTATAAGTATGTAGATTTAGCCAGCTAGATTACTTAGGTTCAATAAAAATATAAAAAAATATATATATATAAAAACCTAAAAATAATATATACAGGGGTGCCCGGGTAGCTCACTCAGTTAAGCATCAGACTCTTGGTTTCCGCTCAGGTCATGATCTCAGGGTCATGAGATCGAGCCCCATGTGGGGCTCCACACTCAGTGCAGAGTCTGCTTGAGATTCTCTCTCCCTCTGCCCCTCCCCCTGCTCCCGTGTGCACGCACATTCTAAAATAAATAAATAAAATCCTCAAAAAAAATAAAGGTCCTGCTTGTGCCATTTAACACAGCAGTGCAAGCCTTTTTCATTACAAAATTTCAGTAATCTATAAAGCAGCCACACATCATTTTTGACTCGGATCTGGCAATTGGTCTACCCATCCCATTAATTTGCTTCTGATAATGGAGTAATGAAAACTGAGAGGCCCCATTCTGATAATCAACCTTGAAAGGGAAAAAAGTTGCATGTTCCTCCAAATATTTTCATTCTCCATAATCAGTCATATTGGATCTATCCATTACCTGAAATTCTCTCTGCCTTTTTGAAACCTACCAGTATTTTCCATCTATACCACTTCATGAGATAATGTCTTCTAAAAGCTATTTCATGTAAATAAAATGATAGCTCCTTTGCTTTTTCTTAAGATTACATCTTTAAAACGTCAGGAGATGGGATGCATGTGTGGCTCAGCAGTTGAGCATCTGTCTGCCTTGAGCTCAGGGTGTGATCCCAGGGTCCGGGAATCGAATCCCACATCGGACTCCCTGCAAGGAGCCTGCTTCTCCCTCTATGTCTCTGCCTCTCTCTCTCTGTTTCTCGTGAATGAATGAATAAAATCTTTAAAAATAAAATAAGGGGATCCCTGGGTGGCTCAGTGGTTTAGAGCCTGCCTTCGGCCCAGGGTGTGGTCCTGGAGTCCCGGGAGAGTCCCACATGGAGCCTGCTTCTGCATGGAGCCTGCTTCTCCCTCTGCCTGTGTCTCTGCCTCTCTCTGTGTCTCTTGTGAATAAATAAATCTTTAAAATTTAAAATAAAATAAAATAAAATAAAATAATAAAATAAAATAAAATAAAAATAAAATAATGTCAGGAGATGCCCTACTGCTTGGCATAATATTCCAGTATATGGTGACCCGATCCACATTTATCCTCTCCTCACTTGGATAAAACAGATGCACCTTCTTTAGCTAGAGTCTGTCTTTTGGTGAGGTGAGGAAAGAGTATACAGATAGCTGCCAAGGCCCTATTGTCTCTAACATACCCTGCGCAGACTGTTCTCCGTGTCCAGTCTACAGTCACTCCCATATTGCTTTAGCTGAGTATAATCAAGCTCAGAACCTACTCTCCTATTAATATGTTTCAATTATTTCCCCAGCTATTGAAATTTATCTCTCCTTTTCCTGTCCACAATGTCCAGCCTTACGGGATATCTCACTGCTGTACAGCTCCCAAAGCTTGGCCTCTCTCAACTCCTAGAAAAGAGTATTAAGTCAATATCAGCATCCCTCGGGTAAACATCCCTTTGCTATTCAGCTTTTTTATACATCTTCAATAAATAAATAAATAAATAAATAAATAAATAAATAAATAAATAAATAAATAAATAAAATCTGCCCGCCTTATCTGTAATCTTTGTTTCCTTCTTTAAGCCAATTCCCTCCCTATGACAAATTCTGTGTCACCAGAGATATCATTTAAATAAGAATCAAAGGGGATGACCCCTATGAAAGGTTTTCTGAATGTCTTTAGCCAATAACCTTGAGGTGATAAAAAATATTCTAGAATTTATTGTAGTAATGATCCCACATTATCTGCAAATACACTAAAAGCCTTGGAAATACATACTTTTTTTCACTACCGATATTGTTTGTAAATTTGTAGTTGTTTTTTTCTATGCGTATTATAAATAGTTGTGACCCATAATATGCACGATAGTCATTTTGTGTAAAATTTGTGTCCGACGTTTTCACTTAACACTATTGCCTGAGCATTTTCCACATCACTTAAAATTACTGAAAAATATAATTTTCTTAACTGTAAAATATTCAATCTTGGATATTTGTTCCATCACTTGTGTCTCTGCCTTTCTCTCTCTGTGTGTGTATGTGTGTGTCTCTCACGAATAAATAAAATAAATGAATAAATAATTTTTAAAGATTTATTTATTTATTTATTTATTTATTTATTTATTTATTATTTGAGAGAGGGCACAAGTTGAGGGAGGGGCAGAGAGATAGGGACAAGCAGACTCCCTGTCAAGCACAGAACCTGACATAGGGCTCAATTCCAGGACCCCGAGACCATGACCTGAGCCAAAGTCACACACTTTGCTGACTCAGCCACCCAGGCATCCCATCTTATTTTGTCATTTTCTTGAGTATAGTTGACACACCACATTATATTACTTTTCGGTGTACAACATAGTGATTTGACAAGTTTATACATTATGTTATGCTCACTAAAAGCGTAGCTCCCATCTGTCACCATATATTGCTATTACAATATCATGGACTATATTCCCTATGCTGTGCCTTTTATTCCCATGACTTCTTCATTCCGTAACTGGAAGCCTGTATTTCCCACTCCCCTTCACCCACCCAAACCCCCACCCTGAAATACACTCGAATGGGTAAGTTGTATGGTATGTGAGTTACATCTCGACAAAGCTATTAAGAAAGCTAAAAGAGAGGAGTGCCTGGCTGGCTCTGTCAGTAAAGCACGCAGCTCTTGATCTCTAAGTTGGGAGTTTGAGCCCCATGTGGGATGTGGAGGCTACTTAAAATTTTAAAAAATAATGAAAAAGAAGGCTAAAAAAGGAAAAAATACCATACCCAGTTTCACTTCCTTACACCTAAAAAAATTCCTCCAATATTTAGTAAGACCTGAGTTCCCAGTACACAAACACAATGTGGCTCCTCACTAGAATGGGCAGGTGTTAATGCCTGAGGATCCTACATCCCAGTCATAGATTCCACTGACTGGCCTGTTACAAAAGTGAGGCTTGCTGCCCCGTCATTCCCTGAGGGCTCTTCTGGTACTCTTAGAAACAGAAATACGAGACACACAGCTTAGTTCTAAGCAGTCACTGAGCATCAACCAGCTGCCTGACCATGGCTACAAAGCTCAGAAAACAGAGACGGGCATGATATGGGCCCTATCCTTCATCAACTAACTCATGGGCTTGGGGGAAAGACCCCAAAACAGAGTTGAAACATGATGGGGTGAGGGCTAGGATGGGTGACACAGAGTGCTGTGGGGACACAGGTGAGGGAGAGATGAATCCTGCTGGGGAGGGAAGCTCAGAGAGGAGGTGGTCTGTGCGCTCAGCCTCCAGCACTGGGCAAAAATACCCATGGCAGACGAGATGGATAAACACCCTAGAGGCAAAGGAGAGAGAGCCTAATAAGTAAGAGCATGGAGGAGTAAAAGCATGTGTTTGGCAAGTCTGGGAATGGACAGAAAGGGGACAAATGGCAGAGATGAGCTGGAAAGGCACGTTTTTGAAGGGCCCTGGATGCCAAGGCAATGAGTTGGACTGCTTGCTGGTGTAGGTGAGGGGGAGCCAGCAGAGGTTCTGAAGCAGGGGAATGACACGAACAGATGTTTTACTCATATTTATGCACTGAAAGCCAGAAGGTCGGCGCTAATGGAAATTAATCCATAAAATGACAGCATAGGCTGAAAATTTGCCCTGTTGTCTACATTTTCCAGGAGCAATACACTGAATTATGGAAAACTAGTCATTAGAGTTGCGCACAAAACTACTGAGGAAAAACAGAGTGAGGGCTCTGTTTATGTGAAAAGACTTTCTTTTAAAAAGAGAAGGAGAAATCCTTACATCTTCCTCATGTGACAGGGATTAAATCAGCCTGAACATTTCCTTTTGAAAAAAATAAGCTGCCAGTCTGCCCTTAATTTGTTTCCAACACCTCTTCAATGGCTAGTTTGATCCAAAATGGTCAAACTTTGGATGAAAAATAAGTTGGATCACAGTATTCCTTTGTTTAAAAGTCTTCAGCGGCTCACCGGAGCTTGCAGAAAAAAAGCTGAAACTGTTTAGCGACGCTTGTAAGATGTGGCCTCCAGGGACACCTGGGTGGCTCAGGGCTTGAGCGTCTGCCTTTGGCTCAGGGAGTGATCCTGGAGACCTGGGATCGAGTCCCACATCGGGTTCCCTGCATGGAGCCTGCTTCTCCCTCTGCCTGTGTCTCTGTCTCTCTCTGTGTCTCCCATGAATAAATAAATAAAATCTTAAGAAAAAAAGTCAAAGTCCACTTGTGCTGGTAACAGTGTCCCCATGGCCGAACTTCCTCCTAAACAACCCCTCTCTCTCCATCCCTCACTGCCCATTTATTAATTGCTCTGTGAGCTGAGTGTACCCACACGTCTATTTTCGGGCTTCCTCCCCTAAAACTAATCCAAAGTGCATGCCCTGTCACACATGCCCAGAAGCACCAGCAAGAAGCACTCTGCCACACTCTTCACTAAGTGCCCCCGTTTTGCACGGCCAGCCCTCAGCCCACGCAGATGCCATCGTTGAGCCTTTAGACCTAGAACAGCCTCCAAAGACCTCTACCTGTAGCAGGTGGCCGAACCACCATCACAATGACAAAACTAGGGGTTTCTCAGGAAAGATTATATACCTTCTCCCCCCAGTACATTCTTCAACTAGACTAGCATAACCTTTGCCCATCCTCTCAATATAGACAGTTCCTTCCTGCCTTGCTTTCATTTTCGATTCCACCTGGACCCCCATGGCCAACGGCCCCCTCCCTAGCCCCTTGTCATTCAGAACCACATTCAGGGCCACTCCCCAGCCCTAGATCAAACGCCCTGCTTCTTTCTCTTTGCTGCTGCTGGAGAAAATCCTGCCTGAGAGTTTAGGGGCTTCCTTTACAGGGATACAAACCCTAGGCTCAGCGGGCTCTCAACCCCACCTTGAAGGCTTTTTACTTACTCCCAGTGAGTTCCTGTGACCTATAGAGGAACAGGCAGGACACTTGCGGTTTTACAAAGGGAAATCCCCTCTCTCACACAAAGGCATCATGATTGATTTGCATAGCCTGATTCAATGGCTCTACCACTTACAGAGATGTTCCCATACTGATAGTAATCCGCATATAACTCTACAGCATTCCACATTTATTTAGCAGCTAACTCCTACTTGGGTGCCACTTTCTCCATTCCTAAACAGGCTCCTAATCTGGGGTCTTAAGTGATCCTTGGATGGGATGGGATATTCTGAAATTATAGGAAAAACGTTACATGTACTTTTTCCCGGGAAAAAGCTCCAGAGCTTTCCAGAACCTCAAAGGAGTGTGTAACCCAAAAAAGGTTAAGATATACTGCCTTCCTAACTTCATATGAACAGGTTGCATTATTTTTATAAATGATTTGTTGGTTTGCGTAATTATAAAGCAATGCATGTTCATTGAGGAATTTGTAATTCAAAAATGTAAAAAAGAAAAGTCACTTAGAATCCCACGATCACCATTTTGATGCTCCTCTACTTGTTTTCTGTATTTTTCTCCGTCCAAATTGGAGTCCTACTACTGTCGATTTCTGAGAGCTACGGTTTTCCAAATAACAGAAGAGAAACCCCGGGGTATAGAGAAATGGGGATTAGTGTTCAAAAATCCCTTTGATTCCCAAGACACATCCACCCATAAACCATTTACTGAGCACCTGCTATGTGCACAAGGTACTACCCCAAAAGAGATCAATCCTTATCCAGATTTCTCACTCAAGGTGTTAAGAATTCTAGGGATTTCAATAGGCAATGTGAAGCTCCAGCCTTACAGAGGGAACCTTTTTTAAGAAAAAAAATTATTTATTTACTTATTTATTTAGAGACTGGGTGGGGGGAGGGCAGAGGGAGAGCGAGAGACTCTTAAGCAGGCTCCACGCCCAGCACAGAGCTCCATCTCACAATCCATAGATCACGACCTGAGTGGAAATCAAGAATCACACGCTCAACCAACCAACTGAGCCACCCAGGTGCCCCAGGGAGGGAACCTTTCACAGCAACTGGACCTGTATCAACTGGGGTGGGGGGAGGGGGGGGCAGCCAGCAACAATGCTATAATTATAGAATTGATGAAACACAATTAAGCCATCTGAAGTCAGGTTTTTTTTAACGACAAGTTTCCTTTACTTACCGAAACGCAGACTCTCATCTCATGATAAAAAGACATACCCGATGAAAAGAAATACGTGTGAGATGGGACTGCAGAATAAAGGCTGGGGTTCGTCTCACATGACTCATGAACTCATTCTGAGAAGCATCCCGTGTGTTTGTTCGGGAGTGTGCCCTCCTACGGTGGTGACTATTCAAAGGACAGCACTGTTTGCATGTGGCGTTCCACTGTGTTTAAGGAGGAAGATCAGTGTAATTACTTCCCTGCCACTGCTGACATGCTTCCCAACAAGACAATTCGGGCAAAACAGGATTACTGCTTTTCTACTTTAATCTATAGGCAGAGGATGGGCCTATTGCAAGAATTCTCGCCATTTGAGTCTATTCTCTCCAATGCCATTTCCATCCTGCGTTTAAATAATAGCCCATTTTTGCCTGGGAAAGCGAATAAATCTCTTGGTGGGTTTCAAAACAGCACCCAAGTGAAATGCTTAAAAAGCTGTCCGTCTTAGTCACCCCCTCCCCCTTTGCTAAACCACCAAGGCCTTTTCTCTTTCCTGCGACCATCGACCATCCATCAGAGGGTTGTCCATGGGAGCCATCCTGGTCCAGCCCAGCGAGCTTCCTGGAACTCTGGAACACACCGGCTTTTGCGGTGTAGACGTGGCAGCCTCAGGCTAGATCGAAGGCTTGCCCCTGCTACCTTGTAAACACAAGCAGAGAGCAGTCACTTTCAAGCTAGCTGGGACGTGGTCGTCAAGCAATCAGGCAGAGGGAGACCCTGGCTAAAGCCTCAAGCATCTTCCTCTCTCTCAGGGACCAGAGGACAGAGCTCCTTTTGGAAGGTCCCCAGGGCAGGTGGTGGACACAAGGACTGAGGGTAAGAGATTAGAACCCTCACTGCTTCTTCTATGAAGGGAGGTCTAACTGTGGTGCCGCTCTGGGGCTTGGTGTGCAGCAGGGGGAAAGAGCCCTGGCTGGAAAGCCCTGCTGTATGCTTTTCATAAAGCTGTGGCCGGGAGCCAGACCTGCTGACCCGAGGTCCCCGTGGCCCGGCCAGCAGCTGTTCCCACAATGTGGTCACGGCCCCAGATGCACTGCCCTGCCGACAACCGGCTTCCCACAGAAAGCTTGCCACCGCAGCGATGTTCCTGCCACCCAGAGGCCTCTTTCATGTCCTTTCTGGTTGTGGATTGCCTAAGGCTCTGAAATCACGGATGGGGGCGGGGGTGAATCACTAGGTGTTCCTGAACCACCTATACAGGAATCGGTAGAGCTTGACCATCATCCATGCGGAAAAGGAAGAAAGTAAATATGCTCAAATGAAAACACGGAAACTTTAGGAATTCTGAGTGGTGCAACTATGGGTGAGGATTCTTCTTCCTTTTTCTTTTCTGTTTTTCCCCAGGTTCTGTAGCACGAATGAGTATTGCTGTTATAATCCAAAAGCATATAATCAAGTTTATACATTGCAGGGTTTTGGGTTGTTGTTTTCTGTTTTTTACTACCGTAAAATATACATGACCCAACAGTGACCACTTTAACCACTTTCAGGTGCACACTTGAGCAGCATTAGGTACGTTCACATTATTGTGCAAACAGCACCACCGTCCATCTCTGAATTTTTTTCACCATCCCAAACAGAAACTCTGCATGCAGTGATCGCTAACTCCTCCTTCCCACCATCCCCACCCCACCCAATGCTGGTAACTGCTAATCTGCCTTCTGTCTCTGAATTGGCCTGTTCCGGGTACCCCAGATAAACAGAAGCATACAATACTTGTCCTTTTGCATCTGGCTTATTTCACTTAGCATGACGTTTTCAAGGCTTGTCCATGTTGCAGTGTGTGTCGGATCTGCATTCCTTTAAAGGCTGAATAATATTCCATTGTACATATACCATGTCTCTGTGGACGGACATCTGGGTTGTTTGTGTCTTTGGGCTACTGTGAAGAATGCTGCTGTGAACAAGGGTGTGCAAGTACCTGTATAAGTTCCTGCTTTCATTTCTTCTGGGTATATACCTAGAAGTGGAACTGCTGAATCATATGGTAATTCCAAATTTAAGTTTTTGAGGAACTTGCCAAGCTGTTTTCCACTATGGCCACACCACCAGGAGTGCACAGGGATTCCAATTTCTCCACATCTTCTCTAACACTTGTTATTAGGCATTTTTCTTTAATTTTTATTTATTTATGATAGTCACACACACAGAGAGAGAGAGAGAGAGAGAGGCAGAGACACAGGCAGAGGGAGAACCAGGCTCCATGCACCAGGAGCCCGACGTGGGATTCGATCCCGGGTCTCCAGGATCGCACCCTGGGCCAAAGGCAGGCGCCAAACCGCTGTGCCACCCAGGGATCCCTATTAGGCATTTTTTAATTTTTAATTTTATTTTTTAAAGATGTATTTATTTGAAGGGGGAGGGGCAGAGGGAGAGGAAGACAAACAGACTCTCTGCCAAGCAGGGAGGCCAACTCAGAGCTTGACCCCAGGACCTAGAGATCACAATCTGAGCTGAAATCAAGAATCAGATGCTAAACCGACTGAGCCACCCAGGCAACACCCCCCTCTTTTTCTGAGATAACAGCCATCCTGATGGGTGTGAGGAGGCATCTTACTGTGGTTTTGATTTGCATTTATCCAATGCTTAGTGATGTTGAGCATCTTTTCCTATGCTTATTGGCCATTTGCCACATCATCTTTGGAGAAATGTTTATTCAAGCTTGAGGCTTTTTAAATCATACATTCGGAGTATTAATCCCTATCAGATATATGCTTTGAGAAAATTTTCTTCCTTTCTGTGGGTTCCCTTTGATTCTCTTGATGGTGTCCTCTGGCACACAAAAGTTTTCAATCAACTTTATTTTTTAAAGAATGCACAGATAAGGGCGCCTGGGTGGCTCAGTAGTTGAGCATCTGCTTTTGGCTCAGGCCGAGATCCGAGAGTCCTGGGATAGAGTCTCACATTAGGCTCCCCTCTGCCTATGTGTCTGCCTCTCTCTGTGTGTCTCTCTCGTGAATTAAAAAAAAAAAATCTTTTAAAAAAAGAGAATGTACAGGTAAAATTATTAGGGAGGAGGCAGTCAGCCTAAAGTAGAGACAAAAGGAAGGGAATCCTTATACCTCTTTTTAGACATTCCTGGGCGGGTACAGGAACAAAACCTGAGATCTTCTCAATGAGGTAACAACTCAACTCCTCCTCCGACGTGGCTCCTCCCTGGGCAACTAATGCTGTAGGTCACCTGTATGCTAGGTCCTGGTGGAAAGGGAATTCAGGCTGGGTGTGGTAAGCAAGCCCAGTGGAGGCAGGCAGGATGGTGGGGACATGGGATTCCCCCCATGTAGAATTTTAAGGTTCCCTAGTTCCACCCAGCAGGCACCTCATAAACTATCCTTCCGCTGGCTGGTTCTGGACAACATACATTCAAACTTCCGAACTTGTCACACAGAAGCGAAACAGGCAGAGTTGTTACTACTGAATGGAACGGAACATTAAAGTCATCATTGCGACAAGTGACATCCAAGTTCAGTTCCATCCTGAAGAATCACTCAGAAGTGATTCCCACTGTTTGTAAATTGCACGTATTGCCATTCTTGGGTCTCTGCCCTTGTTTCTTTACCCCCGCCCCCAAACTCCTCCTCCCACCAAGCAAAAACCATTTGTCTCGTGGGAATTTATTTTGCAAGTATCTAAAGTATAATCAATTGCTACAGGCAAGGGGAAGAAGCAACACATATTGTCTTCTAAGAATGGCCCTGAAACCATACCCCGAGTCCCCTGAAATAAATAGCTGTGCTTCAGTAGCTTCTGGCAATAAATTAACCCTAAATTTCAGAACTGTTCAGAGGCTGAACTGCTGAAGAGCTTCAGACTAAAGGTTAGAAACCCAGGGTGGGGCCTGCCTGTAAATTGCTATTTCCTGCTCTACAAAGTGAGTATTTGTTATCAAAGGCATTCTCTACACTAGATCACTGATATAGATCACTGCTTTTTTCCTAAGTAGACGAATGTCTGAAACTTTTCCTTTAACTAGGAAACAGACCTCAAACCCCAGGGCAGGGTAGAGCCTGAACTCAGTAGTGCACATGCATTCATTTAACAAAGAATCAAGTCAGAAGGGTATCTGGAGGAAGGCCTCCATGTAGACATTCCAAAACAACTGGTTTAGAAATTTGGGTTATGGGGTGCCTGGCTGGCTCAGTCAGTGGAGCATGAGACTCTTGATCTCAGGATTTCAGGGTTGAGTTCGAGCACCACGTTAAATATAGAGATTACTTTAAAAATAAAATCTTGGGGCAGCCCGGGTGGCTCAGCAGTTTAGGCGCCGCCTTCGGCCCAGGGCATGATCCTAGAGTCCCGGGATCGAGTCCCACGTCGGGCTCCCTGCAGGGAGCCTGCTTCTCCTTCTGCCTGTGTCTTTGCCTCTCTCTCCGTGTCTCTCATGAATAAATAAATAAAATCTTTAAAAATAAATAAATAAAAATAAAATCTTTAGGGGTGCCTGGGTAGCTCAGCCGGTTAAGCGTCTGCCTTCAGCTCACATCATGATCCCCAGGTCCAGGGATCAAACCCCACATGGGGCTCCCTGCTTAGCAGGGAGCCTTCTCCCTCTCCCTCTGCCTGCTGCTCCCCATGCTTGTGTGCTCTCTCTGTCAAATACATATATAAAATCCTTAAAAAGAAAAACAAATAGGGGCACCTAGGTGGCTCAGTTGGTTGAGCACATAACTCCTGATTTCAGCTCAGGTCGTGATCTCAGGGTCATGGGGTCCTGGAATCCAGCCCAGCATCCGGCTCTTCTCTTCCTCTGCCCCTCCCTCTGCTCGTGCACACAGGCACACTCAAAGAAACAAAACTTTAAACAGAAAATTAAATTTAATAATAATAATAAATTTGTGTTGGGCAGCCCACGTGGCTCAGCAGTTTAGCGCCACCTTCAGCCCAGGGCGTGGTCCTGGAGACCCGGGATGGAGCCCCGCATCAGGCTCCCTGCATGGAGCCTGCTTCTCCCTCTGCCTGTGTCTCTGCCTCTCTCTCTCTCTCTGTCTTTCATAAATAAATAAATAAAATCTTTAAAAAAATAAATTTGTGTTAAGTGACTTTTATTCTTAGGAAATCCCTCTTTGTGCTTAAATCATTAGAAAAACAGAACCCTCACCTTCTTGAGAAAAGGTAAGAGGGGAGAAGGAAAAGTAGCTCTTTTCTGTCACAATTCTAGCACTTACAAGTTTGTTAAGCATCCGGTGCTGTGCTAACTGCGCTGCTATGTGTTACACTTCATTTAATTCTCACAATAATCCTATGAGGTAGAAAATACTATCATTACTCAGATTTTATCTGCAAGAAAACTGAGACTAAGGGAGGTTGGGCATCTTGCCCAATTGAGTGATATAGTCAATGTGGCAGGCCCAATACTAAGCTGCCCCTTAAGATTCCTCCCTGCAGTCTACTTGCCTGGTAAAATCCCCTCCCCTTGAATGTAAGTGGAACTGTGAAGATTATGAAGTGGCACTTCCCTGATTGTGTGAATAGTATATTAACTCTGAGTCAATCAAAAGGGAGGGATCCTGGGGGGGAGGGGCTGGCCTAATCAGGTGATCCCCAGAAGAGGGACCAGGTTTTTCCTGGAAAGAGTAAATTGCCTGCTGGCTTTTTATTCTTAAAAAATATGTATCTATTGAGAGAGAGAGAGAGAGAGAGAGACGAGACAGAGAGAGAGAGAGGAGAGGGGCAGAGGGAGAGGCAAAGGGAGAGAATCTCCAGCAGACTCCCCATTGAGCATGGAGCCCCTCACCGGGCTCGATCTCACAACCCCGAGATCACAACCTGAGCCAAAACCAGGAGTGACACTCAACTGACTGAGCCACCCAGGCGCCCAGAGCTGCTGGCTTTTCAGAAGCAGGCTGCCATGGTAAGAGAGGCCCACATGGCTAGGACCTGAAAGTGTCCTCTATGAGCTGACAGCCACCTCCACCTGTAGCCAACAGCCAGCAGGAAAGCAGGACCAGTCAGTCCTACAACCACAGGAACCGAGCTGTGCCAACCTGAACACGCTTGGAAAAGGCCCCTGAGCTCCCAGATGACAAGACAGCCCTGCCAACACCTGTGAGACTCCGAGGAAAGACTCCAGCTGAGCCCTGCCCATACTTCTGACCCAGAGAGATTATGAAATAAGAAGTTATTTTAAGCTGCTCATGTTGTGGTAATAGGCAGTGCAGCAATAGAAAACTAATACGGTCAGGGGTGCCTGGGTGGCGCCAACCGTTAAACATCAGACCCTTGGTTTCAGTTCAGGTCATGATCTCAGGGTCGTGACATGGAGCCCTGCATCGGGCTCAGTGCTTTGCAGGGAGTGTGCTTAGGATTCTCTCATTCTCCTTCTGTTCCCGCTTCCCCAGCTCTCCCTTAAAAAACAATACGTAACACAGTCAGGATTCCAAGCAATGCCGTCTAACTCTGGCATACATGCTCTGGCAGTTTCACAAATTCTTAACCATTTTTAACTCTTCAAAAAGAATGGAGACATATATTCCTATTGAACAGTGACGGTTATGATCTTTGCCTTTTAGGATAGCTTTCTCAAATTTCAGAAATGTTTTTGTCATATTCTAGTATACTAAGACATTTTGTGATTAATAAAATTATAAATGCAATGTACTCTAATATAATATTGTAAGAGGTAAGCTATGAAAACATAAGCAGGATGGAAAACAAAAAAATTGTATTTCCCAAAAACACCTTGTTGAAGCAGGCTTGGCCTTTGCAAGGGCTCTGGGCTGAGCTGCTCACAAATATTTTCCTTTTGACTATATGGCATGATCTGCAAGATCTGTCATCTGGTGCCTCTAAGGAGATGACAACACATTACCTCTTTTAAGAGGGCCCAACTGAAACATCATTGAATAGGAGAAGCCAGTGAATTCTTTGCTGGAGTGAAATCCATTTTTTTTTTTTTTTTGAGAGAGAGAACACGGCCATGCACATGGCTGGGGGCTGGGAAGCAGAGGGAGGGAGAAGATCCCAAGCAGGTTCCACCCACAGAGTGGAGCCCGACAGGGGGCTCGCAATCCCATGACCCTGAGATCCTGGCCTGAGCCCAAATTAAAAGCTGGACGCTCAACTGACTGAGCCACCCAGGAAGAACCCTGGAGTGAAATCCATTTAAAGAGAGTCTCAAAAAATTAAACACTGGTTCTTCCTGGAGTGCATCAGTCACTAACTCATGTTTCATGTTCTCTCTCACACATTCACACACACAACACACAGGGGTGGGGGGTGCAAATTACATGAATAATGGCTGACACTTAGCTGATGCCCAGTGTTTACCATGGACCATCTCACGTAGGCCCACACTTACCTTACGAAGTAGGTATTGTTATCAGTGGCACGCCCATGTGATAGACAACGAAATTGAGGCTTAGGAAGGCTGAGTAACTTTCCCAATATTCCGCAACCAGAAAGTGACACTTCTCCCCAGATGCTGACACGTGCTCAGTCCCTTTGCAGCATGACCTGTGCTTCTGCAGTCCTCCAACAGGAGAACAATCCTTCTATCCTTCCCAGTACCTTGCAACATGCCTTCACACAGGAAGCCTCAATAAGTGTTTGCTGCTGTTGATAAAGAATGAGGTCAGTGCCTGAGGGACCAGGTAAGGCTACCAGAGCATTCATGGTTATGAGATGGGTAGGGAACAGTTGAGTTGGGGCAGGGAGGTGGGCTAGAGGCAGCCCCCCACCTCTATGGGTGCCAGTCTAAAAGTAAGTGAACTTGATCCTGCTACTTAGAACTCCAAATACATGTTGGCCAGCCATATACAGGAAGATTTGATTCTGGCCCTAAGATCATAAAAAGAAAAAAGAAAACTAACCCAGTTTTCCAGAGTTTATTTCTTCCTTTTGGAAAAGCTTCTGCTACACATCTGGAAGTGATTTTCTAACACACTAGTTCCAATGAGTCATCTACAATATTAAGCAATGATTCCATAGGGTGAACCCTGATCATATTTTTCCATTAAGTGGCATCCACTGAGGTCAATGAAAGGCAAAGGCTGACCCAGGCTTGGAGAACCGCACCCTCTACAGCCCCATTTTATATTGTCAAGAACGTGGGTTTGAAGAGGTGCAGGAATACAATCCATCTCCCAGCACTAATGCAAGACTCTTCCAAATACACTCAGTTTCCTTCCACTGGTCATGTGCAGAAAGACGGATCCAAAGGCTGCTTGAGGGGGGCAGCAACCCCCAGTGAAGCTGGCAGGGGCACCATTATGAGGCCATGTATAAATACAGGGCAGTCAGAAATACAGGGGGTCAGGGTTGGGGAGCAGAGGGTAGAGGTTGGGGGGCTCCCTGGACAAAAGAATAAAGACAACCTATGGTACCCAGAGTACAGCAAAAGCTCAAGAACCTTAATGTGGCCAGCAAGCAATTCCCCAAGGAATATTCTAGAAAGGGCTGCCAATTCACCCCTTGCTCTTTCAGCCACATCCTAATATACTCATTCCAACCATCAACTTTTAACCCACATCATATTGTTTTCCTAATATTTCAAACTTCTCGTATTGATGTTTACAAGTACAATTCAAGTCCATTCCCCAGCGTCTTCTGACACTTGGATTTCTTTCAGGTTACAATGAGGGAATGAGTCATGTTCTTTCAGAGACTAAGGAGCCACTTACAAAGGCTATTTTAAATCTTTCAGGTGACAAGGGTATTATTTAGTTCCCAGAAGCAATAATTGACTGAATGGCTTCCTCAGGGCTGAAGGAGTTAATGCAACTTCCCAGAGCAATTCTTCTCTCCCAGACCCCCGGCTCAATTTGATTTTAAATGGCAGGGGAGCTAGAGAAACCTAAACCATTAAATCCTACCTTCCAAAAGATATAAATTAGTGGGTGTTCATTTGCATGACAAAAGGATTCTTTGCCGTGCCAAAGGATTCCAATCAAGTTTATTCAAAAATCAGATTCCCCTAACGTATGCGGAATGATTTGATTTGCACGTGGGCTTCAGAGCAAACACAGCTGTACCAAAGCCAGAATTTGATTAGCAGGTACCTCTTCACGGTGATTTCGGCTTCCAAGATCCATCTCAGAAGGTGCCATGCACCGCCTCCAGGGTCATACAGCGAGGAGCCGACCTTAAAATTTCTGACTCATTATCCCCCATTCTAACAATAAAATTGCTTTGCTTTTACCTAGCACTTTTCATCCCAAGCCTTCAAAGTGTTCAATCCACATTTGCTGGCCTTCGTAATTATGCCAAACGGAGTTGGCGAGAGAGCCAGGAAAGCAACCTTCCAAACTAGCAGGGATGGGAGAGAAAATGAGGACCACTGACAGGCAGAAAAATGAGTGGCCCACAGAAGCACAAAAGAACAGCATTTAAGTTTATCTCTCACAACAAGAAAAATACCATACATCATGCATCTTACTTTTTAAAAATAGACAGGTTTTTTTTGTTTTGTTTTGTTTTGTTTTTTTGCAAGCAGGTTTAGGTTCAAAGCAAAATTGAGCAGCAAGTACAGAGGGTTCCGTTCCCGTGTACCCTCTGCCCACACACACGCACGCAGCTCTCCCATTATCACCGTCCCACATCGGAGAGGTACATTTGTTACGATCGAACCTACGCTCACCCATCATCATCACCCCAAGTCCGCAGTTCAAATTAGGGTTCACTCTTGGTGCGGCCAATCTATGGGCTTTAACAGACATGTAAGGGCAGGTATTGACCACTGAGTGTCCTACAGAACATACAAAATAGTCCCGGTGCCTCGGAAAGCCTCGCTGCGCAGCCTATTCATGCCTCTCACCCTCTTAACGTTATGACAGATGAACAAGAAACATTCCAAACCCAGGTGAAATACAACAAATCCATTCTTATCGATTGGTTTCATATAATGATCAGAGTGAGGGTGGGAAAGAAGTGAGCGATAGAAGGGGGAGAAGATGGGAGAGAGGACAAGGAAGAGACAACTCAAGTATGTGTGTGCTGCTAGAAGAAAGGCACGCGGCACAGAGGGCAGAAGACCCGGTTCACCACGCTGCCTTCCGTGATCTAATTATCTTAAATGTCAGAGACAAGATCTTCCATTTCAAAGCTCCCAATTTCTCAGTAATTCTCCCATCCATTTGCTCTTAAAGCCACAAGAAGCCTAAGACTATTTTTAAATAAGAGAACAAGGATACAGCATGTGCAAAATCAGGAAGATTGCACCCAGAAATCTCTGCAGTATCAATGCATATCGCCTATTAATTAGCTTTACTTGACATGTAAGTCCCTCTAGTGATTAATATTATTAATGGCAGCAAAGGATGACTATGATTACCAACAACCTGAGGCACATTTCACATGCAAGGAAGGTGAGAGCAATTTAAATTTACTTTTCAGAAAATTCAAGGTAGACATTTCTGCCTCTGGAAGTTTATTTAAAAAATAGGAAACGGGGATCTGGGTGGCTCAGTCAGTTAAGCAGTCTGCCTTGGGCTCAGGTATCCATCTCAGGGTCCTGGGATCAAGCGCCCCCCACCCCAGGGCTCCTGGCTCAGTGGGGGAGTCTGTTTCTCCCTCTCCCTCTGACTCTCCCCTCCCCACCATCTGTGTGCTCACTCTTTCTCTATCTCACATACATAAATAAAATCTTTATAAAAAAAGAAACATTAAATAGATATACATAGTCATACAGGCATATATATCATGTGGGTTTAAGTGTATATACATATACCTTTTGAAACCTCACTTTGTAGAGAATGCATTGTGAGCAAAAACTGGGGAATAATGAAGCAGACAGGAATGAAAAGCAAATGGGAATTGGATGTCTCTAATTTCTAGACCATCCTCAATTTATTGATTCAACAGACAAGAGAGAATGCGAGATGTACAAAACACTGGGGAAGGAGCTGCAGGATTAGAGGTGAAATTATCTTAATAGCACCATGCTAATTATCATACAGCTACTACATACACACAAATACACATAAATACAGCAAGCCTGAAAGGTTAGTATCGAGCTTGTCTGGAATTCTATTTTTTCTGATTATAAAAATAATACACGCTCCATGCAAAATAAATGAGCGTTTGCAAAACAGAAAGCAAAGCAAGAATAAAACTTAAAATCTCACCATCTAGAGATACGTACTGTTCATATTCTTATTTAAAGATTTTATGTATTTATTTGAGAGACAGTGTGTGAGCATGAGGAGGGAAAAGGGGTACAGAGGGAGGAGAAGCAGGCTCCTCACTGAGCAGGGAGCCTGACATGGGGCTCAATCCCAGGACCCCGGGATCATGACCTGAGCCAAAGGCAGATGCTTAATGGACTGAGCCACTCAGGGGTCCCCCTATTATCTCCATTTTACAAATGAGCACAAGGAAGTTCCACAAAGTTAAATTGGGTGCCCAAGGCCACACAGATTGTCAGTGGAATTGCTGGGCCCTGCAGGCACTCTGACCAGTATGCCTGAGCTCTTTCCCACTCTCCGGCCAGCTCCCGCTTATATTCTAATGGACAGAAGTAGTCACAGGTAGTTCTGGGGCAGAATGAAATCAATCCTCTCTAAAACTCAAGAATTAGCATGGGAAGATGAAAAGAATGCCCCCCCAGCCCAAGATCTGCCCCCAACCTAACCCTTGGAATCTGCAATGTTACCTTCTGGCACAAGGGTCCTTACATAAGTCAAAGATCATGAATGAGGTGAGGAGATCATTCTGGATTCCTGGGTTGGGCCCTGAATGCCATCACAAATGACCTTCTAGGAAACAGGCAGAGGGAGATCTGATACAAGTGAAGAGAAGGCAAGGTGGTCACAGAGGCAGAGACAGGAGTGATAGAGCCACGAGCCACGAGCCACGGAGTGCTGACAGCTCCCAGAGCTGAGAGAGGCAAGGAACGGAGCCTTCCCCAAATTCTCCGGAGGCAGTGAGGCCCAGGGAGATGGATTTCAGACTTCTGGCGATAAGCCTGCAGAAGGAGGGATTTGCTGCAAGTGGGGGAGGTGAGGATCATGGGGGGAGATGGTGATCTGACCTACCCTCTGCAGGCTGGACAGAATTCTCTTGAGCAGAGAAGGGGTCAGAAGGGCATTCCAGGAAGAGGAATCAGCACATGCAAAGGCACTGGAGGTGAGAAGGGGTACAAGTGTCTGGGGAGCAGCAGTGGCCCAGCATGGCCCATGTCCAGATGGTGGGAAGGGATGCAGCAAGAGAACAGAGTTCAAAGGTGGGCTGGGCCTTACTGCTAGACAGGAAGGGGAGGAGAGAAGCCTCCACTGGGAAATCTGGGTGCTTGCTTCACTTAGAGGAACATGGAGCCAATGCAGATAGAGTTGGTATTTTTCTGGGTTTGAGGTTTCTGTTACTCTCCCTCATTCTCCTGAGAGGCAGCATTGAATGGTGGTCACTTTCTAGCTATTTCAAGACAATGACTTTGTTGCTTACTGTCAGGATGATCCACTCTGACTTGTCATACTACTAGGGACATGTGGACAAAATCCTGCTTAAAAGATTTCTCCAGGGAGGGAGCAAGAAACATGACGATAGGATGGACGTCCTCAATTCCATCTGGTGTCCACTGGGAAGATGCGCCTGCCCACCCCACTCCACCTGGGAAACCCACTTTGAAATGTACCAAAGGATTACCCCAAAAGAGCAAAATCCTCCATGAAATTATGCCACGGGAACTTTGTCATGCTTCACTTTTGGAAGGTCTACTAAGCCAAAGGCCACTCTTTCCCAACTAAATCCAGCAGGAAAAAAAAAAAAAAACTCAAAGTGACGTAAACTGGGCTCTGTATCTGTAATTATATCATTTCTTTTTTTTAAATTATATCATTTCCTAAACTCTTCATTCTTCTTCCACAATTCTGCAGCTAGAACGTCTACTTCTTTGGGTTGGAACCAGAGCCAAAGCTAGGACGTTTTAGGGGACAACCTTGCCAGATGTGTAGCTCCACGACGTTTCCTTGGCATCCAGGCCACTGGATTTCCAGAAAAGGCACCAAGCCATCACTAGCTCAGGCCTCTGGAATTTTCCATCCTTGGCTAAAGAAAAGGTTAAAAAAAATAAAAAGGGCTCTGTCCCCTGGAGGACACTTTGTGGCCAAACACTGAGGAGAGGGGTAAGGAGGTGAGAAAAATATGAGAAATGGAGAATGGGAGCCATGGAAGGAAGCTCCCCAGAGCATGGTGGATGGGAGCAGCAGAGGCCTTGGCTATGGGAGAGCTCTGGTGCTGGGGTTGGGGCTGGGCCAGGGGGCCAGATATACAGATTTTCCAAGAAGGCAGCTGTACAGAGAGATGAACACCCATGGCACAGCTTGGTGAAAATCATCGGGAGGGAAAGAAGAGTGAGAGGGTACCAGAAGGTGGAAAGGGGAAGAGAGCACTGAGGAAAGGGGAAGAGAGCACCATGGTAGGGAGAGGACGGAGTCCAGTTAGAGGAAGGCAGGCCCAGAGGGCCAGTCTCAAAGAAAATCTCAGGGGCTCCAAGGAACAACCACCATTGCTGCCATTCCTGCCAAGGAGGGTTGGCTGCCTTGAGAAACATGGGTCTGACTCGGGGATGAGCTGTTGTTCCTCTGCCACCTGAGGGTAGAACAAGTGAGGGCAGGCTGGCCTGGCAGCTCGAGTTCCTCCAACCTGGTCTCCTGAAAGAAATCTGGCCTCTGCAGGTTTCTGGTGGTCACAAGTCTCTAGACTTCCCCCTGACTCAGTATCCTCTACATTCCTTCACTAACGAATCTGGGGTCCTGAATTATGCGAGTTAACAGTGTACACTGCCTCCATCCCCTGAATAAATGTCTACTCACCCCTTCAGTCCCAATAGAAAACCATTCCATTGACCTAGTACAGTTTCAAAAGGGTTTGAGTTTTTCCAGTCTGAATAAAAAAATATACTGCTACGCTCATAAACTACTGTTAATATTTTAATCTCTGGTCCCCTGGTCTATTACAATGATGGGGAAAAATCCTCCCCATGGTCTGAACCTTTTGCATCCTTTAGTTTTCTCAGATTAAGTCATTGTCTTGCCCTCCCCCATCCCTCCACAACCCAACCTTGCCCTAAGTAGATCTAAGCTTCTAACAAGAAATCAGTGGAATCAGATTCTCTGCTTCAGTTCAAGTATCCATTCCAAAAGCATTTTCCTTGATATTTTAGCACAAACTAAAAGTATCTATCTTTTCTCTCAGCTAAGGCAGTTACCTTCCACAGCTCAGCACATATCTCTCTCTCTCTCTCTCTCTCTCTCTCTCTCTAGCTCACTCTCCAACAACATGCTTGGTTTCTACTTCCTTCTGGTATATACCACAGGCCCACACGTTCCGGAGTTTTAAGGCATCGACTCTGTCACGCAGCTCATTGATCAAAGGCACCCCACCCATAAGCCATGAAGTTCAGATGAGGGCCAGTAAAAAACGAAAACCCCTGAAACAGCAGTGAATCAGGAAAATAATATGAAATAAAATCAAATACAATAAGCCAGGCTGAAGGGAAAGAGCCTATAATTCAGAGAAAACACCAATTTTCTACAGAATATTTAAACAGGACTCCAGTTAACAACTCTTCCATCTTTTATAGATTAGTATAGATTGGTAGTACGTGAATACATTAGAAAAAAAAATTTAAGATTTTATTTATTTATTTTATTTATTTATGAGAGACACAGAGAGTGGGGCAGAGACACAGGCAGAGGGAGAAGCAGGCTCCATGCAGGGAGCCTGATGCAGGACTTGATCCCAGGACCCTGGGATCACACTCTGAGATGAAGGCAGATGCTCCACCACTGAGCCACCCAGGCTCCTCTAGAAAAAATTTTTAAGCTAATTCCACTGAGAACATCTAAATGTTTTCAGTGAGATGGCTGATAAGGAGAACTGGAACTGTTTTCCTACCAAGGGAGGAAGAAAGAAAAAATGTAACTGGACAAAGGTGTAGATGGTTAATGCAAGCCTTTGTCCCTATAGATTTTTAAAACCAAATCTGGCAGTGGTGGCAGGGAGGGTCTCCCAGCCTTTTACACAATTTTCAATGCACTACAGCCAGGTCAGTGAGCCAAAGGGCCTGAAAAAAGATTGGCTGGGCCTCAGAGAAATATAGCCGTGGCCAATTTGAGTCGATGTAAAAATAGAAAATGCAATCCGCATCTATGATGGAGCGCTCCTTCAGAGCAGTAACGCTCTCTGCCTCCAGCTCATCGGGGCTATAACCCTCGCCAGGGTGAGGAGGGCCGCTGCCCCTGTGATCAGCCAGTGAGTGAGTCTTCATGATGTGATTCTAAGATGGCAGTGACTGGATTGGGTGAAGAGAGGAAGTTTCAATTTACCTCTCAATTGAGATCATCATGAAACCAGAAAGAGTTCAGAGACATTTTTCCAGTCCTTCTCGCTGTTTCTCTGATCATGTGCTTTAGAAACCATTTCCCATTTCTGGGAAAGGGTTCTGCAGTTACCTTGGAAACGCAGGCAGGCCAGGCCCGGTCTAACTTGACCTTCAGGATGAGTGAAGAGTCTCTCACGTCGCACATGAGAGGTGTCTTGGTCAGCCGAAGAGTTTATTCTCTGTAATGTGAAACCATCTCTTTCGCTTTGAAACACACACACAAGGCTACCTGGGTGACTCCATGGTTGAGTGTCTGCCTTTGGCTCAGGTCATGATCCCGGGGTCCTGGGATCGAGTCCCACATCAGGCTCCTTGCAGGGAGCCTGCTTTTCTCCCTCTGCCTGTGTCTCTGCCCCTCTCTGTGTCTCTCATAAATAAATAAAATCTATAAAAACACACAGACACAGATACACACACACACCCCTACACCCCTCACCACTCTTTTCTTTAGCTGGTGGTGGAAATTTCCATAGGCCTAAGCTGGCTAAGTGCCTGCTAAGTGTCTGGCCAGCTTGTATCCTGAAACACCTCAAGTCTGAGAGCAGTGCCCACTTACAAGAACTCCAGACTGAGGGAGTTTTGTGTGGGAAAAATTTTTTTAATCATGAAGAATTTACGAAAACATCCAAATTGAAATTGCAGACTGCAGACCGGTATGGCTTTCCTTTCAGCCAAAAGTCTCAAAAGGGATTGTGCTTCTTCACTTGAATTCTATGAAGACTTGTGCACCTGGCTAACAGTTTAGCCGTCCATCAGATCCCTGCTCCTCCTCCACCAAGTCAGGTGTCCACGCAGAGAACCCAACCCCGGGATTCCACCAAGCCTCAACCTCCAGCAATACCAGTGTGGTAGGAAGAATGCTTTCCCAAAGAGGTCCGACATCTTAATCCCTGGAACCTGTGCCTGTGCTACTTTTACATTGCAAGGGGGACTTTGCAGGTGTGATTAAGGATTTTGAGATGGGAAATTCTCCTGCCCTCTCCAGGCAGGACCAGTGTAATCATAAGGGTGCTTCTAAATGAAGGAGAGAGTCAGGATCAGAGACGGGAATGCAATGACAGGAGCAGCGTCAGAGTGCCATGATGTACAAAAGACTTGATCAGCCATTGCTGGCAGGAAGACAGAGGAAGGGGCCATGAGCCAAAGAATGCAGGCAGCCTCTGGAAGCTGGAAAAGGAAAGATAACAGATTCTCCCCCGGAGCCTCTGGCGGAAGGGAGGCCCTGCTGACAGACACCTGGGCATCAGGCTACTGAAACCCATTTTGGACTTCTGACCTCCAGAGCTAAGAGAATAAATGTATGTTTTGAGACACTGAATCTGGGGCAGTTTTTCACAGCAGCCATAGGAAATGAATAAGGCCATGTGTTTAGTTCAACCCTCAACAGGGCCACTGGTTGGACCTGCTCCTCCTCCTGGCCACTCTGCCTTCCCTGCATTCTCTAAGCAGATGCTCACCCCTTCAGTCCACTGATCCCACCATGCTGGGCTCAAACTGTTTTACGGTCCCAATGAGGGTGAGGGCAGCCCTAGTCAGAATGAGCAAGACGACCAGAACTTGGGACACCTGGGTGGCTCAGTGGTTGAGCGTCTGCCTTCGGCTCAGGGCATGATCCCAGTACGGGGATCAAGTCCCACATCGGGCTCCCTGCATATGGAGCCTGCTTCTCCCTCTGCCTGTGTCTCTGCCTCTCTCTGTGTGTCTCTCATGAATAAATAAATAAAATAAAATCTTAAAAAAAAAAGAAGTGAGGGTGACAAAACATGAGAGACGCCTAACTCTGGGAAATGAACAAGGGGTAGTGGTAGGGGAGGTGAGTGGGGGGTTGGGGCGACTGGGTGGTGGGCACTGAGGGGGGCACTTGGCAGGATGAGCACTGGGTGTTATGCTATATGTTGGCAAATTGAACTCCAATAAAAAATAAAAATTAAAAAATAAAAATAAAGAAAACAAATGATGATTAAAATATTAATAATAATAATAATAATAAATCAGGAAAAAAAGAAGTCTGGAACTCACTTCTAGAGGACTCAGGAAACTGGCTGGAAAGCCAAGGCAGAGGGGTTAGATACAGGAGATGGGGTAAGACAAGGACACCGTGACTGGGACAGTGACACAAGGGGACAAGGAAGAAGATAAAACCTAGTGACTGGAAATGAATTTCAAATATAGGGCTGAGCCAGCAGCCTATAGGACTTTGAGGCCCTATAGCCAGGACTTGAGCTCTGGATTCAAGTTCTCTAATGTCCCCTGCTTAGGCCCAGGCTGGTCTCTGAGCCTGGGACAGTGCTGAGCCAGAAGTGGACATCTGAGTAGCTCTAGAGACAGGAGGGAAGGAGGGAGGCAGTGAGAGAGCCAGGCTTCCAATGCAGGACCAAAGTGAGGAGAATTCTTACAGAATTCTGTTCTAGATCTCCTGGTGAGCCTTCTGCCCCAAAGCTCACTTGCAATGGGCGGACAGAAGCAGAATTCTTCCACAGGCAGTCATGGCGGCCCCCCCAGTGGTGGAGAAGCACTTCTTCCCTAGGCTCAGGTTAGCCAGGAGAACCTTCTTGGCTCTATAAGCCACAAAGCATGATGGAAACCCTCTGCTGGACGGAGGGAGAGCAACTGGCCCCAAGGAGCTTTTTTTTTTTTTTTTTTTTTTTTTTTATTTATGATAGTCACAGAGAGAGAGAGAGAGGCAGAGACACAGGCAGAGGGAGAAGCAGGCTCCATGCACCAGGAGCCTGATATGGGATTCGATCCCAGGTCTCCAGGATCGCGCCCTGGGCCAAAGGCAGGCGCCAAACAGCTGCTCCACCCAGGGATCCCAGGAGCTTTTAAAATACTGATGTGGTTCAATTTTTGCACCAGTTGATTCAGTGGCCCCCTGGACCGAAGTTATTTCTTGGTGGTAAGTTAGGCACCTCACAGGTGGTATTCCCTCTTTCGGGTCTCTAGGAAACGATTTACTGCGGTGAAACATGAGGAACTTGTTAACCTAGGAAAATAAACCAGTTATGCCCACAGGATTCTTCTACGCACACCGTGAGCTTCGACACCGAATCCTGCAAGGTGCAAAACGGGCAGTGTTTCAAGTGGGGAAACTCAGCTACTAATATCAAAGGCCTGGAGAGACATGCTGATGGTATTTTGGGGCAGCACTAATCCACACCAAAAAAAAAATCATAAAAACAGTTAATAGTTCCATGAATATGATCCCAGGTACCTCTGCAGAGCCAATGTTCTAGAGATTTTTTTTTTTCCATATAGCTATTCAAATAGCAAAGAAAGGAAGAACGACCAATTGCAAACAGTTCTCAAAATCCTTGGGCTTACTTTGACAAGGGAAAATCTATACGGATCTTGCCCAGATTTCTCAGTAACAACCTCACCTCTCTCTCTCTCTCTGGTCCTCACCTCCCACCTTGCTGCTACAGAGACCTAAGCTCGCTCAGAAATAGACACGGTCTCCCAAGAGGAGGAGATCCTCACCGACACCACACAAAAAGAGCTTCCTCCACCTGATTTATTGGGGGAATCTAGGCCAGAAGCTAGTGCTGCTTTACCTGACTGTACCACAGGAGACCATACGTCTGGAGTTCATCACCCGTTCCGTCATTTAGTGAATATGGGCAGCCTACAGCCTGTGTCTCTCTCTTCCCACTTCTACAACAGAGGGGGGAGCGATAGTGTCCGATAGTGACCTGGCAAAACATGCATGGTCATGAGTATGACAACGTTTTTAACCCTTCATACGACAGGGGCTATAAAAATACAAGGCCTCAGCATCTAAAACAAATATTTTATACAAATGCATTCCCCAGCCTCCTGACACACTTCACCGAAACACTTCAAATGAAGATGTCCTGTCTGAGGCCTGGAAGAACACGTGACTTTCTTAGTTAAATCTCACCTGGTTAGGGACGTCTGGGTGGCTCAGCGGTTTAGCATCTGCCTTCAGTTCAGGTCGTGATCCCGGGGTCCTGGAATCGAGTCCTGCATCAGGCTCCCCGCAGGGAGCCTGCTTCTCCCTCTGCCTATGTCTCTGCCTCTCTCTCTCTGTGTCTCATGAATAAATAAAATCTTAAAACCAAAACAAAACATTTAATACAAATACATTCCCCAGCCTCCTGACACACTTCACTGAAACACTCCAAATGAAGATGTCCTGTCTCCGAGGCCTGCAAGAACACGTGACTTTCTCAGTTAAACCTCACCTGGTTAAAACAGTTCAGTCATTAGGGAAAGCATCAGGATGGGAAGTCAGAATATCCTCAAACATTTCTCAGCAACCGGAAATGTACATGATCCAACATAAGCTGTCGAGAAACACAAAACTACAACTTCCTGGGAATGAGAAACTCAACGGGCAACAAAAATAAGGTGCAGAACAACTGCAGGAAATCGTTGATAGCAAATTTAGGCCTGATTGTTCAGGGCTGTGCGCAGACAACAGCTAAACCATGTGTCGCTGGAACAGCTGCCAGATTTTCCATCTTATCAACGATCCTGGAAACCTGTCCACACTACTCCTAACAGAACCTATCCTGCTACCACAAAACCAGAAAGATTGCTGAATACAAAGTCCATTAATTTCTTAGGAGACATTTAGGCTCTAACAGTTTTCCACGAAGATACAGGTTTCCAAAAGAGATCTTTAAAAAAGCACTGGAATTTGAATTTCAATACTGACTTTAAAAAAAAAAAAGTGAGCCTGCTTCTCCCTCTGCCTATGTCTCTGCCTCTGTGTGTGTCTCAAATGAATAAATAAAATATTTAAAAAATAAATAAAAAAGTGAAGATTAATGAGCAAAAGGGACTCAGTAAAGTTTTGGGAGGGGAAGGAACAAGCACTGAAGTCCTGTTTTTCCATACAGAACTCAGTCCTCCTCTACCCCTCCTTTTGCATCAACCACTTGGGACAGTCATCAAGGTCAGTGCTTTGGCCCAAGGCCTCGCACGCAAGTTCCACAGACCAGAGGACTCTCTCCGAGGGCAAGACCCTCTCTGAGGTCTTCTATTAGAAGACCAGCCTTCCTCCTCACTCATCAGACTAGTCTGAAGGCAAGAACTGCCAAAGCCCCAAAGCCCCATCTCACATCTGCCAGTTTATTCTTCCAGGAAGGGCAGGAGTCTTGGCTGAACCACGTAGTTCTCACCTGTAGGGGCATGATTCAGAGCAAGGAACTAAGAAAGCCAGGGTGCGAGCTTCCCTTCTGCTGGATTACTCTGGCCTGGTGACTTGTGATGCATACACACAAGACCCCTTGCCCACCACGCAGCCCGGGCCTATTGAGAGCTGATGGCACTCAGCAGAGCCCTGTGCCAAGCCTAGCTTTAAGTGCTTCAAAAGCCACGACTCCCTTAGGCCTTTCCACAAGCTCATGAGAGAGGCTATCAAGACACAAGAAGGTCAAATAACTGAACCAAGGTCACCCAGCAAGTAGCGGAGCTGAACTCTGAACCTCAGGCAGCGTCCTTCCAGATCCAATGCACTCTGTAATCATGCTGCTCTAACAAGCCCCAGCTTCCAGGCTAGGGAGCTCAAGGAGATTGCCCCTTTGCCCCAGGCCTTGCCCTGAACCTCCAGGGTGGAGCCCTGTGAGAATCAAAAGGGCATCTGGCTCTGGGTTGATAGAAGCGGCAGGCCAACGTTACCCATAAACCCCTCTGCGCCCTGCAAACGCTGAAAGAAACCAAGAGATCTTAATCCCAGAGATGTGGATCATAAAATGACGGCTGGATTCACAGAAAAGGAGAAAGAGTTCTAGCTCCTTCTCAACCCTGTGGTTTCTGGCCTGCCTTTCTGTGTTTTAAAACAAAAACAGAACAAAACACGAAAAAATTCTTCAATATGCCTTACTAATGATTCTGTATCTCAGAAGAAAGTAGCACCCAGGTAGGTTAATGACTCCTTTGAACTGGGTTCCCACAAACAAGCAAGGGTGGGGAGGAGTGGGTGTTCTTGAGGTGGAGTCATGAAGGATCTATCTGGAAAGGTAGCAAGCGCTTCTTTCAGCCCATGGAGGTCATGTAAAGAAAAGCCAAGGTGACTTACACAGGAATACTACACACGAATTTGAGTGTTAGACGTTACCATTTACTTTCCCCGATCTCATTAAAAAAAAAAAAAAAGGCCTCTGTAGTCAAATAACTGTGGGAAATACCATAGACACGAACACTGTTCCTTAGCAAAGGCCTATCTAACATTGTTGAACCCGTAAAGGACCCAACTCTTGAAAAAAACGTGAAGGATCACAAAAACAGAACATGGGGCGGGGGAGGGCAGAGATGATGTCACTAACCGAAGGCAGAGGCAGGATGGCTAGCCTCCTGCCAACTTCTGTCTTCTCCATTTGGGTTATTTGCATACATCTAATCTCCCTTCTGGACCTGTGAGGACCTGTGAGTCCCTTCAGGGCAGGAAACATCCTATGCAGCCCCTCTTCTCTGCCCTTCAAACCCTGGGAGGGGGAGCTGCCCAGGGGGTGACCTAACTTCCCATCTCTAACTGGAAGTCTGGGGCTGGCCTCCAGATCATTCCTCCGTGCCCCGCCTCCCACTTCCCTAATCACCCCCAAAGGTGCAAACTTCTTTCATCAGCTAATCTTGCCTACAATCTCATCTCAGCCCGGCTCTTCCTCCCCTCCCTGATCCCATGTGGAACACGTCTCTGCCCTCAAGAACCCTGGTCTTGGGGTGCCCGGCTGGCTCAGTCGGTAGAGCATGTGACGCTTGATGTCAAGAGTTGTGAGTTCAAGCCCCATGTTGGGCTGAAGGCTGACTTAAAAATAAGTATTTAAAAAAAAAAAAAAGGCTGGGGCAGCCCACGTGGCTCAGCAGTTTAGTGCCTCCTTCAGCCCAGGGCCTGATCCTGGGGTCCCGGGGTAGAGTCTCATGTCCAGCTCCCTGCATGGAGCCTGCTTCTCCCTCTGCCTGTGTCTCTGCTTCTCTGTGTGTCTCTCATGAATAAATAAAAATAAAATCTTTTTTTTTTTTTTTTTAAAAAAGGAACCCTAGCCTTCTGCCAGAACATAACACGACATGCTCAGTCATTCCCTAGAATGCCCGGCTTAACTACAACCTGGTTTTGTCCTGACAACCGTCTCAGGATAAGGTTGCTCATTTTCTTTTCCTTTCCCCTTTCACCAAACACCAAGCACGCTTTTCCTCCTCCCATTCACCCGAAGCCTCGGCCCCATCTTGACTCCACCTCCTCTCCTCTCTTCCTCCCACTTCTTCCTTCCCCTTCAAGAATCCCCAAATCCTGCTGATTCTATCACTGAAACACTTCAGACATCCTCCCCCTTATCTCCATTCTCACCGCCCCAGGTAAGCCATGCTTATCTCTCTCCAGAAATATGTAACTAGATTTCAACTAGTGACCTGGCCTCCACTCACCCAACACCTTGTCCATCGTGCACGCCGCTGCCAGTGTATTTTCCACTGAGGCCCCACTGTGTGAGGCAGTGGGGGCATAGAGATGAATGCACAGGCCCTGACTTCTTGGCTACTTATCTAGAAAGGGCAAGAACCATTGCCCCCTCCCCCTTCCATGATAGACCCCTCTAGATTACCTTTGTTTCACCAGATCTCTCTCTTAAAAAAAAAAAAAAAAAACTTTATAAATCACTTCTACATCAGACAATCCATACACCACCCTCTTTAATCTTCATAAGAACCACATCAGGTAGGTACTATTTATCTCCATTTCACAGATAAGGAAAATAAGATCTGGTTATTTGCCTCGGTTCACAAGGCAAGCAGATGACAGAGGCCAGGTCTGATTCTTGAGACTGGGCTCTTGCCTCCCACATTTGAAGTAGGATGCTGAAATTCTGGAAAAGGGCCCAAACAGGATAACCATGATGGTGAAGAATTTTGAAATCAAGTCATGTGAGAAATAGAGGAAAGAAATGAAGTCTCTGGCTTTTGTGAAAAATGACATGGTATAGGGGCGCCTGGGTGGCTCAGTCAGTTAAACAGCTGACTCTTGATTTCAGCTCAGATCATGATCTCAGGGGGTCCTGGGATCGAGCCCGTGTCAGGCTTGTGCTGGGCGTGAAACCTGCTTGAGTTGCTCTCTCTTCCTGTCCCTCTGCCCCTCCTCCCCCTAAAAAAAAAAAAAATGACATGGTGGATGTCTCCAAATATTTGAAGGGTTGTCATGTGAAAGAGGAAGCAAACATATTCTGTGTGGCTCCAAACAGCAGAGCTAGGCCTGGCAGTGGCAGGATTTACAGAGCAGATTTCAGCTCAAGAACATTTTCTAACACACTCCTCTTAACGGGCAAGTAGTGTGTAAGGAGAAGCTAAAATCATCATTTATCAGGGGTATATGTAGGGGACATTCCTGCCTTGAGTGGGCCAGTGGTCTAGATCAGTGTTTCTGTGCACATCAGAATCACCTTGGGTAGTTTTTAAAAATACGGATGCCTGGCCCCACCCCAGACTTATCGAAACAGAATCTTGGGGTTAAGACCGTTATTGCAAGAATTACAAACAAGGAAATAAGTCTGTAAGAAGGTTCACTCAAATCCTCAAAAGAAGAAATACAAGTGGCTAATCAACATATGAAAAACTCAAGAGCAACCAAAGAAATGCAAATTAGAACAGTGCTATACCATTTACCTCCTATCAGATTGCAAAGATTAAAAAATATTAATAACCAGTGTTGGCATGGGAGAGGGGAAATGAACATGTGCATATTCTGATAAAATAGTAAATGCCAACAACTTTCTGCAGAGCAATTCAACAGTATGTTCCAGGGGACTTTTTTTTCCTTTTAATTAATGTATTTGTTTTTAAATTCCAGTATAATTACCATACAGCATTATATTAGTTTCAGATGTACAATACAGTGATTCAACAATTCTATACATTACTCACTGCTCTTCACAATACCTGTACTCTTGATCCCTTTATTCACTGATTTCACCCAGCCCCCCATCCACCTCTCCTCTGGTAATCACCAGTTTGTTCTCCAGAGGGCTTTTTAATGCTAAAAATGTGTCTAAGGGATCCCTGGGTGGCTCAGCGGTTTAGCGCCTGCCTTTGGCCCAGGGCGCGATCCTGGAGTCACGGGATCGAGTCCCGCGTCGGGCTCCCTGCATGTAGCCTGCTTGTTCCTCTGCCTGTGTCTCTGCCTCTCTCTCTATCATAAATAAATAAATAAATATTTTAAATAAATAAATAAATAAATCTTATAAATGAATGAATGAATGAATGAATGAATGTGTCTAATGTTGGAGCAAGCAATCCCATTGCTGGAAATTTCTCCTTAAAGGGCAAGTTTGAAAAATGCCTGCTCAAAGACATTCACCAATTAAGGTTTGTACCAATGCCATTCCAAAGATGTTTTTTTAAAGATTTTATTTATTTATTCATGAGAGACACGGTGAGGGGGGGGGACACAGACACAGGCAGAGGGAGAAGCAGGCTCCATTCTATGCAGGGAGCCTGATGTAGGACTCAATCCAGGGTCTCCAGGACCACACCCTGGGCTGAAGGCAGCACTAAACTGCTGAGCCACCCAGGCTGCCCTGTTAAGTTCATTTCTATGTAAATGTAAATGGCCACAGGTGTCTAGCAGCCACTGTACTGTACAACTCACGTTTGTAACACCACAAAATTAGAAACTATCAAAATATCACACAATAAAGTATGATTACCTACGGTACACTCCTAGTGGAATTTTTGGCAGTCATTAAACATGTAGATTTATATTGACTAAAGTGAAGAAACAAATGTTCATAAGATAGTAATAAGCAAAAAAATTATTTTCAAGTTTGTGCCATAGTTTCCCCTATGTTTTCGTAGATATATACACACATAGAGATGAAAGAGTTTTGACATATATACATTAGAATTTTAACAGCCCCTCTGAATAATGAGATGATTATTCTTGTCTGGTTTTTTAACTTTTCTACAACAAACATAAATTTACTACGTAACAATGCAATAAATGTTTTTTTTTTTTAAAGGAAGGCCTAACGATGTTTAGAATAGGAAAAGAGTCAATCTAGAGATTTGTTTCCCATATTTGTCTTAGAAAACAAATTCTGCTGTTTGGTTCTTCAAAGAGGGTTCAAGGCAAACTCTGCACTGGGCTTTTGGACAGATCCTATAGAACTGGCTTGCCCTGGTGGCCCCCTAACCTGGGAAGCCCACAGGAGCAGGGAGTCTATGTCTGGTTGATGCACCAACCCTCCAGGTAACAGTCCTGCAGTTCAGTTCATCCAGAGCCTAGCTAGGTCTGAGAACTGGAAACGCTTGATCAAGAAGCCCATTGCAACCAGCTTTGCTCCGCTGCGTTAGGTTGTTTGGTCCTATATTAGGTACTTTGCACAAATTCCCCTGGGAAGAGGGAGCAGGACTGTGGGTTTGTTTTCAGGCCTTCCCTAAATGAGAACCTAACACACATTCCAAGCAAAGGTAGATAGTTATGTGCGGTGAGGCAGGGGGACTTAACAGCTGTGGCCACTCTTCAGCCATTCTAGGCTTTTGGAGAGTTTCTCTCTACCAGAGTCCTTAGATGACATCCAGCCGGTGCCAGGCAGGGAAATATCCTGTCTCAAGGGGCTAAAGCCCAGTAACAGCTAGCAACTCTTTCCAGATCCTTCTGCATACAAGGAATTGAGGGTGAGTTGGGTAGCAGCAGGCAAACAGTATTTAAACACCTACCAGGCGACTTTCCCAGGCTGACACAATGCCTCCTCTGAAGGGCAGCCAGAACGCGACAGGTTTACCAAATGCCTTTCCACCGCCACCCACCCCCCAACCCAGGCACCAATAGCTAAAGCCTGAACTGTAACAAAAACACCTTTAAAACTCGGCATTTTAAATGTGTGTATATGTAAACACTTCTCTCTTAATCACACACACTCTCGGGTTATAATATTCCTCCCCAAGCCCCTCCTGGGAAATCTCTGCCAATGGTTAATTCTGTAATTATGTCTTTCCCTCGGCTAAAACTGACCTTCATATAAATACCAAACTTAAAGGAAAATGCAACAACCAGACAATCTCTTTCCCCCGTTGCTTCATTATTTAGTGAATGGAGTCGTGGAAGTAGTAATAACTGAATGAAAGTATGAATACGTGACTACATGCTTTATACAGCCCAGGCCCTCAGACTTTTTCAAACGGTGAGCAAAACTGAACGATGTTAGCAACACGCCAACAAGGGTATAATTGTAAAAAAAAAAAAAAAAAAAAAAGCAATAATAATCCAAGAAAACAAAACAAAAACAAAACCCCATCTAGGGATCCCTGGGTGGCACAGCGGTTTAGCACCTGCCTTTGGCCCAGGGCGCGATCCTGGAGACCCGGGATCGAGTCCCACGTCGGGCTCCCGGTGCATGGAGCCTGCTTCTCCCTATGCCTGTGTCTCTGCCTCTCTCTCTCTCTCTCTCTCTCTCTCTGTGTGTGTGTGTGTGTGTGTGACTATCATAAATAAATAAAAGTTAAAAAAAAGATTAAAAAAACCCATCTAAACAGGAAATACTGTATATTTGCTGTATATGTGTTCAGTCAGGGGGGGTTTTCCAAGTTCTGGCAAGAAATACACCAGAGGAAAGCGTGACCTGCCCTGGGAATGGCTCCCTAGTGAAATCTTCCAAATACAGGCATAATTCCTTTTATTCTGCTTCACTTTATCATGCTTTGCTGATGACAGTGTGGTTTACAAATTGAAGGTTTGTTGCCAACTGCATCGAGCAGGTCTACTGGCACCATCTTTCCCCAAAACGTGGGCTCATTTTGGATCTGTGTCGTTCTGGTTACTCCCTGCAATATTTCAAACCTTTTTATTATCGTTGTATTTGCTATGATGATCTGTAATCAGCGACTACATCTCACTGAAAGCCCAGTTGATGGTTCACGATTTTTTTTTAAAAGTGCTTTAGTATTTTTTAATTAAGGCATCTACAAGGTTTTTTAGACGCAATGCTGTTGCACACTTAACAGACTACAGTATGGTGTAAACATAACTTTCCTCTGCACCAGGAAACCAAAAATTGCATTTGACTCGCTTGTGAGGTTCACTGTCCTGTGGTGATCTGGAACGGAACCCTCAGTAGCTCTGAGGGATTTCTGTGTGTGGCTCCATACTGAAGACCTAATGCAAGTGTCGTGGGTTTACAGCAGCAAGTGTAAATCCTACTTCAGCTGTCCCTAATAAACACTTTGGGGCTAAACCAGAAAAGAATCAGAAGTTATGGTGGCAGCTGCAACATGGTCCACTTGCACTCCAGCCGCCCATGGCTTTGCTAACTTTGGTTACTGGCTCTTTGTGTCAGAAAAGCAGGAGCCAAGAGAGAGCCAGCTAGGAGAATCCACTCCACTTAAGGCTCTTTCCTGATTTCTTAATTGACGGAACTGCTTAGAAATAGCATTCACCAAGGTGTTATGAATAATCTACAATCGATCTGGGTCCATCATCTAGGTGTCCTATCAACAAACAAAGACCCAATTCGGGCTGCGACCAATAAAAACAAATGAAGAGGGATCCCTGGGTGGCGCAGCGGTTCGGCGCCTGCATTTGGCCCAGGGCGCGATCCCGGAGACCCGGGATCGAATCCCACATCAGGCTCCCCGTGCATGGAGCCTGCTTCTCCCTCCGCCTGTGTCTCTGCCTCTCTCTCTCTGACTATCATAAATAAATAAAAATTAAAAAAAAAACAAATGAAGAAAATGGCAGCCACATTCACATATAACTGTAAGCACCTAACACTGTGTCTTTTTTTTTATTTTTATTTATTCATGGGGGGGTGCTCCACGCAGGGAGCCCGATGTGGGACTCAATCCCGAGACTCCAGGATCACGCCCTGAGCTGAAGGTGGTGCTAAACCGCTGAGCCACCCAGGGATCCCCTACTGTGTCCTGAACATAGTAGAGGCTCAATAGATACTCACTGGTTTGGATTCCTAGAATCTGTCCTCCTCCCGCGTCCCTGCCCCGCCGCCAAGTTCCCAAAATCTCAATGTGGATCACATACCAGAGTAGTAAATAAATATTCCTGTGCCTCGCCTGGTAAATATCCATGCACTCGGTCCCAAGTAAACCAGGTTGGCAGCAGCTCCCAGAAAAATCTGCTCCCGCTAAGTTTCTCCTGCTTTGCCACAGAGCCAATGGTAAGGAAGGCGCAGCTGCACCTGTGCTACACAAAATTCTTTTATAAACCTAAAAGCTGGGGCACCTGGGTGGCTCAGTGGTTGTGCAGCTGCCTTTGGGTCAGGCCATGATCCCAGGGTCCTGGGATTGAGTCCCATATCTGGCACCCCGTGGAGACCCTGCTTCTCCCTCTCTCTTTGCCTATGTCTCTGCCTCTCTCTGTGTCTCTCATGAGTAAATAAAATGTTGTTTAAAAAAAAAAAAGCCTGGGGCACCTGGGTGGCTCAGTTCGCTAGGCACCCGACTCATGATTTCTGCTGAGGTCCTGATTTCAGGGTTATGGGATCAAGTCCCCCCATGGAGGGGAGCTCAATAAGGAGTCTGCTGGAGATTCTCTCTTCCTCTGCCCCTCCCTGCTTCTCTCTCTCTCTCTCTCTGAAATAAATAAATCTTTAAAAAATTGAATCAAAAAAAAAAAAACTAAAAGCCTTGGCAAGAATGCTAATGTTAACGTTTTTGCTGCTGAGGGTGGCAGGTCGAATGCTGGTCAAATCCCAGGGGAGGTTTGCTGAGGCCCATTTCTTCTCTTGAGACCATCTGTCCACATCACTGGCTCCCTTCGCACCATGCAGTAGAGGGCCAGCTACCCCTGCTCAATCAAGGTTTTTTTCTTTCCTGAATTTAGGAAAGCATTTCCTGTGCTGGGCAGATTGAATCACTTGTTAGCAATCACCCAAGATGAGAGCCCCGGGTATAAATGCCCTGCACACAGCTTGCCTTCCTCTCTAAGCTGGCCGTGATGACAGTCGAGGTTCCAATTTGACCCTAACAGGACCTCTTTCTAAAATCAGTGAGACGTACAATAAGCCAAGTCCATTAAAACAACATTAAAGGTCTGGTTTTAGATCTGCTAAACAGCAGGATTAAACTTTCAAGGGTCCAGCCACGACAGAGAGATTTCTTTAAAGTCACTTGGCTTTGCACAGTTGTAGCTATTAGGGATCAGATCTTTATCTCAAAGGTACATATTTTACCTTTGATCCTCCTCCAGAACTCCCACTAATGTCAACTTTCTCCACTGTAGGGATCAAGCCCCTGGCCTCCCTTTAATGTTGGCTTTATCGCAGATTCTACAAGATCAACAGAAAAATTACAAGGAAAAGCTGTGAAGTTCCCTTCCAATGATAAGTTGTTTTAACAAAAAGAGCCCACACTTAAACAGCGAAATTTAAACACAGCAGACGAGACACTCTAAGGTAGAGGGAAAGGAGACACAGGAACCAACAACAAAAACTCAAAGTAACAAAACAAACACTAATTAACCAGTCTGATGGCTTATTTAGGGTTTGCTCTCTAGCCCAGGAAATTGGCTACCAGAGTGTCTCGAAAACACAAGGGGCCAAGAGCCCGTTAGCACCGTCCGCTTTCCTCCAGCGCCAGACAATCCGGACGAGGCTGAGGGTGCGATGGAGGGCTCCTGGGGGACTCTCCCCGGGAGTCAACACGCTCTCAAGTCCCCAGCCCCCAGCCCCCCACCCCCGCGGCCGTGAGCGCAGGGGCTCTGACCCCCAGGGCCTCCATTCCCGGCCCGGCACACGCCATCGTCCCCCAAACACGGCCCCGTCTCCTGGTCTCCGGAGCGCTCCTAGGTCCCGGGGGACACCCTCGCCCCGTGGCGGGCGACACCGCGCGCACTCGCCCCGGAACCCCGTTGTTTGCAATTCCCTCCCTCCGCCGCAGCAGCCCAGCACCCCTTCGACACCCATCGCCACCCTCTCCCCAGTAGCGGGAGGAAGTCGCTCTGCTTCCTCTGTTCTCACCGCCCGCCCGAGCTTGGGAGCCCGGGGCTTTTTGGGTGGGGTTCTTTTTTTGTGTACACAACGTGTGTGTGTGTGTGTGTGTGTGTGTGTGTGTGTGCGCGCGCGCGCGTGCGTGCGTGTGTGTGTGTGTGTGTGCGCAAAATGCTCATCGCATCCTTCCGCCGCGGCTGCCTCAGGTGCCCGCAGAAGGGAACGGGGATCTCGTCGCGCCCCGGTCCCCGGCTCTTTGTGCCGGCTCCAGCGCAGCGAGGTCTGCTCCCCGGCTCACAGCGCCGGCCCGGCCCCGCTTCCGAGCCCCCGCCTCCCGCGCAGCCCCCCGAGCCCCCGAGGGCAGCTGGGCGTCCCGCCGGGCGCACGCCTCCGCCGCGCTGTCAGCGGGCGCCGGGACTCGGACCCCGGCCGGCGGCGGCTGGTGCGCAAACTTACTGAAGCGGAGAAAGAGAGCGCGGCGCGCAGCGGGGGCCGCCACCGCCGCCGGCGCCGTTCCAGTCCCCGTCCCCGTCCCCGTCCCCGCGCGCGGAAAGCCAGCCCCGCCGCTCTCGCCCGGAGCGCGTCCCCCGGGGCGCCCGGCGCCCCGCCACTCACCAGCACCACGGAGCCCCGCACGGCCTCCGACACGCTCTGCCGGAGCTCAGCCGCCGTGCCGGGCTTGCTGAGCCGCTTGGTGAATTTGCGCACTTCGGCCATGGCAGCGGCGGGCAGGTCGCGGCGGGCTCACTCACTGGCCCGGGCCGGGGCGGCCACGGCCGCGGCTGCTCCCTCTGTTTACCCGCCGGCCGACCGGCCACATCGCAGCTCGGCGGCGGCGCGGCTCCCGCGGCTCCTCCCTCCGGGCCGCGGCTCCTCCCTCGCCCCCTCCTTCCCTCCTCGGCTCGCCCGCGCGCTCCCCGTCCTGCCCCGCCGCGGGGCCGCTCCCTCCCCTGGAGAGCCCGAGCTCGGCTCCCGCGGGCCCCAGGAGGAGGGTGTGTCCGGCGAGCAAGGGTGTGTGCGGGGGGAGGGCGAGCGGACGGGGGGGGCGAGGGTCACGAGGGAAGAGGGGGGAAGTGGCAACCGCTCGGGCTCCGCCCGCAGCTGATGTTGCTGGTGCAGCCGCATCCGGGAGGGGAGATCAGGCTGCTTCGGGGAGATCGGGGAGATCGGGCGGCTTCATTTGTCGCGCGCACGCGCGCGCGCGCGCGTGTGTGTGTGTGTGTGTGTGTGTGTCTGGGGTGGTGTAGCGAAATCTCTCCAAGTGTGGGGCGTGTTCTACCCCAGTGCTCCTTTCCCGCCCCGGAGGCTGCGGCGCCTGCAGGAGCGCGGGGGACTGTCGCGTGCGCCCCCCCCCGCCCCCGCAAGCCCGCGGGGCCGAGGCGGCGAGGGGCTGGGAAGGAACGTGCAGCGGCCGCCTATTGTGTGCTCCGCCGGGAGGGGTCGCGCGGCCGTCGGGGGCGGGGGAGAGAGCGTTTCTGGCCGGAGCCGCTCCGCTGGGTCCTCCCCCCCCCTCCCCGCCCGCACAGCTTTCTGACCTGCAGGGGTCCTGCGCCCTGGAGTGGGCGACCCCGGGAGGAAGGAAGGAGCCGGCTTCGGGGAGTGGAAACTCGCCGCGGCTGCACCCCCTCCACCCCACCCCCACGAGGGCTGGGGAGAGCCGGGTGGCGGGGCCTGAGCCTGTGGCAGGTTGTCTAGTTCTGCACTGGCCGTGCGCTGGGGTGGGGTGGGGTTGGTATTGGGAAGGCCATCGCCTGGAGTCTGGGGGACCGACCCGTCCTCCAGAAGCCTTCACGTGTGCCCAGCTGTCACCTCTCCATCTCCTACTCCTTTCCTTATCCTCTTCACCTAACGAGAAATTCTTTTCCAAGAATAAAAGAACATCTAACTAGACGTAAAACAAACATGCTTAAGACAAATAAGGATGGGAATCTCGGAATACTAGGGACCCGGAAAAAGCTCCCCAGCTGTAAAGTGAGAAGCCCCACTGACCTTGGCAATGTTCTGTTTGGTTACTTCATGTGTTGAGAGTTTGAAAATGACCAACAGTTTCTGGGGTACCATGGCAGATGTCCCAAGAAGGTTCCTACCACTGCCTTGGGGCACTTGCCTCACTTTTCCCAACTTCAGAGACCAAGCAGTGACACCTACATAAAGGACTTTGTTATGAAAACAAGGACATGGATGATGGTTTCCAGGAACCCAGAATAGGCCAAGTCTCTTAGCACCAAATCTATTCCAGCAGCCATCCCATTGGTCCCAATAAAGCACAGACTGAGGGTCCAATGGGGCTTGGTACCTGGAAGGCCTAGAAAGGTAGAGGCTTTGGGGACATCTGGTGGCTCAGTGGTCGAGGGGATGCCTTGGGCTCAGGGCGTGATCCCCGGGGTCCTGGGATCGAGTCCTGCATCAGGTTCCCTGTGAGGAGCCTACTTCTCCCTCTGCCTATGTCTCTGCCTCTCTCTGTGTGTGTCCCTCATAAATAAATAAATAAATAAAATCTTTATTTTAAAAAAGCTGGAGGCTTTGTATCAGCAATCTGAGCTTTCCACAGTGGATGTTTATAAAATGTGCTCACTCTTGAATGCAGGTAGATCAGCGGGACGTCATGCCCTACAGCCATAACTTTCTCTTTGCTAAAAGCCCAGTTTTGCTTTGGGTGTAGGGCCAAGTCACAGGGCTTGGAGAAGACAGGCCCAGCTCCCGATGAATCATGATTGGTTTAAAAAAAATCACATTCATCTCACTTTCTTTTACTACAGGAATGGTCTTTTTTTAAAGATTTTGTTTATTTATTCATGAGAGACACACACAGAGAGAGAGGCAGAGACTCAGGCAGAGGGAGAAGCAGGCTCCATGCAGGGAACGCGATGTGGGACTCCATCCTGGTACTCCAGGATCACACCCCAGCTGGAAGGCAGGCACCAAACTGCTGAGCCACCCAGGGATCCCCTCACACTGCTCTTTTATATTCCTTTGGCCGAAACTGAATGGGAGTCAAGACCATTCCTATAGGGACACCTGGGTGGCCTTCAACTCAGGGCGTGATCCTGGAGTACCAGGATGCAGTACCACATGGTGTTCCCTGCATGGAGCCTGCTTCTCCCTCTGCCTGTGTCTCTGCCTCTCTCTCTCTCTCTCTCTCTGTCTTTCATGAATAAATAAATAAAATCTTTTAAATAAACAAACAAATAAATAAATAATAAATAAGCAAGCAAGCAGCGATGTGAGACGAAAGCTCCTGAGAAAGTATTTCCCCCTTGATAAAAAGGGATGGGCCAGGAGACCTCTGTCCCCTTTTCTTCCTGAGGGATGTTTTCTTGAAATGCATCTGCTCTTGACAGGCTTTTTACAACCTTGAGGGAAGGCCAGAGGAAAGGCTAAAATGACCGCAGAGAAGCCAATCCACAATCTGGATGGCACTGACCATATAACCCTCCCTAATCCTGCCCACCACCTGATTTCCTTTGTAGGCGATAAAACTCAAAAAAGTTGCAACTTTTAGTTGAAATTCTGTTACTTTTCAGCCACAATACTACATGCTGTAGCCACTGAAAGTGCGCAGAATTGAAAAAGATAAGCCATGTCCCTCTTCTGCTGCCACTTCTGTTCTACGGCAAGCAAATGGACTCGTGAACTTCAGAAAGAGATGAATAGTACGCGAGGATTAAGGTGACCTGCTAGAGAGGAAGGGAGTTGGGGGAGCTCCTTTAGAATAGATGGTCAAGGAAGGCCTCTTTGGGGAAATGAAAACAGAGGTGAGTGCTGATGGAAAAGAAGCAGCCACCAGAGATCAGCACGTAGAGCCCTCCAGGTAGAAGAGACTACAGGTACAAGGCCCGGAGAAGGGAGCTGACTCAGTGCATTGAAAGGCAGAAAAAAAGGCCAGCGTGGCTGGAGCATTGAAGGAAGAGAAGTGCTAGGAGATGCAGCATGACAAGTAGGCAGCTTCTCCAGGACCTTGTGGAGCCGTCAGGAGCATTTGTCACACCGATGGTGCACAAACACCATCTGGTCCTCTCGCGGGCTCCACACCCATTCCTGAGGCCCGAGATTTCACCGGGTGCTTCAGAGCTTCTGTTGAGTTACATAAACGTTGAGCACTGAGCTATGCACTGAGGGAGGGCGAGGGAGGAATTCAAGTTAAATTTAAAAAGTCTAGTAAAAGTTGTTTTGTTTTGGTTTTTAGCACATTATTTTGCTGGTTTTTTGTCACTGGACTTGAACATTTTGCTCTGTAGCTCAAGAGCTTCTCCTGAGGGAAATATATGAAAGCAGTGGGTTGCGTACAAGATCATCCTGGCTAATGCTGTTTGTTTGTTTGTTTGTTTGTTTTTTAACTCGAGTTAATTAACATATAGTGTAGGATTGGTTTCAGGAGTAGAATTTGACGATTCATCCCTCACCTATGCCACCCAGTGCTCATCCCAACAAGAATGTACTTATGATACAAGGTAGTATGTGGTAAAGACCATGCTTGAGGTAAAGAGGCAGGTGAGATCACATCCAATTAGGATCTATGGAAGGCTCCTTGAAGGAGGAGGTGTTTGATCTGGACCTTGAGGATGAGGAGGATTTGGAAATAACTACTCACATAGTGAAGGGAAATTGTAGAGGCAATCCTAAAGCTTCCAATAGGGCATTATACTGGGTGATCTCTTTTCCAAACTTATTAAATATCTTCAGTTTCGGGGCGCCTGGGTGGCTCAGTCAGCTAAACGTCTGACTCTTAATTTTGGCTCAGGTCATGATCTCAGGGTAGTGAGATGGAGCCCCCTCACCCCACCCCAGTTGGGCTCCATGCTCAGCAGGGAGTCTGCTTAATTCTCTCCTTCTGCCCCTCCCCCCAGCTCGCTCAGTCTCTCTCTAAAATAAATAAATAAAATCATAAAACAATATAAAACAAATTTATCTATCCTAATTGAACCCAAAATTCCAGTACTAGAAATGCCTTTGAGCCCTTTAACCTAAAAATTCCACACCTATGAATTCATGCCAAAAACTCTCACAGGTGAACTGAGATGCTCATTGTATCAGTGTTTGTAATAGCAAAGTATTAGAAACAACTGAAATATCCATCCGGAAGGGACAGCTTTATCCTCAATCCCTAGACCAGTGCCTGGCATGTAGTAGGTGCTCAAAAAATATTTGTTGAGTGAATGAATAGGCATACATAATTCATTCATACTAAGGAATTTTCTACAGTTATCTAAAGAATGAGGTATATATGTATGTCCTTACATGGAAAAAGCTCCAAAAATATTTATAAAATGCAAGTTGCAGAGGAGGCACCTGGCTGGCTCAGTTGATAGAGCATGTGATTCTTGATCTCTGGGCCTTGAGTTTGAGCCGCATATTGGGTGTAGAGAGTACTTTAAAAAGTTACAGAATAATTCTATTTGTGAAAAAATATATATACACAAAGGAGTGCCTGGCTGGCTCAGTCAGTAGAGCATGTGACTCTTGATCTCAGGGTTATAAGTTCTAGCCACAAGTTGGGTGTAGAGATTACTTAAAAATAAAATCTTACAAAAAATAGTATCTGTGCGTGTGTAACTATGTTCCCGTACATCAGCTAACAGTGGGGGCCTCACAGGTAGAAAGTGCGAGTGAAGGGCAAAGGGCGAAGAGACTTTCACATTTAAACATTTAAATGCTGCAGACCCCCAAATTTGTATTCCTGGCTTCAACCACCTGACTTGTATATCCAATTCATCATCCAAACTTGGATGTCTCATTGTTATCTAAAGTTGAGCATGCCCCAAGCCTAACTCCTATTATTCCTCCACAAATCTACCCCTTCTATAATTTCTTCTCAGTATATCATAGTTCTTTACAAGTTGTTTAGGTCAAAAAACCTTAGAGTCATCTCTTACATTTCTTACACACCCTGAATCCAACCCAATAGCAAATCCTGTTGACTCTGCCTTCAAAGTACATCCAAGATTCAACCACGTGTCCTCACCTCTACCAATACCACCCTAGTCCCAGCTACCAGCATCTCTTGCCTACATTATTTTAACAGTGTCTCAACTGGCCCCTCTGCATTCTCCCAGTCTCCCCCTAGAGTCTATTTGTAACATACCAGTTGGTGATTCTAATCAACCCCTCTGATCAGTCTGTACTTAGAATGGCCTACGAGATCCAATATCTTGGTTATCTCTTGCCATGCAACAGATTACCCTGAAATTGAGCAGCTTAAAACGACATACACATCATATCCCACGGTTTCTGTGGATCAGGAGTCTGAGTATTGCTTAGCTGGGCCTCCAGGTGAGGGTCTGTCACTAGGTTGTGATCAAGGAGGGTTTCTAGGATCTCTCACAAGGCTATAATCAGGGTTTCAGTTGAGACTTCACTCATCTCAAGGTTCATGTGGGTCACGATCTGCTGCCAGGCTTGCTCAGTGGTTGTTGGCAGGATCTGGATCCTTACAGATTGCTGGACTGAGGACCTCGGTTCCTTACCACATGGCTTCTCCATTAAGCAATTCATAACATCGCAGCTGGCTTCATCGAAGTGAACACACCAGACAGTGACAGACTACCAGCATGTAGAAGCCAGAGTCTTAGAAAAATATATTTATTTGAGAGGGAGAGAGAGAAAGAGCACGCACGCGCGCGTGCGCGCGCGCACACACACACACACACACACACACACACACGTGAGGAGAGGGAGAGGGAGAGAATCTCAAGCAGACTCCCCACTGAGTGCAGAGCCCCATGACCTGAGTGGAAATGAAGAGTAGGACACTTGGGGCACCTGAGCGGTTCAGTCCTTCAGGCGCCTGACTCTTGATTTCCACTCAGGTCTTGATCTCACGGTTATGGGATTGAGCCCTGCATGGGGCTCTGTGCTCCACTAGGAGTATGCTTGAGATTCTTTATCTCCCTCTTCCTCTGCCCCTCCCCAGTGTGTGCTCTCACTCTCTCTCTAAAATAAATAAATAAATCTTTAAAAAAAAACGGGGGGTACCTGGGAGGCTCAGATGGTTAAGCATCTGCCTTTGGCTCAGGTCATGATCTCCAGGTCCTGGAATCAAGCCCTGCATTGGGCTCCCTGCTCAGTGGGAAGTTTGCTTCTCCTTCTCCCTCTGTTTCTCACCACCCCTTCTCTCTTTCTCTTTCCTGTAAATAAAGAAATAAAAATAAAAATAAAGAAATAAAATCTTTAAAAAAAATCACAGAAAGTGCCAAGACCATTCAATGGGGAAAAAAATAGTCTGTTTACCAAATGGTTCTGGACAACCAGATTTCCATATGCAAAAGAATGAAATTGGTCCCCTACCTCACTCCACATATAAAAATTAACTTAAAATAAATTGATGATCTAATTATAAGAGCTAAAGCAATAAGACTCCTAGAAAAGGGACACCTGGGTGGCTCAGCGGTTAAGCATCTGCCTTTGGCTCAGGGCATGATCCTGGGATTGAGCCCTGCATCAAGCTCCCTGTTCAGCAGAGCTTCCTTCTCCTTCTCCCTCACCCTGCTTCCTTCCCTGCTGCTCGTGCTCTCTCCCTCACTTGCACTTTCTTTCTCAAATAAATAAACAAAATATTTTTTAAAACAACCAGATAGAATTACCATATGCTCAAGCAATTCCAATCCCAGGTATATGTCCAAGAGAAATAAAAGCAAATGTCATAAGGATACTTGTTTTTTTTTTTTAAAAAAAAGATTTTACTTCTTTATTCATGAGAGACACAGAGAGAAAGAGAGGCAGAGACACAGGCAGGGGGAGAAACAGGCTCCATGTAGGGAGATCAATGCGGTACTCCATCTCGGGTCTCCAGGATCACGCCCCGGGCCAAAGGCAGGCGCTAAACCGCTGAGCCACCCAGGGATCCCCTCATATGGGTACTTGTACAAGAATGTTTGGAGCAGCATTTTTTCTAATAGCCAAAGGATGGAAATAACCCAAATGTCCATCAGTAGGTGAACAGCTAAAAAAAATATGGTATAGCCACATAGTGAAATATTTTCAGCCATAAAAAGGAATGAATTCCTGCTACATGTTATACCTTGGATGAGCCTTGAAAAAATTGTGCTAAATGAAAGAAGCCAGACACAAAAGATGAACTATTATACGATTCCTTTTATATGAAATGCCCAGAAAAGGCAAACTTTTTGAGGCAGAAGAGAGTAGGGGTTGCCAGGACTGGCAGAAAAGGAAATAGGTTGGAATTCCTTAGTGGGTATGAGGTGTTCTTCTGGGGTGATGAAAAAGTTTTGCAACTAGAGAGAGGTGGTGGTGAATGTACCAAATTGGACATTTAACTGTAGAATATTATTCAAACTTGGGAGACCTGGGCGGCTCAGGGGTTGAGCATCTGCCTTTGGTTCAGGTCGGGATCCTGGGGTCCTGGGATCGAGTCCCACATCAGGCTCCTTGCGGGGAGGCTGCTTCTCCCTCTGCCTGTGTCTCTGCCTCTCTCTGTGTGTCTCTCATGAATAAATAAATAACATCTTTTTAAAAAGTTTAAAAAGGTATTATTCAACCTTAAAAAAGAAGGGAATCCTATCACCTACTATAATGGATATGGATGAACCTCAACACATGATGTGGAGTGAAATAAGCCAGCCACAAAAAAACAATGGCTATATGACTCTACTCATTTGAGACATACATCTATAGTGGTCAAAATTTTGGGAACAAAAAGTAGAAAGGTGGTTGTCAGGGGCTGAGAAGTGAGGGGGAAGAAATGGAGACTTGTTCAGTGTGTATGGAGTTTCAATTTTGCTAGATGAAAAAGTTCTAGAAATCTGTTTCACAACAATGAGAATATAATTAACACTGCTGAACGGTACATGTAAAAATGGTTAAGAGGATAAATTTTATATTATGTGCCCTTTATCACAACTGATTTATTTTTTTCTGAAATAGGCTCCATGCCCAACATGGGGCTTGAACTCAATGATCCTGAGATCAAGAGTCATGGCGATCCCTGGGTGAGTCAGCGGTTTAGCACCTGCCTTCAGCCCAGGGCATGATCCTGGAGACCCGGGATTGAGTCCCAAGTCAGGCTCCCTGCATGGAGCCTGCTTCTCCCTCTGCCTGTGTCTCTGCCTCTCTCTCTCTCTCTCTCTCTCTCTCTGTGTCTCTCATGAATAAATAAATAAAATCTTTAAAAAAAAAGGAGTCACATGTTCTACTGACTGAGCCAGCTAGGCTCCCCTCACAAATAATTTTTTAATTTAAAAATTGATTAATTGTATGTTATATAAATAACATAAAATAAATAAAAAATAGCAC